>NC_140583.1:432506006-432851006 GCF_964204655.1 Triturus cristatus
ATCACATGTGTGCCACCTCCCATGGGCCCTACAGATCCAGAAGGAGCGATTTGGGGGTGGGAAAAAAATATATATGTATATATTCACTAAAAAAACCATAGGTTTCAGGGGCGTTATAGTTAGCTGGACTTTTCACTCGTACAAAACCATTGAAATTCCCCCGTTATAGTTAGTTCAGCTAACTATAACTCGCGCGCCCGCAATGCACTGCTGATGACGTCACATATTACATCACTCATGACATGGTCAGTGACATCACTCATGACATCACTGATGACATCACTGATGACATCATCCAGTGAATGTGTGTTTTTCTGAAAATTACATATGTTTTATATATGTATATCTCAAGGTCGATGGAAGAATAAATGGGTATATAAGTGTCTAAATGGATGATTTGTTTTTGAAAAATTGATTGTATAACTGACTGATTAAGTGTATCTTAGTGAATACATGGCTTAGTGAGTAATGTTTAAATATGTAAATATCTGTATCAGTCTCTCACTTTGTGTATAAGTGACTGCATGGTTTGGTGAGTAGCTACATGAGTGTCTATATAGGTAATTAGTTGTTTTTTTGAGTATCAGTAGGAGTGTCTGAGTGTCTGTATGGTTCGGTGGGGGGTATTACGTAGTGCATAGGTGCATGAATGAGTGACTCACTGTTTGTATGTGTTGAAGACAGCATGTGTGCAGGACTGTATGGGTGGATGAGTGTGTGCATGGGTGTGTTAGTGAGTGAATGACTGTCTCAATTGTGTCTTGATGAGTAACTACATATGTTTTAAACAAGTATATGTGACTATTGGTGTATATAAGTGAGTATATGTGAGAGTGAGAGATTGGAAGAGTTCCTGTATGAATAAGTATGTGTTTCTATAAGTGATTGTTTAAAAGACTAAGTATGTGTAAGTTTCTGTAGAAGTAAGTGTGGAGGTGTGTGTATAACTGTATATGCAAGTAAATGGATGTTTGATTCTTTATTAGCATGAGTGACTATGTGTGTGAGTAACTCTATGGATGAGTGGCGTTGTGTAACAGGATGTATAGGTGTGTGAGTACATATGAAAAGTGAGTACATGTATGAGTGACTGTATAGGACTGTTGGTGAATGAGTGGATGTGTATGTGGATCTTAGTATTACTGAATAGGTTGTTGTAACTGGTATTGGTATGTCCATTGTTTTGAACATTGTAGTTTCTATTTGTGAATGTGTGTATCAAAGATTATATTAGGGGAAGAGGAGGTCTGCCACTCTATCACAAGGATGATGTCATCAGTGATGTCATTAGTGATGTCATTTGAGATGTCATCAGTGATGTCATGAGTGATGTCACTGACCATGTCATGAGTGATGTAATATGTGACGTCATCAGCAGTGCATTGCGGGCGCACGAGTTATAGTTAGCTGAACTAACTATAACGGGGGAATTTCAATGGTCTTGTACGAGTGAAAAGTCCAGCTAACTATAACGCCCCTGAAACCTATGGTTTTTTCAGTGAATTTCTAAGTTTTTTTAAATGCTAATTCCTAACTATAACGTGCCTGAAACCTATGGTTTCTTCTGTGAATTTCCAAGGTTTTTTAAATGCTAATTTTTAACTATGCCTACAGGAATAGGACATGTGAAGAAAGAAGAAAAAACGCACAGAAAGAAAAAAAAGAAATGCAGAAAGAAGCAACATTAGTCCTCAAAGACGAAGAAAAGTGCAGGAAGAAGGATAACGTGCAGAAAGAACAAACAGAAGAGCAGAAAGAAGCCTTGTTGCAAAATCATCCTGTACCCTCAACTTTTTCAGACGGATACTGGTGGTAACTGAGTCTGACTAACCAGTCCTAGAGCCAGTGTTATGTTAAAAGACACTCAGAATACAGTGAAAACACCTACATACACTAGGGAACACTATGCGTTGGGGTCCCCCTGTGATCAGCATGACCTCCTCTGTAAGCCCCTAGTATATAATCGGGCAGGGGATTAAAACTACCTCTTGAAACGCGCCACAGGTCGTGTTTGCACACGTTAACTCAGGCCCCGTCCCCTCCCTTCACCACTGTGTAAACACGCCCTGTGGCCGTTTTTAGTTGGGAGATTAAGTTCATTTGAATCCTGAGGGTCCCTAGGGTCCAACTAGCCCACTAGGTACCTCCAGTATGCGCCACAGAGCTGCGTTGCAGAGAGGTGTAAAAAGTGGCACGGCCTGGACCACCTCTCTGCAACGCAGCTCAGTGGCGCTTACTGGAAGCACCTGGTGGGCTAGTTAGCCCCCAGGGGCCCTCAGGATTGAAGGGGAATTATTTCCCCAACTTAAAACGCGCCACAGGGCTTGTTTGCACACGTTAACTCAGACCCCATCCCCTCCCTTCACCACTGTGTAAACAAGCCCTGTGGCCGTTTTTAGTTGGGAGATTAAGTTAATTTGAATCCTGAGGGTCCCTAGGGTCCAACTAGCCCACTAGGTACCTCCAGTATGCGCCACAGAGCTGCGTTGCAGAGAGGTGTAAAAAGTGGCACGGCCTGGACCACCTCTCTGCAACGCAGCTCAGTGGCGCTTACTGGAAGCACCTGGTTGGCTAGTTAGCCCCCAGGGGCCCTCAGGATTGATGGGGAATTATTTCCCCAACTTAAAACGCGCCATAGGGCGTGTTTGCACACGTCACCTCAGGCCCCGTCCCCTTCCTTCCCCACTGTGTAAACATGCCCTGCGGCCGTTTTTTAAGTTGGGAGATGAAGTCCCCTTGAATCCTGAGGATCCCTAGGGGCAAAATATCCCACTAGGTACGTCCAGTAAGCGCCATTGCAGAGAGGTGTAAAAAGGGGCACGGCCTGCACCACCTCTCTGCAACGCAGAGCAGTGGCACTTACTGGAAGCACCTGGTGGGCTAGTTGGCCCCCAGGGTCCCTCAGGATTGAAAGGGAATTATTTCCCCAACTTAAAACGCGCCACAGGGCGTGTTTGCACATGTCACCTCAAGCCCCGTCCCCTCCATTCACCACTGTGTAAACGCGCCCTGTGGCCGTTCTAAGTTGAGAGATTAAGTCCCCTTGAATCCTAAGGGTCCCTAGAGTCAAACTAGCCCACTAGGTACCTCCAGTAAGCGCCACAGAGCTGCGTTGCATAGAGATGTCAAAAGGGGCGTGGCCTCAGAACACCTGTCTGCAACGCAGCTCCCTGGCGCACACTGGAGATACCTGTTGGGCTAGTTGGCCCTCAGGGACCCTCAGTATTGAAGGGGAATTAATTCCCCAACTTACAACTGGCCAGGGGGCGCGTTTGCAGAGTGCTGCGAGGAGGGGGCGTGGCCTCCAGCGCGATGCCGGTCTTTTATTTATTTTATTTTTTTAAGAAGGAGGGCTGTGTGGCCCCCCTTCTTTTTCTAATTTACTGGCCCTGGGGACCCCATCCCCCAGGGCCTGCACCCTAATTTTTTTGTTGAAAAAAATTAATTTGGCCCTCCCAAGGCCTTAATCGGCCCCGGGGACCCCAACCCCCGGATCATGGCCTTTTTTTTATTTAAATTCTTTAGGAGGGGGCTGCGTTGTCCCGCTCCTCAGGCCACTTATGGCTCCGGTGACCCCATCCCCCGGGGCCGGCCTTTGTTTTTTATTATTTTAAAAATATATATATTTATAGAAACACCTAGGACATGCTGGACAAACCGTATGTACCTATCACCATGACGATTTGCGTGATGTTCATTAAAAGGCGGCTATGCATAGAATGAATCCACATGGAATGTACTTACACCGCTAGTGAAGCTCTGACGTGTCTGATGCCCTACCGTGCCTAATCCCGGCGCCCCCGCCGGTGGGTACTCTCCAAGTAGACACTCTTGTCGTTTATTTATACAAACATGGGTAGCTATTGATGGGCACATTTAATATACACGCACACCAAGCCATTCAAAGGGGATTCGACAAAAATTCGACCAAACTATGCAAGAAACCCCCCTCACGGTTAATATAAAACACATCCACCGCCGGATGTCTAATACTTTTTATTTTACTCTCTGGAAAGGAGACGAGCCTCACTTGAGAGTCACAGTGTGCTCCTGGCTGAGCCCAATGCTGTGTTACACCCACCAGTGTCCGCCGATTGCCTCACACCTCTGTGTTGTATTCCACCAGCTAGTGCGTATGCTATGACACTCTCTAGCCGATGTGCACTGTAACACCACCCCGTGAATATGTCATGCCACACTTGCCTTCGCACGGGTTATATTGCCCCATCTAACGTGCCTTCCTCGATGTGTATGTTATAACGCACAGCGCTATGCCATACATATTACAATCTGGGATCCATATCTTTGTCACAGTGCATATGCAACGTTACACTCCCCAGCACATATTTTATATTACAACTTTAGAGACTAGTTATGTTACACAACACTGCCCTGTGCATATTACACTCCAAGGCGCATATCGCATAGCACGCGCTAGTGCCTGTGCTATCTCGCGCTCTCCAATGAATCTGTCATTGCGCACAATGTATTGCATACTATATTTCACGCCCCGGTTCATCTTATATCACACTTTTTGGTGCATAGTTTATACCATATACTACATCTAGTTTTCATTTTCAATCGTGCTCTCAGGACTATGTTCTATATAACACTGCGTCCACCTACCCTTTTCACGGGCATTACATTTTGCGATGGGGGTGGAGGGTCAGGGGGTGTTTCTGCCAAGTGAGCCCAGAGTCACAGTCACAAACGTCCTCTTCTTCCTGAATAAAAGTGAGATTATGCTGCATACTTGTTCATATTTTAAGTAGTTTGCACATACACACATTTTAAAAACAATAAAGTTCCTAATACCCACCTTCTCTGAACAGTTAGCTTGCTGCCCCATCCACCTCCTCCCTATCCTCTGTTGTCTGAATCCATGGACTAGCCTCCTCCCTCCTGCCATGCATGGTCTGATGTGCTGCCACTGCCCTCCATTTAGCATGATGTACCAGTCCACTCCTCCTGCCCTCCATTGCCCAATTCTATGGCCCATCATTGACCTCCTGCTTAGCCTCTGTGCTTAGCTTGCTGCCCCTATTCTCCTTCCCCCTGCCCTCTGATGTCTTTGTGCATGCCGCTGCTCCATCCTTTTTGCCCACTATGTTCCATGGACCTGCCACTGCTATCTACTCTGAGTGTTCTGTTGAGCTGCCACTCCCCTCCCACCTGCCTAGCATTGTCAGATGACTGTAACCTGTCCCTGCCACCTCCACCCTGCCTGTCCACATGCCATGCCCCTATCCCCTTCCTCCTGTCCCCCATGGTCCATTTTACTGCCACACCCTTCTGCCCTCCCTGATCTGTTGTGCTGCAACTGCTCCTCCTGCCTGCCCCGCGCGGTCTGTTGTGAGGCCCCTTCCCCTGAACTCTCTTGTCTGTGCCCAGGTCCTGACCCTCCCTTCTATCCTCCATGGCATGGTCCTTTGTGCATGCCCCTCCACCCTCCTTCTTGCCCATCATAGCCATTGTGCTGCCACTAACCCTCCCGCTTGTCATGCATGGTCTTCTGTGCTGCCATGGCCCCTCCCACCTTCCCTGTGTGTTCAGCTAGCTGCCCCTAACCCCCTCCCACCTTCCCTCCATGGTCTGTGTGTATGCCACCATAGTCTCATTGTTGCTCTCCATGGTGTGTCTTGTTTCTAGTGCCCATCCTGCCTGACCTCCATGGTCATCTTGCTGCTCCTGCCCTGCCACCTTGCCCCCAGCCCTCTGTTTCCATGTGCAGACCCACTATTCCCTCCCTCCTGGCTTGTCTGTTCCATTGTAATGCCCCTGATCCGTCCCTCCTGCCCTTTATGGTCTGTTATGCTGCCGCTTTCTCTCCTGTCTGTCCATTATGGTCAGCTAGCTACCATTGCCTCTTTCCCATCTGTTCTCTGTTGTCCATGTGCATGGTCCTGTCCCCTCCCTATTGCTTTCTATGGATTGTTGTGCTGCACTCCTGTCCCGCATGCGCTGTGTGGTGTATTGTGCTGCTGCAAACCCTGATGCCTGCCCTGTAGGGTCGGTTTGGTGCACCTCTCCATGTCCCTCCTGTCCTCTGTTATCCGAGTCCATGTCCCTACCCCAATTCCTCCTGCCTACCATGATTCAATGTACCATACTTTCCAACATTTTGAACTTGGTAAGAGGGAGATTTTGAAAAAAAACTGGGGTATTGATTTTCCCCTTTGAGTTACATTGAAAAAGAGGAGATTGTAGACAGGAGACGGATCAAATAAAGCCCATTTTGAGCTTAAAAACATTGGACGTTTCCTGGCTGAAACGGGTCTGTTGGCATGTATGGTTGTACTACCACTGCCTCTTCCTTCTGCCCACAATGGTCTATTATATTGCCACAGCCTCTCTTGCCAGTCCTGTATTGTTGGTTTGTTGCCCCTGCACCCCTTTCCACTGCCCTCCATAGTCTGTTGTGCTGCCACTGCCCTTCCTGCCTGCCCAGTGTGGTCAAATTGTTGCCTCTGCACTCTCCTACCTGCCTTCAATCTTCAGAGTCCGTGCCTCTGGCCTCTGCCTCTCAACAGTATCCCAATGAACAACTAGATTGCTAACATTCTATATTTATTACAAAAGTGTGGAACGACTGATGTAATCAAAACTGTAATACCTAGAGTATTTCCTTTAGAAATTACATATATGAGAGGGTCTTATTTGCATCAAAATTATGGTTAGTGCTCTAAAAAACTAAAATGAGGACATATTTTCTGAGTTTTAAAATAGCGACAAAGAACTTTTAAATTATTTGTAATCTTTATGTTTTTTTATCCAGTTGACCACTTGATTAAATGTTGCACCTTGGCGAGAGGATGTGGTGTTACTTCCAGAGCTGCAGACTTTGCAACTGGGGAACCAGGTTAGAGTATCTGCTTCAGCTCAACATTCTGTGATTGTGGTCAAATCACTTAATCTCCCCATGTCTACAACCAAAATGAATTTGATCTTGTGTGAGGTAACCAATGCTCATGTAAAGCATTCCAATACCTGACAAGTCTGCACTATCTAAAACTGCAAATACACAAAAAATAAGTGTTTTGCACACTTCTGTCATTGGGCTACATGTGGGCTACATCTGGGTGATATTTGTGCTGCATTTAGGCTCTTTTGTGTCTGGTGGCCATCTTGGGAGATTTATTTGTTATGAAGTTTCCTAATTTCCTCATTTACTGCAGTCTCCTCAGTAGGAAATGCTTTCAGTTTTTTACTTTGATTCCATCAAGAAGGTATTCAGATATGTCACACATTTGCCATAAATTCTGAATGTTAGCACTCTAGTTGCTCATTAGATCACTGTAGTAAAGCTACTGCTCACCAGGGAAGTCTGCTGCTGGTATTAAAAGTGCATGTTTCAGTCTGCATATCAGAATTTTTTAATGAAATAGAAGTCACTCAAAATGTGCCCTAATTTTTCTTTCTTCAGCACTAATCATAATTTCTATGGCAAAATGTACCCCCTCATTGTGTTCCTTTTTAAATTAAATGTTTTAAGTGTTACCAGTTTATTCCAATCAAGATGGCTTCAGGTGTGCCATACTTTTGTCATAAGTAAGACAGTAAGCGCTCTAGTTGTTCTCAAGAACACTCTGGGACATTCTGTCATTAGGCTATACTTGGGCTACATCTGGGTGATATTTGGGCTACATTTGGGCTCTTTTGTCTCTGGTGGCCATCTTGGGAGATTTATTTGTTATGAAGTTTCCTAATTTCCTCATTTACTGCAGTCTCCTCAGTAGGAAATACTTTCAGTTTTTTACTTGGTTCCATCAAGAAGGCATTCAGATGTGTCACACATTTGCCATAAATTCTGAATGTTAGCACTCTAGTTGCTCATTAGATCACTGTAGGAAAGCTACTGCTCACCAGGGAAGTCTGCGGCTGGTATTCAAAGTGCATGTTTCAGTCTGCATGTCAGAATTTTTTATGACATAGAAGAGGATTTGAGAAGTCAAAATGTGCCCTAATTTTTCTTTCTGCAGCACTAATCATAATTTCTATGGCAAAATGAATCCCCTCATTGTGTTCCTTTGTAAATTAAATGTTTTAAGTGTTACCACTTTATTCCATTCAAGATGGCTTCAGGTGTGCCATACTTTTGTCATAAGTAAGACTGTTAGAGCTCTAGTTGTTCGTTAGAACACTCTGGGACATTCTGTCATTGGGCTATACTTGGGCTACATCTGGGTGATATTTGGGCTACATTTGGGCTCTTTTGTCTCTGGTGGCCATTTTGGGAGACTTATTTGTTATGATGTTTCCTAATTTCCTCATTTACTACAGTCTCCTCGGTAGGAAATACTTTCAGTTTTTTACTTTGATTCCATCAAGAAGGCATTCAGATGTGTCACAAATTTGCCATAAATTCAGAATGTTAGCACTCTAGTTGCTTATTAGATCACTGTAGTAAAGCTACTGCTCACCAGGGAAGTCTGCTGCTGGTATTGAAAGTGCATGTTTCATTCTGCATGTCAGAATTTTTTAATGAAATAGAAGAGGATTTGAGAAGTCACTCAAAATGTGCCCTAATTTTTCTTTCTGCAGCACTAATCATAATTTCTATGGCAAAATGAAGCCCCTCATTTTGTTCCTTTTTAAATAAAATGTTTTAAGAATTACCACTTTATTCCAACCAAGATGGCTTCAGGTGTGCCATACGTTTGTCATAAGTTGGACTGTTAGCGCTCTAGTTGTTCTTTAGAACACTCTGGGAAGCTGCAGTAGAACACAAAGGAATCAACTGACAGTCTCTGCCCTTGTTGGATGTACATGTTTTACTGAGAATGTCAGACTTCATTCTCACATGACTGAGAAAGATAATGTGAATTTACAGAAAATATGCTCTCAGCTTATAGATCACCTTCCAAACCTCTGTGGTAAAAGCATGAGAAAATAGTTTTCTCTCAAACATGATTCATGATATCACAGCAGAAGGCTTTTTCACATGGTAAAATCACCTTAGAACACACCACAATTCCTAAAATGAGTATGGTACCATCAACAAATGATTTATAATGTAACTAAAGTCTTAAAACCTTCTATTAACTGCAATGCTTTTTAATGAGGTGCTATCATGTATATTGGTCCCAAGATGGCTGCCAACACTTCTTGGATGAAGTGCTGACAGCCAATCAGATCTCACGATGAGATGTGTGGTTAGGCTCCGCCCAGATATATATGTGATTTTACTTTTGATTTTCTCAGGAACTACTGAACGGATTTACACCATTTAAGCAAAAGGCACATGCCAGACCTGAGGACTACTTCTTTGCCAAATTTCAAGTAATTCTGTTCAGCCATTCAGGCTGTACCTTCGACTAAAGATCCTATGGGAAAATGCATAGGGAAAACGCGTTTTGGGACCCCCCTTTTTTCTTAGCCCCTGCTTGACGAATCACCCCGAGACTTTCAGGGTAGGAGCTGAGCGGAGCGCCCCATTAGTTTTGAAAATTTCACGAAGATAAGTCAACCGGCGCCAAAGTTATTCAAAAAAGAATTTTCAGATTTCCTATGGGAACTCGGTCCTAACTATAACTATCTACTGGCGACCGCCAGTAGATAATATATATATATATATATATATACTTATTATATTTTTATATATATATACTTGTTATATTTTTGTTATATTAGTACATTTTCAAAAAAAATAGAAAACCATAATATCAATTAAAATTAATAATTTAAATAATAGTTATAGATTATATATGTGTACATAAACATACATATAAATGAGCGTGTGTTTGTTTATATAAGTATATGTTTATATATATTTTAAAATATTATTTAAGCATAGTTAATTTACATTTTATTAGTGTTACATGTTAAAATATTTATTTTTTCTAACTATTTATATCTCTCTCTATATATATCAAAAACAATATTTTTGTATATATTTATTCGATATTAGTGTAAAACTATATTTTATCTCGATATTATTATACTTACCTTTATAAGTAGAGGGAAATTATATTTTTGACAATGATATTTAGGACTCGATCTTTCTGTAGGCCAATATTTGTGGTTTAGATATTATGGGCCTCATTACGATGTGGGGTGGGTGGCTACCAACAGGCCTTCATTGACAGTCCGCCTAACATTCAGGGCAATGGTGCGACCGCCGGATTTTGGTACTGGCAGTCGGAATGCAGCGGGTGGGCCTCGGACAGTTTCAAGAAGCCCATCAGGGAGGCGGTCGGTCAGTAATCTCTACAATGAAGGTGGTGGCTGTGCAGGCACCACCATGGGGATTATAATGCCCATTTTCCACAACCTTTTCATTGCGGTCTCACCACCATGTAATGGCTGTTGGAAATGGACTTTAGGGGTCCCTAGCAGGTCCCCTGTTCCCAGTGGGCCTCTGCTATGTGGCCATGGTAGCACATGTGGTGCCCCCCCCAAAACATCCATGCACTGTGGCGAGGCACCACATGGTGTCTGACACAGGATGCATAGATGTTTAAAAACATGCCTTTTACTATAGCAGCTTGTGCTGTGCCCCTTTTCCGGACCACAGCACAAGCCACAATAATAAAAGGGTGCCTACACGGAGGTCTCATTGTAGTATGGAAGATGGAACTGCAGACTACTTGATGGCTGGTCTACATCCCGCTGTAAATGCGGTCCGACTGTCATCATAATGGGGGTCATAGTCATAGATGCTTGCACCACTCTACTCTATGCAAGTACACTCTGTACCACTCTATACTTTATGCCACTGCATTCTGCACCACTTCACGACACTCCACTCCATGACACTTCAGTCCGATGTCCTACTCCATTAAACTCTTCTCAACTCCAGGCCACTCCAATGTACAACATGCTACTCCACTTTATTTCTCTCTTCGACACTACTACGCTCTAAGATGCTCTGTGCAACTCCCTCTATGCCACTCCATGCCACTTTACTCTACTCTCTGACACGCTACTCCACTCTAAGCCACTCCACTCTACAAGACTCTACTTCAGTTTCTGCCATTCCACTTTCCTACACTACTGCACTCTACGAAAATCTACTCTGCTCTACGTCACTTTACTCCACTCTATGCAACACCCGCTATGCCACTCCACTCTTCTCTACACAGCTCCACGACAAGTCTATGCCACTCCACAGCACTCTACTCCACCCTGACACTCCACTCCACTCAACTCTACTCCACTCCAAGCCCTTCCACTCTACGACACTCTACTCCCTCCATGACACTGCGCAACACTCTACACCATTCGATGACACTCCACTTCATTCAATGCCACTGAACTCTACTGTAAACCACTCTACGCCTCTCCATGCCACTCCACTCCACTCCACTTTATGGCACTCCCCTCTCCTTTACTGCCAAACCTTTAGACATATTGAGCAGCAGCCAGACTGGTGTACAACATGGCTAAAACGTATTGGCAAAGCCAAAACCTATTGGCTTTGTCAATGCTTGTTTTCTTTTGGAGGGGTGAATTCTGTCTGTGAACCACATTAGCTTATTTTGTAAGGCTTTGGCATGGAAGACTATGACTCGGAGTAACCGGTAAGTAACATAGTCATTTACAGCACTGCAAAATGGAAAACTGGTGGCAAACGTTATATAAAAAAAGTGTAAAATGTTGAAAGATAGCTTTGAAAAATGAAAAACAAGCTCTGCATGTAGGTGTAGTATAAATCTTTCAGGTTCTATTAGCATTTCTATTACATGATTAATTAGCTAACATTGGATATTAATAATAAATGTAATACAATTCGAGAGAAAGGACAGCCAAAGATGCAATTTCACAGGTTTACCATAGGTTTCATGCCGTTGGTAGTTGCTAAAGCAAACCGCAAATGTTTTTTTGTTTGTTATATGTAAATATGAAGGTGAAAGTGCCAAATGAGCGTGTACCGTCATAAATACAGCTGCTGAAGTTTGTTTAAATGTAACGACGATCCCTGCCAAAAGAAGGACATTCCACGTAGCGCGAGTGCTGAAAACTTCCAGGGACGTGCCATGTGGCCGCAGGACGGTCCCGCTGAAACCTAGTTTGGAAGTAAAATTGCTGAAATGAACTCATAGTGTCGAGATTAAATACAGCTGCTGCAGTATGTTAAGGATTTCCCTTGTGTGCAAACATCCAGTGCCGTGCCAACTGCAAGACATTGGTGAAGACAACCACATGTTCGAGGGAGGTCTTAATTTGCTATGTCCATATGGTGGGTCGACAACCATGAAGAATCTGCGCTAGAGGAACATTTGCCTCATTGCATGTACACCTGATTTTTGTGAAAAATGGGCATCAACTCACGCATATGCTGCATTTTTGGGTTTGACGTGCAATGGTGCTTTGAGACATTCATGTCAAACATAATGCAAGCTATACATGCTTAAACGAATACAGACACATACAGAGGCAGCCCTCTTCAACCATTGCATTATCAACCTATCAAACTTTCTATCTATCTTGTCTAATTTTTTTTTAGGAGTTTTATATGGCGCAAACCTGACCCAAAGGTATCGGGTATCAGAGCGCTTTACATGAGCACCAGTTGCTTACACAAGGACACATTCATATTTGATAGGCACGGGGAGATTAAGTGATTTGCCCAGTCACAGGATGTTGAGCGTCGTAGCCGAGACTCGAACCCCGTTCCTCAGATTTGAGATCGACCGCCCTAGCCTTTAGGCTCGCTCGCTCTATCTATCTATCTATCTATCTATCTATCTATCTATCTATCTATCTATCTATCTATCTATCTATCTATCTATCTATCTATCTATCTATCTATCTATCTATCTATCTATCTATCTATCTATCTATCTATCTATCTATCTATCTATCTATCTATCTATCTATCTATCTATCTATCTATCTATCTATTGTATATGTATGAGTGTATGACCTTGAATCAGCTAGTCATATAGCTGTGGATAAATGTATATCCCTATCTTTCTCAGGTAAGCATTCACCAGACAAGACCTGTAGGAAAACAAATGGGGTTCCCATCAACCGTTGAGAGTCAGTTCTCCAGAACACAACACAGATTTCTTCAGTACAGCTACTGATGGGGATACAGACCTAGAACTGAACAATGCATTTAGCTAATCTTTGATACAGGTCAATCCTCCAGAATGACAGAATGTGTGCTGCAGCCTCTATTTATTTTCAAGCTTTTCTTTATGAGGTGAAGACTGAAGGGTTGAACATCCATGATAGCATGTTGGCCTCTTGTTTCTTTAGCCATAACCTGTAATACAGCAAAGTGGTCAAAGGGAATTGGATGCGCGTAGGGTATGGACCCAACTAGTAGTGGCAACGTGGTATAAGATGCTAATGACAATAAGAAGGATAATGGGAGAGGATGAACGAAGCTGGAGATGCAGTCTGAACAACTGTCAGACCACAGACAGTACCCACATATCAGAGGTGTTCAGCCTCCACACACAGAATGCATGCTGATAACATAGCTGAGCAGAAAGTAGTACCATATGGTTCAGTGCCTTTTATTTTTCCTCCATTAGTGTCACAGTGAAGGCTGAACTAACCGTTTGTGAAGCTTTAAATAAACTTTTGAGGTCCTGGCCCTATCATCCTATAAAGGTCTTGCATTGTGCTATTCTACAACTAAATGAACTGACTATCTGATGATAGTTAGGTCGAACAGTCTAGGCTTACACTAGGAGTTCAGGGTAATAAGTTTAGTAACTTCGATCCAGTATTTGTGTACTTTTACACAATAAGGGACTCATTTGCGCCGCTGTAGAGTCACTTTTTTGACGCTCCGGTGGCGCAATGTGCCTCAGCATATTTACAAGCCACACAAAGTCACTTTGCGTGGCTTTTCATGGCCTTGTAAATATGTGCCCCTTTCATGCAGAACACTGTGTTAAACGGGTGTTACATGTAGTTGCTGTGGGTGTTCCCACGCAACACCCAAAGAATCTGATGCATTCCCAGATTTACTAGAAATCGTAAAACTGGGAATGTGTCAGAATCCTACCCCTCCAGGCATAGGAGTGGCACAACAAGGAGAAATACTTTTATTTCTCCTTGTGTTTTCTTCTTTCTATGGGTGCTGCATTCTGCAGGACACATAGAAAGAGGAAAATACCATCAGTTATTGTTTTAGTGCAGGAAGGTGTCCCTTCCAGCACAAAAACAATCATACCCGCAAAGCAGGCATTTTTGCAACATGACGCAAGGGTGTCTGCGTTGGCACATGGCTGCTGTTTTTGCACAGGCACAGGGGAGAAGGACAGGAATGCGCCATATCTTGTAGATACAGTGTATTCTTGGCCTTTTCTTTTGACGCATAGCAACACAGCAGTAAGGTCTGCTGCGCTGCCATGCATCAAAAGTTTTTAAATGAGGCCATGAATGTGATCCCGGGCAGTCATGCCTACTCAAGGGCATTTAGATACACTCTGTAATCCCACTCCAATTTACAGGTTGTGCTTAGTGACATGTGCCTTCAGGTGTCTGCCTCTGTGTCATTGTGGTGTGGCTTCCTTTTCAGGACAACTGGGGTGTTCATGAGTTTGAGGGTCAGCAGGACATCTGAGATGTGACTATAAGAGACAAGACCTGTATGACATATAGGTGTGTGATCACTTGACAGAGCACAATGGTGTATGCAACTGTGAACTTCAGGCTGCTGTGTTTCATGCACATCAGACTGTAATGTGCTCATGTACAGGGAGTTGTGTTCGCAGAGACTCATATGTCTGTTTTGTATGATGTGGCGTTATCTGGGTCTGGGATATGTTGTTTGCAGGGGATGGACAAGTGCGCGTGTCAGCTGCAGCGTTTGCTTTACCCATGACCTCTGATTGTGACACAGTGCATACTGTGTTGTCTGGATGCCCTGCCCTTGTGACAGGAGACAGTGATGACTGACTTTCCAGGCATGCCTGTGCCATGGCATTTAACTTGCTATGAGTGATCCTGCATTGGGGTCAAATGTGCTCCATGCACCCCATTGTGGCATTGACTATCAGGACATGATAACATCATAGAGTGTGTTGCTGGTATGCATCACAAGTATGTGAAATGTGACTCTGCCCATCCCTTCTTCCTGACACCTGTACTGAGTCAGTGGCAAGAGATATGACGTGTGTATTGTAACATACTCCTACATGTTCACTTGCATGTCCAACAAATGTGTAGGTGGTGCATGTCTGCACATTGGGGTATTAGCATCCATCATGCAACAGACATATGGGTGCAAGTCCAGGAGGGATATGAGTGCCATGGCTGATGGTGAGACTGACAATTGGCTTATTCTAAACAGTGTGAGCACTTTGAGCAGTGTTCAGCTGATGATGCCAGGGCTTGCCATGTGATGTGCTGTACTCACTGTGGTGTGTGCGGTCAGTGCAGGTGACTGATGTTGTTCTTTTTTTCCTAATTCTATCCAGATACATTCACGGCCACAGGAGGGGACAGCTCCATGGACCAGGAGAATCCACAGAGCCAGACTGGGACAGAAGGTGAGTAGTTGGAGGGACCCAGTGGCACGGAGGGCGAGTGGAGTCACACCGAGGAGTCCTTAGCACCATCCACCCCAGCTGAGGGCCACAGCAGCTCGAAGGATGACTCCTTTGTGGAGGCGGGAGTCAACAGCCACCAAAACCCAGCTATAGAGGCTGTCCCCGCCACCACCACCACCACCATCACCACCCTCCCATCGGCTCCCATCCCAGAGGTCCGTGGAGGCTCCTGTGTTCGGGAGCATGTCTCCTGTGTGCCAGGCACTGCACCCCCTGCCCCTATGTCCCCTGCTGCCCTGAGTGTGGAGTCTGTGGACTTGCTTCAACAGATCCATGTAGGGCAGACATCAATGCTGAGTGTCCTCCATGCACACACCAGTCTGTTGACACAACTGGTGTCATTCTTGGAGGGCATTTCATCGGGCATGTCTTCCCTACAGAGGACCAATCAGTCCGTGGCCTCATCCCTGACAGCAGCAGTGTCCCTCCTCCAACAGTCCCTCACCCCTCCTACCCCTGCCTCATCCACGATTCCTAGCACCCTACCTGTCACAAGCAGACACACACCAGCACATTCACCCACACCCACAGACACGGCCAGCACACAAACACCCAAACCAAGGTCTAGACGTGCACACAAGCAACCTGAGGGGACTGATACCACAATCACAGGGGATGGTTTGCAAACACACACACAGGCATCCACAACCACTCCGCTGTCCTCTGATACCTTTCACTCCAAGACCCCTTCCCTTGCCTCACCTGCAACCCCCATCTCCCAAGAAGCTCTTCCTCTGTGACCTTGGCCTCTTCCCCACCGATCCAGCAGATCCAGCTTACAAGGGGAAGAAGAAGTCCCCACACACAGAGGGGAGTTCCCCTCACAATCGGACACCCTCCCCCAGGCGCAGTCAGACTGAGGCCCCCACCCGCAAGTCCCCCCGGAGCTGGAAGTGCAAGACCCCACCCCCGCCCCACAGTTCCATGACACAGTCTCCGTCCTCCATCCCCCAGGCCACCCCTCCACAGGTTCCCCCACCACACCCAGTCCCAGGTTCCCCCACCCACAGATACACCATCCCCAAAATGCTCAGGCCCTCCCCCCTACCACTTGCTCTTCCACTCCCACCCCCACCCGGTCAGACTGTTTGTGCCACTGGTGTGGGGACCGTGGCCCCCCTCTCTGTCCTGCCGACCTCACCTGAACCCTATTCATGACTGAGACCTGCTGGGACTATGTACATTATGTTGATGACGTTTACTATGACCTTGCAGTTATAATGCTGGATTTTCAATAATGAATACTGAGGTGTTGATGTGATGTACCCCATATGGTCCATGAGATATGTATCCTATTCTGGTCGGTGTCCATGTCATCCTTTGCAGATAACTTGGTGTGTCATGATTAACAATTTGTGAACATATCTGTAAACATTTCATTTGCATTGTCACATCTGTGGCTTGCACTCATGCACATATGATGTGCTTCCCATTGTCCAATTTGTCTATTTCCCTGACTGTGGGCGTATCTCCACTGGACCTGCAGGTGTGGGCATCATTGGTGTAGGAGCAACTGGGTCCTCTGTGCAACTTGCTGGACATATGAATTGAGCATGTGCAGATGACTTAAGGGACACTCCCGTACCCAGGCTGTTGTGACCAGAGCCTTCATTGGGTGGTAACTGATGGCTGACTGACCAAGTGTTCTGCTGACATGACTAAGACCTGCTGGGACTATGTTTGGCACAGCCGAGCTTCCACAGGAGTTGAGTCCCCTCAAGTAAATGTGTTGTGCCGTGACATTGCCTGGGCCCATGGTGTGTGTTGTGTGAGCATGTGTGTGTGTGTCCACATCCCTTTTCATACACAGGCAGTGTTCCTTTGATATGTTCCTGTTGTTGATGCTTGCTGAGTTGTACTGTGTTCATCCCACATCTTTGTCCTGGGCTACCAGATGTGCGGGTGCATGACACACTACTGTTAATTGGTGTTTCATCATTGGGATTTGTCAGTTCTGAGTGGTGATGATGTGGTCAGACGCAGATGGGACACACCAATGCGAAAGGGGAACCCCTAGTAAACTAATATAGGTAGAGAATCCGGGGAAAATCAAATTAAACACAAAAAAACAAAAAAAAAGATGGGACACAGTCAGGGGTCCACAAGGCACTTGTTTGTTCGCAATATCATGTAGTTGTCCGTAGGTGGTACCTTTCGGTGATTGAGACGTGTATGTGTGTGTGACTGCTCCCACTCGTCAGGTTCAGGGCTGCAATGTTGGCAGGTGTCAGCATGTGTGCCTTGTGGTTCTCCTTGGCTTCTGCATTGTCCTGGGACTGTGGCCGGGATTCCAAAGGTTACGGGAGCTTTGACGTCATGGCCATGTACCGCATACTGTGCAGTATGTCTGTCATTCACCAGGGTTGTAGACTGTCCTTGTGTGATGAGTCTGTGCTCCTTAGTTCCTCCCAACATTACTGTTTTTGTCATGGGTGCATGTGCAATGTCACCTGTCCATGTGGGCTTCACAGATGCACATTTGTGCAGTTCAGGGTGTGTGGTGTTGAGGATCGGCCCCTACCTCCCATTTGTCCATGGATGACGGGCCATGCTGAGTGATTTGTGTTTGTGTAGGTGTGATGTACGTTTGTGGCACAGGACACATGTCTGGGTTTCACAGTTTGTATGACATCTACCTTTGTCATCACAGTGGACGTATCATGCATGCTTGTGTCACCCCAATGTATGGTCCCTGGGGGTAGTGCTGTTGTGTGTCAGTCTCTTGCTGTGTTAGTTGCTGTTCATTCCAGCTTGTGTCACATGTGTCTGTTGTGCTCCCTCTCATCTCACAATGCCTGATTTCCCACTAAGGGGGGCTCAATGATGGGTTACTTTTGTATGGCACTGTGTCCACATCTGTCTCACTGTGGTTCAACCCCTC
This sequence comes from Triturus cristatus, assembly GCF_964204655.1. Lineage (NCBI taxonomy): Eukaryota > Metazoa > Chordata > Amphibia > Caudata > Salamandridae > Triturus > Triturus cristatus. The sequence continues at coordinate 432,524,400 of NC_140583.1, forward strand.
CTCATGTGTTGTGTAGTTGCCTGGGGATATTGAGACACACACACACACACACACACACATGTTGTGTCAGATGTGCAGTGTGAGGTTGCCTGTTTGTGTTTGTGCATCTGCACCAGTGCATTGGTATTGCTGTTGGGGGCCATTGTCTGGATGTTGTTTTTGTCATTTTCCCTGCTGTCCCTGTGAGTCATATCACATCATTCTGCACATTCATCCTGGTTGTTAGATCCCATTGCTGCCATGGAAGGGGAGTTTGTGACCTGACACCTACAGTCTACACAGGATGTTTTGATTTGTCTATTTTCGAGATGTGTGTATGCTTTGTGATGGTCACTTCTGCTTTTGTGTCATTGTACACTGTATGCAGTGTCAGCCCCCATGGGTGGTGCTTGTCTGCACATGGCCGAGAGTATGTTAGGTTTCACAGCACTGTTAGCCTCACCACATGTGGGTATGGGGCACAACCACTACTTTGCCACAAAAGTGTTTCATGTGCTGGGTCCAGGAATCATACATGCTGTTTGGCATTTGCAGCTTTGACCATGATGACACTTCCCTTTTAGTCACTGTGATGAGGGGGGTTTTAGACCCCATCACCACAATGCTCAACATTTTTGCTGCAGTTTGGAACCCCACACTTAACTTTTGTTCTACACAGTGAAGGGGTGTTAGTGCACATTGACACTGTGCTATTGTGATGCTTGCCTTGTGTAGGCCACACTCAGTTTTTGGTCACACATGTGATGGTAGTTACATTGTATGTTCAAAGTCATATTCACTGTTGTGGGCATTTGTCACAGACTACACACTGTTGTCATGATGTTAGGGGGGATGTATTTTGCTGACATACCCAATGTTGGTGTATGATGGATGTGTGGCGCATCACCCATCCTATGGGTGGGGGTGGCAGGAGTGCTGGGCAACATAAGTTCTATGAGTGGGGGTGGCAGGAGTGATGGGCAACATAGTCCCGATGGGTGGGGGTGGCAGTAGTGATGGGCAACATAACCCCTATGACTGGGGGTGGCAGGAGTGATGGGCAACATAGTCCCGATGGGGTGGGGTGGCAGGAGTGATGGGTAACAGGTTCCTATGGGTGGGGGTGGCAGTAGTGATGGGCAACATAACCCCTATGAGTGGGCGTGGCAGGAGTGATGGGCAACATAGCCCCTATGGGTGGGGGTGGCAGTAGTGATGGGCAACATAACCCCTATGACTGGGGGTGGCAGGAGTGATGGGCAACATAGTCCCTATGGGTGGGGGTGGCAGGAGTGATGGGCAACAGGTCCCCTATGAGTGGGGGTGGCAGGAGTGCTTGGCAACATAAGCCCTATGAATGGGGGTGGCAGTAGTGATGGGCAACAGGTCCCCTATGAGTGGGGGTGGCAGGAGTGCTGGGCAACATAAGCCCTATGAGTTGGGGTGGCAGGAGTGATGGGCAGCATAGTCCCTATGGGTGGGGTGGCAGCAGTGATGGGCAACATAAGCCCTATGAGTGGGGGTGGCAGGAGTGATGGGCAACATAGTCCCTATGGGTGGGGGTGGCAGTAGTGATGGGCAACAGGTCCCCTATGAGTGGGGGTGGCAGGAGTGATGGGCAACATAGTCCCTATGAGTGGGGGTGGCAGGAGTGATGGGCAACATAGTCCCTATGTTTGGGGTTGCAGTAGTGATGGACAACAGGTCCCCTATGTGTGGGGGTGGCAGGAGTGCTGGGCAACATAGTCCCTATGAGTGGGGGTGGCAGGAGTGATGGGCAACAGGTCCCCTATGAGTGGGGGTGGCAGGAGTGATGGGCAACCTAGTCCCTATGAGTGGGGGTGGCAGGAGTGATGGGCAACATAGTCCCTATAAGTGGGGGTGGCAGTAGCGATGGGCAACAGGTCCCCTATGTGTGGGGGTAGCAGGAGTACTGGGCAACATAGTCCCTATGAGTGGGGGGTGGCAGGAGTGATGGGCAACATAGTCCCTATGGGTGGGGGTGGCAGTAGTGATGGGCAACAAATCCCCTGTGAGTGGGGGTGGCAGGAGTGCTGGGAAAGATAAGCCCTATGAGTGGGGGTGGCAGTAGTGATGGGCAACAGGTCCCCTATGAGTGGGGGTGGCATGAGTGCTGGGCAACATAAGCCCTATGAGTGGGGGTGGCAGGAGTGATGGGCAACATAGTCCCATTGGGTGGGGGTGGCAGTAGTGATGGGCAACATAACCCCTATGGGTGGGGGTGGCAGTAGAGATGGGCAACATAAGCCCTATGAGTGGGGGTGGCAGGAGTGATGGGCAACAGGTCCCCTATGAGTGGGTGTGTTAGGAGTGTTGGGCAACATAAGCCCTATGAGTGGGGGTGGCAGTAGTGATGGGCAACAAGTCCCCTATGAGTAGGTGTGGCAGGAGTGCTGGGCAACATAAGCCCTATCAGTGGGGGTGGAAGGAGTGATGGGCAACATAGTCCCTATGAGTGGGGGTTGGCAGGAGTGATGGGCAACATAGTCCTTATGGGTGGGGGTGGCAGTGGTGATGGGCAACAGGTTCCCTATGGGTGGGGGTGGCAGTAGTGATGGGCAACATAAGCCCTATTAGTGAGGGTGGCAGTTGTGATGGACAACAGGTCCCCTATGAGTGAGGGTGACAGGAGTGCTTGGCAACATAAGCCCTATGAGTGGGGGTGCCATTAGTGATGGGCAACATATCCCCTATGAGTGGGGCTGGTAGTGGTGATGGCCATGCGACCCCTATCGTGGCCTGTTGCTAGTGGCCAGGATATGGATCCCCTGGGTGTGTGTGACATTTGGCGGGTACGTGTCGTTTGTTTGTGTGGTGGGTGGCTGACTTACCGTGTGCGCCGTCCGCGTTGTTTATTATTTTTCTGACAAAAGTAAACATTTGTATACATTTTTAACAATAATATTGTAATATATTTGATATAATTTTATTTTTACATATAATTATATAGTATGTATTTTACTATTCTTTTCTATATTTTATTATTTAGTATATTGAGAATTATGCGTATTTAAATAATATTATATATATTAAATACTTTAAAAATTGTATAACAAATATATATTTTCACATATATTTTTTATTAATACATTTTTATATTTGGTACATTTACAGTACATGAAATAAACATACATTTTAATATACATATAAAATATTTAAAAACAATTGTTGATAATATAATACTTAATATATATTTTACAATTTGTTAAATATTTCTGTAACATTTGTAATTCTTTTCTATGGATAGTAAGTATTTGTCTTCATTTTTATTACTTAGCCATTTTTTTTTCTATTTTCCTTACTTTTCTATCTATCTGTTTCGTTTTTAGGTCATTTTCGAAGATGGAACCTTAAATTTGGGAGCTGCGTTTCATCGTTTAAGGTAAGTTTGATTTAATTTACTTTAAAGGAAGTTTTAGGGTAGGGGAAAGGTAGTAGTAGTCTAATTAAGTTTGTTAGAGTGTTATTTGTTCGTTTTTGGTATAGTTAGGTGTTGTTTTGGTAGTATATTGTTTTATGTGTTCGACCTAGTGTTGGATAGGAGTAGAGTGTTATGTAGTGTTAATTATGTGTTGTTTAATTCTGTTATGTTGTGTTTATTGTTAATGTTTGTCGGTTTGTACGTGTTATATTGGGTGGGTGTTCTTTTTTTTTCTTTACAGGTTTTCCTGATCGTGAAAGGATGGTGGTGTCAATGCGTCTTTTTAAATAAAAAAAGGAAAATGTATTTTGTTTATTTGAAGCAAGTTGTTTTACATTTCCTTTTAATTTTCGGATTTATTGGAGCGTATTTTTTTAAAGCTATTTTTTTTGGTTTGTGAGGGTTTCGTTATTGAGAGGATTGTGTCATTGGAGCCTTTTTTCTACAGTTGTATGTTTGCATTTTTTGGGGGTTCTCTTTTTGAATGGGTTTGTGTTTCGATTTATCTTCTATGGATTTATTGGATTTCCAGGATTGTCTACTGTTACATAACTGTAAGTTATTTTTGATTAATATGGTTGAGAAATGTTTTTAGTTATATTGATTTGTTTGTTTAATTTTTATTTTAAAAAATTATATTATGTCATATATATTTGTGTTATGTTTTAAATTTTACATGACATACTGATAATTATTAATTTAAAAAAATAGTAGAATTATGTTGTTTAAATGTTTGGAAACTTTAAAATGTTTATGGTGTTTAGCATTGTTTTTTCTTGACAGTATAGATTTAGCTATCATGTCTAGGTATTCTAGACCTTTGGTGTTTCCAAATAGTGTTGTTTTGTGTTGTAGGTATTAATACATCGTTTTAATTTATTTACTTTGTTTAAGGCCGATTTTAGTTAGGGATTGTTCTAGCCTTAGCTCTTGATAGCATTGTTCTTTTTTGATAGCTTCTATAAGTTTATGTAATGTTGGTTGTCCTCTTCCTATTGTGGATTGGAAGGCATTGTGCCATCCTTCCACTGCGTTGTTGGTTTTAGCTTTTTGAGCTAGAGTACTGTGGTTAATGTTCCACCATGGTATTTGGAACTTGGGTTGTCTACAGTGCCCTGAACTATGAAGCCTTCCCACCCTAGGGGTCTATTAGGATGGCGGTCGGAAAACCATTACGACCCCTGTGGTAGCGGAAATGTCCTGTACGCACGTACCGCGGCAAAACCAGCGGTACGATTAGGATCAACCGCCATAAAAAAACAACCGCGGTGGAACTATGCCACAAAAGACCGCTGGTAGCTGGCGGAGCAGGTGAAAATCCGTCCACGGCGGTCGGATTCGCGGTGGGAAAAGCCAAACCTGCCACAAGGCCAGCGGATTGACCGCACGTACAATTAAGATACCGTTGAGGTGACAGCGGAACGATACGCTGTTTCCGACTGCCACGATCACAAACAGTGATGAATGGGAGAGCCGGCGAAAGGGCGGTTGCATCCCCACCGCCGTGCCCACTCCGGAACGATTATGGCGGTCGACAAAAAAAACACACAACAAGGTCACCAAGTGTACACATCAAACTAGCCCAACCCCCAAAAACACCTACCACACCCCTATGACACATCCCCATTGCAACTGAAAAAGTACAAATCCCAGGACAACCCACACAACACACCTGACAGCAATACTCCATTTTGACTCCCCCACATAGCTGAGTATAAAACCAGCCCCTTCCCTGACCAGAATCCCTTGCAATACTCCACCCCTGAAGGAACTAACCCTACAGCACAAAGGAGAGGCAAACCACCATACATCTCACCAGCACAACAGCACACACACATCCACCACTAACATCACCACCACCAACCCCACACCTGCACCTCAACCCATTTGCATATCCCACAACATGGCACAAAAGAAAATGCCCAAATTCACTAACAATGAGATGTCAGTCATGGTAGGTGAGATAATCAGAGTAGAACCACAATTGTTTGGTAACCTGGCCCAACAGACACCATTAGCCACCAGAACACAAATGTGGGAAAGGATAGTCACCAAAGTCAATTTAGTAGGAAGATCATGAAGCGGTGGCATGACCTCAAGAGGCAGATGAAAGAGAGGAACAACAAGAACCGTCAGCTGGCTCAGATGACTGGCGGTTGACCTCCCATTCCACCAAAAACATTCACTGCATGGGAGGAGAAGGTGCTTGCCATACTGCATCCAGAGAGTCTCACAGGAATAGCCGGGGGAATGGAGACTGGTAACTAGAAACAAACGTCTACCATTACACTGCTATGTACTGTCTTGCACAACTACAAAGCTACACCTCCTAGGCCCAATTCCATTCATGTTCACCACACACTTCCCAACACATGTCTCACAGATCCAACATTCATTCCCTCTCATTCACCCCAAAGGTAGCTAGCAACATTCCTTGGGTTGCATGTGTACAGGCAGCCAGCACTACAACTCCCACCAGGCCCACTGTCCCATAGCTGAGCAGGCTGGAACACTGCCCCCACCCATGAGCCATGTGTAATCATTTGCTCCCTCTACTCCACAGGGAGCCAGCCATCTTAACAGGGAGGGGTGTCTGTGGAGAAGCAGCCAGTACTACTACTCCAACCAGGCTCCCTTGTCCCACAGCTCAGCAAGATGAAGCACTCCACCCCACCCAGAACCATGTGGCAGCCATTGTATTTCAACAGCCAAACTTACAGGTAGGTGGCCATCTTCACAGGAAGGGGGGGGGGTGTGGGTGGGAGGTCAGCATTGCAACTCCCACCAGGCCCCGTTTTCCCAAAGCTCAGCAAGATGGAGCACTCCACACACCCACAGCCATGTGGCAGCCATTGAATCTCACCCATCAAAGTTACAAGCAGGTAGACATCTTCACAGGGAAGGGTGTTTGTGGGTGGCAAGCCAGCACTACAACTCCCATCAGGCACCCTTGTCCCAAAGCTGAGCAACATGGAGCACTCCACCCCGCCCGAAGCATGTGGCAGGCATTGTATTTCACTCATCAAACTTACACGTAGGTAGCCATATTATGCTCTCTTGTCCCACCCCTGAGCAGGATTGAACACTCCCCCATCCAAGAGCCATGTGTAGCCATTTCATTCCTCCGCTCCACTTCACAGGAGGCAGCCATCTCAACAGGAATGGGGGCTTGTGGGTGGGAAGCCTGAACTACAACTCCCACCAGGCACCCTTGTCCAACAGCCCAGCAGGATGGAACACTCCACCCCACACCATGTGGCAGCCATTGCATTTCACTCATCAAACTTACAGGTAGGTAGCTTTCTTAACAGGGAGGGGTGTTTGTTCACTTCAAACTTACAGGTAGGAAGCCATTTTCACAGGGAGGGGTGTTTGTGGATGGGAAGACTGCACTACTACTCCCACCAGGCCCCCTTGTCCCACAGTTCAGCAAGATGGAGCACTTTACCCCACCCAAAAGCATGTGGTAGCCATTGTATTCCACCAACCAATCTTACAGGTAGGTAGCCATCTCAACAGGGAGGGGTGTTTGCTCACATCACCCTTACAGGTAGGTAGCCATCTTAACAGGGAGGGGTGTTTGTGGTGAGGAAGCCTACACTGCAACTCCCACCAGGCCCCCTTGTCCCAAAGCTCAGCAAGATGGAGCATTCCACCCCACCCAGAAGCATGTGGCAGCCATTGTATTTCAACAACCAAACTTACAGGTAGGTAGACATCTTCACAAGGAGAGGTGTTTGTGGGTGGTAAGCCGGCACTACAACTCCCACCAGGCCCCCTTGTCCCGAAGCTGAGCAATATGGCGCACTCCATCCCACCCCAAAGCATGTGGCAGCCATTGTATTTCACACTTCAAACTTACAGGTAGGTAGCCATCTTATGCTCTCTTGTTCCACCCCTGAGCAGGATGGAACCCCCCCCACCCAAGAGCCATGTGTAGCCATTCCCTTCCTCTGCTCCACTTCACAGGGAGGCAGCCATCTCAACAGGGATGGGGTTTGTGGGTGGGAAGCCTGCACTATGACTCCCACCAGGCCCCCTTGTCCCACAGCTCAGCAAGATGGAGCACTCCACCCCACCCAGAAGTATGTGGCAGCCATTGTATTTCAACAACCAAACTAACAGGTAGGTAGACATCTTCACAGGGAGGGGTGTTTGTGGATGGCAAGCCAGCATTACAACTCCCATCAGGCCCCCTTGTCCCAAAGCTGAGCAACATGGAACACTCCACCCCACCCCGAAGCATGTGGCAGGCATTGTATTTCACTCATCAAACTTAGACGTAGGTAGCCATATTATGCTCTCTTGTCCGAACCCTGAGCAGGATAGAACACTCCCCCATCCAAGAGCCATGTGTAGCCATTTCCTTCCTCTGCTCCACTTCACAGGGAGGCAGCCATCTCAACAGGAATGGGGGCTTGTGGGTGGGATGCCTGCACTACAACTTCCACCAGGCACCCTTGTCCCACAGCCCAGCAGGATGGAACACTCCACCCCACCCATGTGGCAGCCATTGCATTTCACTCATCAAACTTACAGGGGGGTACCTTTTTAACAGGGAGGGGTGTTTGTGGATGGGAAAACTGCACTACTACTCCCACCAGGCCCCCTTGTCAGCTCAGCAAGATGAAGCACTCCACCCCACCCAGAACCATGTAGCAGCCACTGTATTTCAACAACCAAACTTACAGGTAGGGAGCCATCTTCACAGGAAGGGGGGTTTGTGGGTGGCAGGCCAGCACTACAACTCCCACCAGGCCCCCTTAGCCCACAGCTCAGCAAGATGGAGCACTTCACCCCACCCACAGTCATGTGGCAGCCATTGTATTTCAACAACCAAACTAACAGGTAGGTAGCCATCTTAACGGGGAGGGGGGTTTGTGGGTGGGAGGCCAGCACTACAACTCCCACCAGACCCCCTAGTCCGAAAGCTCAGCAAGATGGAACACTCCACACACCCACAACCATGTGGTAGCCATTGAATTTCACCCATCAAAGTTATAGGTAGGTATACATCTTCACAGGGAGGGGTGTTTGTGGGTGGCAAGCCAGCACTACAACTCCCACCATGCCCCCTTGTCCCAAAGCTGAGCATCATGGAGCACTCCACCCCACCCCAAAGCATGTGGCAGGCATTGTATTTCACTCATCAAACTTACAGGTAGGTAGCCATATTATGCTCTCTTGTCCGAACCCTGAGCAGGATAGAACACTCCCCCATCCAAGACACATGTTTAGCCATTTCCTTCCTCTGCTCCACTTCACAGGGAGGCAGCCATCTCAACAGGAATGGGGGTTTGTGAGTGGGTAGCCTGCACTACAACTCCCATCAGGCACCCTTGTCCCACAGCGCAGCAGGATGGAACACTCCACCCCACACCATGTGGCAGCCATTGTATTTCACTCATCAAGCTTACAGGTAGGTAGCCATCTTAACAGAGAGGGGTGTTTGCTCACATCAAACTTACAGGTAGGTAGCCATTTTCACAGGGAGGGATGTTTGTGGATGGGAAGATTGCACTACTACTCCCACCAGGCCCCCTTGTCCCACAGTTCACAAAGATGGAGTACTTCACCCCACCCCGAAGCATGTGGTAGCCATTGTATTCCACCAACCAATCTTACAGGCAGGTAGCGATCTCAACAGGGAGGGGTGTTTGCTCACATTACACTTACAGGTAGGTTGCCATCTTAACAGGGAGGGGTGTTTGTGGTGAGGAAGCCTACACTACAACTCCCACCAGGCCGCCTTGTCCCAAAGCTCAGCAAGATGGAGCATTCCACCCCACCCAGAAGCATGTGGCAGCCATTGTATTTCAACAACCAAACTTACAGGTAGGTAGCCATCTTCACAGGGACGGGTGTTTGTGGGTGGCAAGCCAGCACTACAACTCCGTCCAGGCCCCCTTGTCCCAAAGCTGAGCAACATGGAGCACTCTACCCCACCCCGAAGCATGTGGCAGCCATTGTATTTCACACATCAATCTTACAGGTAGGTAGCCAACTTATGCTCTCTTGTTCCACCCCTGAGCAGGATGGAACACTCCCTCATCCAAGAGCCATGTGTAGCCATTCCCTTCCTCTGTTCCACTTCACAGGGAGGCAGCCATCTCAACAGGGATGGGGTTTGTGGGTGGGAAGCCTGCACTACAACTCCCACCAGGCACCCTTGTCCCACAGCCCAGCAGGATGGAACACTCCACCCCATACCATGTGGCAGCCATTGCATTTCACTGATCAAACTTACAGGAAGGTAGCCATCTTAAAAGGGAGGGGTGTTTGCTCACATCAAACTTACAAGTAGGTAGCCATTTTCACAGGGAAGGGTGTTTGTGGGTAGGAAGACTGCACTACTACTTTCACCAGGCCCACTTGTCCCACAGCTCATCAAGATGGAGCATTCCACCCCACCCAGGAGCCATGTGGCAGCCACTGTATTTCAACAACCAAACTTATAGGTAGGTAGCCATCTTCACAGGAAGGGGGGTTTGTGGGTGGGAGGCCAGCACTACAACTCCCACCAGACCCCCTTGTCCCAAAGCTCAGCAAGATGGAGCACTCCACACACACCCACAACCATGTGGCAGCCATTGAATCTCACTCATCAAAGTTACAGGTAGGTAGACATCTTCACAGGGAGGGGTGTTTGTGGGTGGCAAGCCAGCACTACAACTCCCACCAGGTCCCCTTGTCCCAAAGCTGAGCATCATGGAGCACTCCACCCCACCCCAAAGCATGTGGTAGGCATTGTATTTCACTCATCAAACTTACAGGTAGGTAGCCATATTATGCTCTCTTGGCCGACCCCTGAGCAGGATAGAACACTCCCCCATCCAAGAGACATGTGTAGCCATTTCCTTCCTCTGCTCCACTTCACAATGAGGCAGCCATCTCAACAGGAATGGAGGTTTGTGGGTGGGAAGCCTGCACTACAACTCCCACCAGGCACCCTTGTCTCACAGCGCAGCAGGATAGAACACTCCACCCCACACCACGTGGCAGCCATTGCATTTCACTTATCAAACTTACAGGTAGGTAGCCATCTTAACAGGGAGGGGTGTTTGCTCACATCAAACTTACAGGTAGATAGCCATATTCACAGGGAGTGGTGTTTGTAGATGGGAAGACTGCACTACTACTCCCACCATGCCCCCTTGTCCCACAGTTCAGCAAGATGGAGCACATCACCCTACCCAGCAGCATGTGGTAGCCATTTTATTCCACCAACCAATCTTACAGGTAGGTAGCCATCTCAACAGGGAGGGTGTTTGCTCACATCACACTTACAGGTAGGTAGTCATCTTAACAGGGAGGGGTGTTTGTGGTGAGGAAGCGTGCACTACAACTCCCACCAGGCCCCCTTGTCCCAAAGCTCAGCAAGATGGAGCACTCCACCCCACCCAGAAGCATGTGGCAGCCATTGTATTTCAACTACCAAACTTACAGGTAGGCTGCCATCTTAACAGGGAGGGGGTTTGTGGGTGGGAGGCCAGCACTACAACTCCCACCAGGCCCTCTTGTCCCAAAGCTCAGCAGGATGGATCACTCCACACACCCACAACCAAGTGGCAGCCATTGACTCTCACCCATCAAAGTTACAGGTAGGTAGACATCTTCACAGGGATGGGTGTTTATGGGTGGCAAGCCAGCACTACAACTCCCACCAGGCCCCCTTGTCCCAAAGCTGAGCAACATGGAGCACTCTACCCCACCCCAAAGCATGTGGCAGCCATTGTATTTCACACATCAAACTTACAGGTAGGTGGACATCTTATCCTCTCTTGTCCCACCCCTGAGCAGGATTGAACACTCCCCCCATCGAAGAGCCATGTGTAGCCATTCCCTTCCTCTGCTACACTTTACAGGGAGGCAGCCATCTCAACAGGGATGGGGTTTGTGGGTGGGAAGCCTGCACTACAACTCCCACCAGGCACCCTTGTCCCACAGCCCAGCAGGATGGAACACTCCACCCACACCATGTGGCAGCCATTGCATTTCACTTATCAAACTTACAGGTAGGTAGCCGTCTTAAAAGGGAGGGGTGTTTGCTCACATCAAACTTACAGATAGGTAGCCATTTTCACAGGGAAGGGTGTTTGTGGGTAGGAAGACTGCACTACTACTCCCACCAGGCCCACTTGTCCCACAGCTCAGCAAGATGGAGCACTCCACCCCACCCAGGAGCCATGTGTAACCATTCCCACCCTATGCTCCACAGGGAGCCAGCCATCTTAACAGGGAGGGCTGTCTTTGGATAAGCAGCCAGCACTACAACTCCCACCAGGCTCCCTTGTCCCACAGCTCAGCAAGATGAAGCACTCCACCCCACCCAGAACCATGTGGCAGCCATTGTATTTCAACAACCAAACTTACAGGTAGGTAGCCATCTTCACAGGAAGGGGGGTTTGTGGGTGGGAGGCCAGCACTACAACTCCCACCAGGCCCCCTTGTCCCACAGCTCAGCAAGATGGAGCACTCCATCCCACCCAGAAGCATGTGGCAGCCATTGTATTTCAACAACCAAACTAAGAGGTAGGGAGCCATCTTAACAGGGAGGGGTGTTTGTAGGTGGGAGGCCAACACTGCAACTCCCACCAGACCCCCTTGTCCCAAAGCTCAGGAAGATGGAGCACTCCACACACCCACAACCATATGGCAGCCATTGAATCTCACCCATCAAAGTTACAGGTAGGAAGACATCTTCACAGGGAAGGGTGTTTGTGGGTGGCAAGCCAGCACTACAACTCCCATCAGGCCCCCTTGTCCCAAGGCTGAGCAACATGGAGCACTCCACCCCACTCGAAGCATGTGGCAGCCATTGTATTTCACTCATCAAACTTACACGTAGGTAGCCATATTATGCTCTCTTGTCCCACCCCTGAGCAGGCTAGAACACTCCCCCATCCAAGAGCCATGTGTAGCCATTTCCTTCCTCCACTTCACAGGGTGGCAGCCATCTCAACAGGAATGGGGGCTTGTGGGTGGGAAGCCTGCACTACAACTCCCACCAGGCACCCTTGTCCCACAGACCAGCAGGATGGAACACTCCACCCCACACCATGTTGCAGCCATTGCATTTCACTCATCAAACTTACAGGTAGGTAGCTTTCTTAACAGGGAGGTTGGTTTGCTCACATCAAACTTACAGGTAGGTAGCCATTTTCACAGGGAGGGGTGTTTGTGGATGGGAAGACTGCACTACTATTCCCACCAGGTCCCCTTGTCCCACAGTTCAGCAAGATGGAGCACTTTACCCCACCCAAAAGCATGCGGTAGCCATTGTATTCCACCAACCAATCTTACAGGCAGGTAGCCGTCTCAACAGGGAGGGGTGTTTGCTCACATCATACTTACAGGTAGGTAGCCAACCTAACAGGGAGGGGTGTTTGTGGTGAGGAAGCCTACACTACAACTCTCACCAGGCCCCCTTTTCCCAAAGTTCAGCAAGATGGAGCACTCCACACACCCCACCCAGAAGCATGTGGCAGCCATTGTATTTTAACAACAAAACTTACAGGTAGGTAGCCATCTTAACAGGGAGGGGGGGTTTGCGAGAGGGAGGCCAGCACTACAACTCCCACCAGACCCCCTTGTCCCAAAGCTTAGCAAGATGGAGCACTCCACACACCCACAACCATGTGGCAGCCATTGAATCTCACCCATCAAAGTTACAGGTAGGTAGACATCTTCACAGGGAGGGGTGTTTGTGGGTGGCAAGCCAGCACTACAACTCCCACCGGGCCCCCTTGTCCCAAAGCTGAGCAACATGGAGCACTCCACCCCACCCGAAGCATGTGGCAGCCATTGAATCCTACCCATCAAAGTTACAGGTAGGTAGACATCTTCACAGGGAGGGGTGTTTGTGGGTGGCAAGCCAGCACTACAACTCCCACCGGGCCCCCTTGTCCCAAAGCTGAGCAACATGGAGCACTCCACCCCACCCGAAGCATGTGGCAGGCATTGTATTTCACTCATCAAACTTACAGATAGGTAGCCATATTATGCTCTCTTGTCCGAACCCTGAGCAGGATAGAACACTCCCCCATCCAAGAGACATGTGTAGCCATTTCCTTCCTCTGCTTCACTTCAGAGGGAGGCAGCCATCACAACCGGAATGGGGGTTTGTGAGTGGGAAGCCTGCACTACAACTCCCATCAGGCACCCTTGTCCTACAGCGCAGCAGGATGGAACAGTCCACCCCACACCATGTGGCAGCCATTGCATTTCACTCATCAAGCTTACAGGTAGGTAGCCATCTTAACAGGGAGGGGTGTTTGCTCACATCAAACTTACAGATAGGTAGCCATTTTCACAGGGAGGGGTGTTTGTGGATGGGAAGACTGCACTACTACTCCCACCAGGCAGCCTTGTCCCACAGTTCACAAAGATGGAGTACTTAACCCCACCCAGAATCATGTCGTTGCCATTGTATTCCACCAACCAATCTTACAGGTAGGTAGCGATCTCAACAGGGAGGGGTGTTTGCTCACATCACACTTACAGGTATGTAGCCATCTTAACAGGGAGGGGTGTTTGTGGTGAGGAAGCCTACACTACAACTCCCACCAGGCCGCCTTGTCCCAAAGCTCAGCAAGATGGAGCACTCCACCCCACCCAGAAGCATGTTGGCAGCCGTTGTATTTCAACAACCAAACTTACAGGTAGGTAGCCATCTTCACAGGGAGGGGTGTTTGTGGGTGGCAAGCCAGGACTACAACTCTGTCCAGGACCCTTGTCCCAAAGCTGAGCAACATGGAGCACTCTACCCCACCCCGAAACATGTGGCAGCCATTGTATTTCACACATCAATCTTGCAGGTAGGTAGCCATCTTATGCTCTCTTGTCCCACCCCTGAGCAGGATGGAACACTCCCTCATCCAAGAGCCATGTGTAGCCATTCCCTTCCTCTGCTCCACTTTACAGGGAGGCAGCCATCTCAACAGGGATGGGGATTGTGGGTGGGAAGCCTGCACTACAACTCCCACCAGGCACCCTTGGCCCACAGCCCTGCAGGATGGAACACTCCACCCACACCATGTGGCAGCCATTGCATTTCACTGATCAAACTTACAGGAAGGTAGCCATCTTAAAAGGGAGGGGTGTTTGCTCACATCAAACTTACAAGTAGGTAGCCATTTTCACAGGGACAGGTGTTTGTGGGTAGGAAGACTGCACTACTACTTCCACCAGGCCCACTTCTCCCACAGCTCATCAAGATGGAGCATTCCACCCCACCCAGGAGCCATGTGGCAGCTACTGTATTTCAACAACCAAACTTATAGGTAGGTAGCCATCTTCACAGGAAGGGGGGTTTGTGGGTGGGAGGCCAGCACTACAACTCCCATCAGACCCCCTTGTCCCAAAGCTCAGCAAGATGGAGCACTCCACACACCCACAACCATGTGGCAGCCATTGAATCTCACCCATCAAAGTTACAGGTAGGTAGACATCGTCACAGGGAGGGGTGTTTGTGGCTGGCAAGTCAGCACTACAACTCCCACCAGGTCCCCTTGTCCCAAAGCTGAGCAATATGGAGCACTCCACACCACCCTGAAGCATGTAGCAGGCATTGTATTTCACTCATCAAACTTACAGGTAGGTAGCCATATTATGCTCTCTTGGCCGACCCCTGAGCAGGATAGAACACTCCCCCATCCAAGAGACATGTGTAGCCATTTCCTTCCTCTGCTCCACTTCACAATGAGGCAGCCATCTCAACAGGAATGGAGGTTTGTGGGTGGGAAGCCTGCATTACAACTCCCACCAGGCACCCTTGTCTCACAGCGCAGCAGGATGGAACACTCCACCCCACACCATGTGGCAGCCATTGCATTTCACTTATCAAACTTACAGATAGGTAGCCATCTTAACAGGGAGGGGTGTTTGCTCACATCAAACTCACAGGTGGGTAGCCATTTTCACAGGGAGTGGTGTTTGTAGATGGGAAGACTGCACTGCTACTCCCACCATGCCCCCTTGTCCCACAGTTCAGCAAGATGGAGCACATCACCCCACCCAGCATCATGTGGTAGCCATTGTATTCCACCAACCAATCTTACAGGTAGGTAGCCATCTCAACAGAGAGGGTGTTTGGTCACATCACACTTACAGGTAGGTAGCCATCTTAACAGGGAGGGGTGTTTGTGGTGAGGAAGTGTGCATTACAACTCCCACCAGGCCCCCTTGTCCCAAAGCTCAGCAAGATGGAGCACTCCACCCCACCCAGAAGCATGTGGCAGCCATTGTATTTCAACTACCATACTTACAGGTAGGTAGCCATCTTAACAGGGAGGGGGGTTTGTGAGTGGGAGGCCAGCACTACAACTCCCACCAGGCCCCTTGTCCCAAAGCTCAGCAGGATGGAGCACTCCACACACCCACAACCATGTGGCAGTCATTGACTCTCACCCATCAAAGTTACAGGTAGGTAGACATCTTCACAGGGATGGGTGTTTATGGGTGGCAAGCCAGCACTACAACTCCCACCAGGCCCCCTTGTCCCAAAGCTGAGCAACATGGAGCACTCTACCCCACCCCAAAGCATGTGGCAGCCATTGTATTTCACACATCAAACTTACATGTAGGTGGACATCTTATCCTCTCTTGTCCCACCCCTGAGCAGGATGGAACACTCCCCCATCGAAGAGCCATGTGTAGCCATTCCCTTCCTCTGCTCCACTTTACAGAGAGGCAGCCATCTCAACAGGGATGGGGTTTGTGGGTAGGAAGACTGCACAACTACTCCTACCAGGCCCACTTGTCCCACAGCTCAGCAAGATGGAGCACTCCACCCCACCCAGGGGCCATGTGTAACCATTCCCTCCCTCTGCTCCACAGGGAGCCAGCCATCTTAACAGGGAGGGCTGTCTTTGGATAAGCAGCCAGCACTACAACTCCCACCAGGCTCCCTTGTCCCACAGCTCAGCAAGATGAAGCACTCCACCCCACCCAGAACCATGTGGCAGCCATTGTATTTCAACAACCAAACTAAGAGGTAGGGAGCCATCTTAACAGGGAGGGGGGGTTGTGGGTGGGAGGCCAACACTACAACTCCCACCAGACCCCCTTGTCCCAAAGCTCAGCAAGATGTAGCACTCCACACACACACAACCATATGGCAGCCATTGAATCTCACCCATCAAAGTTACAGGTAGGTAGACATCTTCACAGGGAGGGGTGTATGCTCATATCAAACTTACAGGTAGGTAGCCATTTTCACAGGGAGAGGATTTTGTGGATGGGAAGACTGCACTACTACTCCCACCAGGCCCCTTGCCCCACAGTTCAGCAAGATGGAGCACTTTACCCCACCCAAAAGCATGTGGTAGCCATTATATTCCACCAACCAATCTTACAGGTAGGTAGCCATCTCAACAGGGAGGGGTGTTTGCTCACATTACACTTACAGGTAGGTAGCCATCTTAACAGGGAGGGGTGTTTGTGGAGAGTAAGCCTACACTACAACTCCCACCAGGCCCCCTTGTCCCAAAGTTCAGCAAGATGGAGCACTCCACCCCACCCAGAAGCATGTGGCAGCCATTGTATTTTAACAACCGAACTTACAGGTAGGTAGCCATCTTAACAGAGAGGGGGGTTTGCGGGAGGGAGGCCAGCACTACAACTCCCACCAGACCCCCTTGTTCCAAAGCTCAGCAAGATGGAGCACTCCACACACCCACAACCATGTGACAGCCATTGAATCTCACCCATCAAAGTTACAGGTAGGTAGACATCTTCACAGGGAGGGGTGTTTGTGGGTGGCAAGCGGGCACTACAACTCCCACCAGGCCCCTTTGTCCCAAAGCTGAGCAGTATGGAGCACTCCATCCCACCCCGAAGCATGTGGCAGCCATTGAATCTCACCCATCAAAGTTACAGGTAGGTAGACATCTTCACAGGGAGGGGTGTTTGTGGGTGGCAAGCCAGCACTACAACTCCCATCAGGCCCCCTTGTCCCAAAGCTGAGCAACATGGAGCACTCCACCCCACCCCGAAGCATGTGGCAGGCATTGTATTTCACTCATCAAAATTACACGTAGGTAGCGTATTATGCTCTCTTGTTCCACCCCTGAGCAGGATAGAACACTCCCCCATCCAAGAGCCATGTGTAGCCATTTCCTTCCTCTGCTCCACTTCACAGGGAGGCAGCCATTTCAACAGCAATGGGGGCTTGTGGGTGGGAAGCCTGCACTCCCACAAGGCACCCTTGTCCCACAGTCCAGCAGGATGGCACTCTCCACCCCACACCATGTGGCAGCCATTGCATTTCACTTATCAAACTTACAGGTAGGTAGCCATCTTAAAAGGGAGGGTTGTTTGCTCACATCAAACTTACAGGTAGGTAGCCATTTTCACATGGAGGGGTGTATGTGGATGGGAAGACTGCACTACTACTCCCACCTGGCCCCCTTGTCCCACAGTTCAGCAAGATGGAGCACTTCACCCTACCCAAAAGCATGTGGTATTCAACCAACCAATCTTACAGGTAGGTAGCCATCTCAACAGGGAGGGGTGTTTGCTCACATCACACTTACAGGTAGGTAGACATGTTAACAGGGAGGGGTGTTTGTGGTGAGGAAGCCTATACTACAATCACCAGGCCCCCTTGTCCCAAAGCTCAGCAAGATGGAGCACTCCACCCCACCCAGAAGCATTTGGCAGCCATTGTATTTTAACAACCAAACTTAGAGGTAGGTAGCTTTCTTAACTGGGAGGGGTGTTTGCTCACATCAAACTTACAGGTAGGTAGCCATTTTCAAATGGAGGGGTGTATGTGGATGGGAAGACTGCACTACTACTCCTACCAGGCCCCCTTGTCCCACAGTTCAGCAAGATGGAGCACTTCACCCTACCCAAAAGCATGTGGTAGCCATTGTATTCCACTAACCAATCTTACAGGTAGGTAGCCATCTCAACAGGGAGGGGTGTTTGCTCACATCAAACTTACAGGTAGGTAGCCATTTTCAAATGGATGGGTGTATGTGGATGGGAAGACTGCACTACAACTCCCACCAGGCCCCCTTGTCCCAAAGCTCAGCAAGATGGAGCACTCCACCCCACCCAGAAGCATGTGGCAGCCATTGTATTTCAACAACCAAACTTACAGGTAGGTAGCCATCTTAACAGGGAGGGGGGTCTGTGGGTGGGAGGCCAGCACTACAACTGCCACCAGGCCCCCTTGTCCCAAAGCTCAGCAAAATGGAGTACTCCCCCCCTAGGTGAGATGAAAGGGGACACATGTCAATTCAACCCCCCTATGAGAGGTGCCCAACATCTTACTTTTTGACTGACACCAGTGCCAAGAATGACTGGCATCAAACTTCAGCTTACAGCACAACTTACATGTAGGGACACCTTGATCTAAACGAATTGTACACACCCACAACCATGTGGCAGCCATTGAATCTCACCCATCAAAGTTACAGGTAGGTAGACATCTTCACAGGGAGGGGTGTTTGTGGGTGGATAGCCAGAACTACAACTCTCACTAGGCCCCTTTGTCCCACAGCTCAGCAGGATGGAGTACTCCCCCCCCTAGGTGAGATGAAAGGGGACACATGTCAAATCAACCCCCCTATGAGAGGTGCCCAACATCTTACTTTTTGACTGACACCAGTGCCAAGAATGACTGGCATCAAACTTCAGCTTACAGCACAACTTACATGTAGGGACACCTTGATCTAAACGAATTGTACACTTCACCAGTATTCACATAGTGAGTACCCCCAAAACAGATTCAGAATATGTAAATACCATAAAGTACATTTCAACATCTTGTGTCACCAGCCCGGAGAGTAGTGACACAGCACATGTGTGAGACAGCACCACTGCTAGCTTCTACGTAGCTGCTGAACCTGCCACATCTTCTTGCATAAGTCGGACAGGGCACGCATTAACAACACAATGAACATAGTGTTTGCATAAAGCGCTAGTATTAACATGAGTTCAGCAATCTACACAGTGAAATAGGCACATTATGGCGTCAGACCTTCATTACTGTGGGTTGCTTAGCCATCTCGCACATTGAAATGTGTACATATTTGAGAGCCCATCACACCACAGATCTGTGTACATGCACAACAATATTATAAGTGACGTGTGAGGGAGTACATGCCCGTGCATGTAATCCTGTACTCTGACATGGTATGTGTAGTCATCAGTGGGCTAAATGTCACACTAGCATTGGTTAGCACTATCTGGTGGCATGATTCATGTGTCTACTTTTTATTTATTTATTTTTTTAGTCCTCATATTTGACAAAGGCAATGAGCGAGATCTTCCTGAAGGTCTGCTAGATCTTGGCGTCAGATACCTTCTAAGATCTATGCTGAGGCCTTTTCCACTCACAGTTGATAAATATACTGGTGGTATCCACCACCGATCTCGTCAACCCATTGAGCTGGTCTTAATCCTTGGACAACAAAAACAAAAAAAGAAGGAACAATGGTGTCATGCATGTGAATAGCCAGAATCAAGAGAAACAAAAGGGGCCCACATTTTTTCTTTCTTAGCTGACCCCAATTGGCAGTCTAGTCTCGCTATATGTCTTGCAAAGTTTATCCAGCCCACACCTGTTGGGGGAAGTTCAGAGACCCATTTCACACAGATATCCCTTCGCGCTTTTGTCATTAAGATAAATAACAGAGATCTGATGTTTTTCCCCCCAGTTGTTTTTATCCACCCCAAAAATAACCAAGGGAAGGCTTACCTCAAAATTGCAGCCCAGCATGTTTTCTAACACATTACCTACGTCTTGCCAGAAGAGCTGAATGGCTGGACATTGCCAAAAGAGATGTAGCCTATCTGCATTTTCCAATTGGCATTTCCGGCAGCATCTTCTTCTTGTGCCTCCCATCTTGGCCAATTTCTTGGGGGACCAGTCTGCTCTGTAAAGGGTGAACAAGTGATTTCTCCTAAGTGGAGCCGAAGTTACTGAGGCCCAAAGTGTAGCAGCTGATACTTGCCATAGGTTTTGGATATCACATCCCGGCATGTCCAGCTTCCAGATTTCTTCGGCTAGGGTCCCAACGTTATCATTTCCTTTAGCTAGTACCCAGTACCACTTGGAGACCTCCTTCTTGTAATTTTGTGTTTTTAATAAGTCTTTTTCTGCCCCTGACTCCATCCCAAGGCTTGGCTGCATTAATGACCAGCTGACCAACTGGTAAGACTTCAATCAATCAATCAAAATTACTTTATTCGATTTCATCACAAGGAAATCATAAAAGTTCAAAATAACATCATGTACATAGGCATATTAACAGTAATCAGGTACAAAAGTTATGTTACTATGAAAGAAAAAACACTTCATCACAATGTTCTATTTACAAATACCCACTAAAAGAGTTAAAATATTAAAATGTGTTAAAAAACAATTTACCAGAATTACATTGTAGCCCGTGACCTAATAATTGCTTTCAAATATGTTTTGACCGCCAAGGTCGTGTCCGGTGTTTCCAGTATCTGTAATCTCAGGAATGCTACCCTGCAGTATCTTATGTTCCAACTTTTAAGGATCGGTCTAAGATACCGCTGCCTGGGTATAGAAAAGTATTTACAGAATAAAGTGCAGTGCATTGTTGATTGTGGTGACACATCATCACAGGGGCAAACAGAAACTTGAGATGACCAGACATTTATCACCGGAAATAAAACCATTCTGTAAAAAGAACCAAGTCGAAAACGGTCCAAGAGCGTACGGCTAAAGCTATCTTGAACTAGCAACAAATATTGTTGAAGACCCGGGCCGTTCAAGATCAGGTGATTCGCCATAACAGAATACTTTACACTCTCTTGGGACCATCTTTGTTCTTCAAAATATTTCAGGCAAAGTATCTTCAAATATTTCCTGGAAATATCCACCAAGGTGCTAGGGTCTGTAAAATATGCAGGATGCCCCATGGCGTTAGTTATCGTTTTTATATAATTAGGCCACGCCATATCTTTAGCTCTCTCCAATTTAAGGCAATCCATGATTACTTCTCTATTAAAATCTGTCTCATCTGTAACCCACAGCTTATGCCACAATAATAGTGGCGGTATCTTGATAGTATCTGATATGTAGGAGAGTCCCAGTTCCTGATGGCAACTGTACGTGGCAGAAGAAATAGGGACTCCCAAAAGATAGCGGATAAAACCATTTTCACAAATTTGTATAGTGTCTGGTTCTTCAATGCCCCATAGACCGGCCCCATACAACCCAGTGGAAACACATTTGGCCTTGTAAACTTTCAAGAGTTCTGGGACAGGTCTTCCTCCTATTTTTTTAGGTAAATTAATCACTGCCCCCAGGGCTCTACTAAAATTCAATTTTCTAGCTTTGATAGCTGGTTTCCATGTTCCCTTTTTATCAAAGGTAATACCTAAATAACAGAAGGAGCCGATATTTTCCACCTTTCTGTTGTCAATAAAAATATTACATGTCATGCCTCTGCTAATGCCACAAACCTTAGTGAATGTCTTTGTTATGTTCACTCTTAGACCCCTCTCTCTCATGTAAATAACAAAGCTGTTTACCGCTCTTTGGAGGCCTAGTTGAGTCCTTGACATAATCACTGCGTCATCGGCATAGAGTAAAACAGGGACGGGCTTACCCCCAATAGTCGGATAATCATTTTGATCTCTATTGAGATATTGTCCCAGACTATTGATATAAAGTGTAAAAAGAAAAGGGGCCAGTATACACCCCTGTCTGACACCCTTTTCAATTGGGAATTTTTCCGAACACTCCCCCTTTTTCCCGTAGCGCACCCTTGCCCCCGCATTCCTGTACATTTCTTTTATAAACAATATTAAAACCCTGTCTACTTTAAGGTCTTCTAAGGTGTTCCACAACATACCATGATCAACCCCATCGAAAGCTGAACTCAGGTCTACGAAGGTAAGAAAAAGTTTCCCCCTCTTCGCTTTAGTATATTTGTCTATGATCAGAGCTAGATTCAATCCCTGTTCAATGGTTCCCATACCTGAACGAAAGCCATATTGTAGTTTTGTTAAGAAACCTGCCTCAATCGCACAGGTTTGAAGTCTATTAAGAATTATTCTCCCAGCAATTTTCAATAAGGCATCCAGGAGTGAAATGGGCCGATAGCAACTAGGCTCGTTCCTGTTCTCCTTCATAAAAATGGGTACCACTATCGCTTCTGACCACGTGGGGATAAGTTTAAAAGTAGAACAACTATTTAAAACCATTGTTAGTAGTGGAGCCCACAGGTCAGTATTTGATCTGTAGACATCCACAGGTACCCCATCCGGGCCTGGAGCCTTCCCTGCCGCACTCTCCCTAATTACCCTTAAGACCTCCTCCAGGGTAAAATTCAGACCCAGAGGAAAAACATCCTGTGCGTCCGCAACTCGGTTATCCAAAACAGCTCCCGTGGATTTATAAAAATCCCCAAAGAATTCCACCCACCTTTCACCTGTAATCGCCACGTCTATAGCATCTTCCTCTCTATCTTGGTAGAAAGGAGCGTTTACAGCCTTCCAGAAGCTAGTGTTGTCCCTCCTTAGACTGGCCTGGTGTAATTCTTCCCAGGCTTCTTTCTTTAACTGGCTTTTACGCTTTTTCCGGGCTAGGTGGTAAGCATTCCTCGCCTTTCTTATGCTCTGCTTACATTTGGGTACTATGTGTATGGTCCTTTTAAGGTGGGTATGGGCTCTTGAGCAATCACTATCAAACCAGCTCTTTGCTTTCAATCTCCCACAATTATTTTCCCTCCTAAGGAGTCTGTGGGCTTCCTCTGATATCTTTAAAAAGGCGGAATAGACATCCGTAGCGGCACTCCCCTGTGTAAGGCATATATCCCATTCAGCCTGAGTTTTAATAATTAAACAGTGCAAAATGCATCAGATTCTACTCTCTCCCATTTTAGGGAATACCCATTTTTTGTCGCCAGACGCACCCCATGATCATATTGTGCCTGGATCTTACTCTTTATACAATTTGTCTGAGCAGACAACCTTAGGGTGATAGGATAGTGGTCACTCATAGAAATTTCCTCCGTGATGCATTCCAGGATACTAGAAGCATATCGCTTGGCGAGCACGACAAAGTCAATCGTTGAGGAACAACCTCTCCCATTAAAAGTTGCACAGAAAGGTGTAGGATTAGAACATAACTCATTGGCGAAACCTAGGTCGAATTGATATAATATATCATTAAACATCTCCCCGCTTTTATTATGCATAAAATGTGAGGGATTATCCTCTTTATCTTGCCCTAGGCCACAAATACTCAGTTCACTGTGCACACAAAGAGGACAGTTAAAGTCCCCTACCCATAGCAGGGGCATATCCACTATTATAACATCATCTATGTTTTTTAAAGTATTGCTTAGTTCCCTGAAGATGATCTCTTTGCGGTCTGTTGGGACATTATTATAAAAATTCACTAGAACCACCTCCTTATTCCACTTTAACCTCAGAGTCAAAATCTGAAAGAACTCAGAAGAATACCTAATCCTCACGTTAGATGCCACGGCCTCAACTGAAATATAAATACACAGCCCTCCCTTGTTACGACCAAAATTAGTGACAACTGCTGGAGTGTGAAATGTACTAAAACCCTGAATATGGGTTTCCCTCTCCAGCCATGTCTCTTGTAAACATATTATATCATACTTTTCAATATAGAGTATCCAGTCAGTATCATGTATTTTAGATTCCAAGCCTGCTATATTCCAGCTCAGAATATTACAAGAGCTTACTTCTTCCATCTGCCTCATATTTTCCTTATTCAGGTCCATTTGGGATGTACTTAGCTGACCAATATTAACTGTATTAGCAAAGGTGCCTAAGTGGTTCTCAGTGACCACATTATCACAGTGGGTGCTATCTGTCTCCAGTGATGTCCCTTCAGTATCCTGGGTGTTACCAGCGTTCAGATCCCTAATAGCACTGCCAACCTACTGTGGAAATATGGATTTTCCTGGTCAGTTATGTCCCCTATCTTGGACCCCAACGGTTTTATGTGCATATCACAAGTACATATATGTTCCCTCCAGTTCCAGTTTTGATGACGCAAATACATGTGCGTCCACCGTCAACATGTCCTCTGTCAGATCCGCCATGAATGGGCTGGATATTCCATTCCTAAATATGAAAGGCCACCGGCTTTATATGGTTCACTTATGCCATTTTTCAGTCCAGGCAAGTAGGCCCTGATTCTGTCATCAAACTCTTCTTGCCTTCTGCCTCTGAAAGCTCCAGTCCGAGCCTGCATCCGTGACCATGAACTTTGTCTCATTCTCTGCGCGGCTCACGAAGCCTGACATCAGCCTATTCTCTGCCAAGAACTGTATTTCACCTTCGAATTATCTGCTTCCCCCTCAGCCGACGCATTCCTGCCTAGTAGCTTAAGTAAACATTCTTCCAGTTACCAAGCAAAAAGGCCCATCTTCTCTGTCCTCATGCAAGTAATTCATAGCCCTGTTACCATGGAATATTCCTACCCCCTCGCATTTAGTGTAGACACTTAGACGCTTGTACATGCACGCACAGTTAGTATAGAATAGATTCTGTCCGAGAGTCCTTCTTTTACGGATAACATAGTTCTTTAAACATAGGATGTTAGATATGATTTGGGATTAGGTTGACTTGACCCCCCAGACTTCTTGTCTCCACACGTAGAGCTAAATGCCTCAAGTCCCCGTCCCCCCCCCTAGTTACACGTCAATTACACGTCAGACTGCTGCGCGCGCATCAATGCCAAATATTATCTTATAGATCCACCTATGTATTACATCATAGCCAATCATGTTCCTTTTTACTCATTATTACACCCATTTTCGGTTACGCAAACCAGACGTCAATTTCCTTATCAATTGTTACGCCTACTGTATTCACTTCATTATAATGTATGTACTATAAAAGTTACTTCTTGTCAATAAAGTGTGTACTTCACTTCCTGAACCCCCGTGGTGATGGAACTTGAGGCATCCGATTATAATCGCTTATTGGAATAAAGCCCATTCCGAACCTCTAATACCACGGATTCTGCCTCTCATTTTACTGAGCTATTTTATAATGTTTCTGTATCAAATTCAGTCCCGGTAAAGGAGAAATATTTACCACATGATGGCGCCCGAACAGGGACACTTTCTCATCACACGCGCCGGCGGTGCGTTGCAGGCCCGGTCTCCTGCCACAGCTGGACGGACAATAACGCGTACCAGCAGGATTTCCTGTATCTCCCTCCGGTCAAGCGGGGGCGACTGAGACTGCAATCAACACCCAGACGAGGCGGTGAGAAGTGCGAAGTGTCCCGACCAGAGCCTAGCTGAGAGAGCAAGATCCGAGGTATACAGAGACCCACCAGTCCGAAGTCAAGCCCAGTGTCCGACGAGTCGAGTCGAGTCGAGTCCAGTCCGGTTCAAGTTCAAGTTACTGAGGCCTTCCGTTTCCGAAGCTACCCGGTGAGTACCATTGCTGGGGAGGCATTTCTGACGTGCACATAGGTTGTGCCGATCGAGACGGGTTTGGGTACACAAATCCGGTCTGCACTGTTTTAGCAGTGTATCTGTACTGTTTAGCAGTATATCAAGTATTCCGAAGTATTCCGAAGTGTCTAGTTATTGTCTAGTTATTGTCGAGAATTAAGCTTGGTGATTAGTTATGCAGACGATCATCATTGTTGTTTCAGTTAAAGGTTTAATGTTTAATGTTTAAAGTGTTTAAGTATATCGTGGTATGAATGACTGTTCATTATCGTGTTTATTGTATTAAGTCTGTTCAAATTCAAGTACCAGGTCAAAATCAAGTATAAGGTCAGTTCTCAATATGCCGCTCTTTTCGAAATTAAGACAGATCACTACCAGAAAAGGGGTTCTCGAAGAAGCCGTCCCTATTCCTCCTAGGGACACTCCAGGGCACTTTATGTATCACAAACATGGCTTAGACGCTATATTATTTCTTGATTTATGGGTAGATTATACCAAGGGATTACCAGAAAGTCAGAGGTGGCCCACAGCAGGGACCTGGGATGCAGAGTGCATCATGAAAGTCGAGGAAGAGTTATGGAAAAGAAAAGTCAGACAGTCACAGAAAGACGCCGTTGAATTATGGCGTAAAGAATCACATAGACGAACAGAAAAAGCACGTAGACAGGAAGAGAAGAGTAAAGAGAATTCCAATAAAGTTCGAGAGAATCTATTAATTGAGGAAGGTATCCGAGTGAAATCAGAACAAGTAGACAGACAAAGAAATGCCCTTATGAATGGTATGTATCCCCTTCTGGCCGAAGGATTACCTAAGGCTACTCCAGAAACACTAAAAGACTTGCCCACCCCATTGTTCCCAATAAAGGTACATCCTAAGGGGCATCCTAGAACCGCAGAAGATGTTTTTCTTTCCTCATATTTAGATGACGCAGCTCCCGAGTATGCTAATTCCGCCCCACATAGACCGCATACCAGGGAGGTTCAACGCCAAGATCTAGTACCCGTATCCCTACAGCAACAAATCGAGTCACAAGTTCCGGCAAGCACATCTGTTTCTGTATCCGCTCCTACAGCTACTTCTATGGCTGTGTCCACACCTGTAGTTGCTGTGTCACGTTCGACGAATCCTTTTACACCCGACGCCCCAGATGGGGCCGCGGGAGGAGCTACCAATGTCTTTTCTACGCCACCCAGAATAAATAAACTTACGTTTCAAGAGTCAGCGCATTCACGTACACCCAAACTCCTTAGTGCCCGTGCGCTTAAGGAACTTCTTATAGATTGTAGATATGACCCGGTGCCTGGAAAAGAGGACGAAATGACCCTAGCATCATTGCGTATCAGACGAGCCGCAGTGTATTTAGCGAAGTTACCAGGAATGACTGCGCATCTAGATAATATATATCATTTTGTCCAAACAGGGCGAGATCCAGAATGTATTTACAGAGCTATGGAATACCAGAAAGTAGAGATACAGGGGGAACTGTTACGTTTCCTCATAAACTGTGTGATCAGAAATCAAGACCGACCGGGGGTAGACCCGGAAGCCATGAAAATTCTTACAAGATGGAGCCAGAATATATCAGAAGGGAGACATGATAAACAAAATTGTATAATAGCCATGTGCCGAAAGATCCGTAAAGAAATAGAACGCCTACACGAAGAGCGATTAGAGGTAGGCGAGTTCGAACAAAACGAGGAAGAAGGGTCAGGACTGCCCACAGGACAGTCGGACACCATAGCCTATGTAGGTAGAGGAAGATCTTGTAATAGGAATAAGACTAGATATCATACTGACTCAATACATCCGACATGTCCAGATAATAACAGGAATTTTCAAATACCTATAATTAATATAAGGTCTAACGAGCATTCGTTCCAAACCGCCGACAAACTACTCCGAGAACGAAGGGGTTATCATTTCCTCGATTCTATGGATGAACAAGATTTAGCCAGGGCAGCTGTCCATTGGGTGGACAGTCCCGGAAAATATAGTGATGATACAGTAGTACGCACATTTTTGAATCTTACCCCAGATGAACAAAGGTTAGCTGGGATTTATATGATTCAACAACTCATTATACTATATCGGAGTCAGCATTCGGACCCTGGTCCCTTGCCTGACATACTGACTGAATTACTTATGAATAAATGGAGAGGTCCAGGTACTGAATTAATTAAAGAAATTCTAGAATCAAGAAAGCAGTATATTCTTTTTGTATGTTCAGAACATGTTCCATTGTCCGTCAAGGAAAGAACTACGTATCACATAGATAGACAGAATCCCTTACGAGAAGTGCACCCAATAAAGGGTGAGGACAATGAGTTTAACCGCGTATTTGTATATACGCCTATATCGAAAATAGAATTGTTAGAAATGAAGAAAGTAGTACCCAGTCATGACAAGGACCCAGCGGGGTTTCACCGAGAAATTAAAGACATGTTACTCATGGGAGAGTATACCTAC
Source organism: Triturus cristatus (assembly GCF_964204655.1). NCBI lineage: Eukaryota > Metazoa > Chordata > Amphibia > Caudata > Salamandridae > Triturus > Triturus cristatus. The sequence continues at coordinate 432,552,724 of NC_140583.1, forward strand.
CCCGACATTATGACAATATTAAAGGTGTTGATGCCTGCTGGCATTTATGAGAAACTCAAGGAAAAAGAGTGGGAGGTAGGTGATCAAAAGATAGAATGGTCAGCATTAGAAACAGAAGAAAGGGCCCGAGGTCCAGGTGCAGGGCTTGGGGACAAAACTAAAGCATTACCAGGACTACTAGTACAGGTACTGCCGCGTTTATTAACTACGAAAAAGGAAGATTGGGGTACAATTTCAGCCTGTAAGCAGAAGCAAGATGAGGACACTAGTGATTACTATGCCCGTTTTGAAAAATGTTTTGGTATAAATAGTGGCATAAAAGCAAGTAGCGAATCATACCCACATCTGTTTGTAACAAAATTAGTGGAAAATGCTCTGCCCCCGGTAAAGAATAGAGTATTAAAATTCGAGAGTACCTGGCAAGGTAACACTCCATCACAAATGTTACAAATGTTACAGTACCATCACAATAGAATTAGAGAGGAACAAGAACATGAACACAGACGCATGAAAGACACGAAAATGAAAATGCTAGTTTCCCAGACAGTTCCAGCTGAAGGACATAAAAAGGGTATGACACATTCCGATTCAGCAGGACCTGTAAAAGGGACATGCAATTATTGTAAAAAGCCAGGCCATTACGTACACGATTGTCCAGTTTTAAAACATAATATCGCCATAGGTAAAACACAAGAAAGATCACGGCCACTCAGACAAGATCAGAATGTACAAGGAGCTATGCAGCATGCCCAGGCCATGCCAGCCGCACAACAGCCAATACAGTTTGTGCCAGCTGCACCCCCATTGCCTGTTGCTGCCACACAGACAACAACACGACAAATGTATCAGACCGCACAGTATGAATATCCCGAGTATCAGCGTTACGCATGAACTAGCCTAGAGAGGGAAGTTGACTTACCCCTTATCGAGATTCCTGTAGATCAAGAAGGACCTTATGTACATAGTAAATTATTAGGTCAAGATAGAAAATTTTTACTCGATACAGGGGCAAGTCGAACAACTATAAAACGTAGTGAAGTTCCAGGGGCACCCCTCTCAGGCTCACAGAATATTTCCCTTGGTTTTTCAGGAAAACCTATTGTTAATGAAGTGTCACAGCCTCTTCCACTTACGATAGGACCTCTGACCCGAACTACAGATTTACTGCTTACTAAATCATGTCCAGAAAACTTGTTAGGAATAAAAACGTTGAAAGCCCTAGGAGCCATAATATGTTGTTCTCCGGAAGGAGTAAGGTTGTTTTTACGTGATTTTAAAGGTCACTATGTATCTAGAGACATGGATCCCCGACTGCAGACTTTACCTACACATCTATGGGCACAAGGCCCTACTGATGTTGGTTGCATGAATATTACACCATATCGAGTCACACTAAAGGCAGGAGTGGTGCTACCACGAATGCGACAATACAAGCTACCACCAGATGCTGTAACGGCTTTACTACAAATCATTGACGAGCTCATTGCCCAAGGAGTAGTTGTAGAAACAGACTCCAATGTATGTAATTCACCGATAATTCCGATTCTTAAACGAACAGATCCTACAGCGCCGCCAGTATATCGATTGGTTATTGATCTGCGCGAGTTAAACAAATGCATTGTGCCACAATTCCCTGTGGTCCCAGATATCTCGTCATTACTGACAGCCATTGATTCCGAAGCGACATTCTTCACTGTAATCGATCTCAAGAATGCCTTTTTCAGCGTCCCAATAGATCCGGAGAGTCAATATTTGTTCGGATTTAGTTTAAATGGGCGTAGCTTTAAATTCACCCGCGCACCTCAAGGATTTACAGAAAGCCCCAGCATCTATAGCCAAGCACTGAAACGAGAACTTGACAGTATCCACATGCCAGTTAACACCGCCTTGCTTCAATATGTCGATGATCTGTTAATCACCGCGAGAAGTGAACCGGAATGTGAGAAAGCATCACTGACAGTTTTACAATTTCTAGCCGAGAAGGGGCACAAGGTGTCCCCTTCTAAGCTGCAATTCTGTGCCCAGCGAGTTGTTTATCTTGGACACTCGCTGGACAAGGAGGGAAGGCAGCTTACACCCGACCGCATTCAGTTGATAGCTAACATGCCAATACCCAAGACACAAAAGGAGGTGCGGGCTTTCATAGGCCTCACTTCATACTGTAGACAGTGGATCCCGCAATATGCATTTCTAGCAAAACCACTTATTCAGTTGACAACACAGGAGGCAGCCACACCGACTGTTCTCCCTTGGACTCAGGAACACACACAAGCTTTTGAAAGCTTAAAGAAAGCTTTATGTCAAGCACCCGTTTTAGCAACGCCATGTTACAGAAAACAGTTTACACTCTTTGTTACAGAACGCGAAGGTACTGCTTTGTCAGTACTCACACAGGAACAAGCAGGAGCACACAAACCATGTGCTTATTTTTCTAGTACATTAGATCCCGTAGCTCAGGCTTTGCCTGCATGCCTAAAATCAGTAGCAGCAACAGCTTTAGCAATCAGACAAAGCGATGCCATAGTGTTAGGACATCCATTGACAGTTCAAGTACCCCACGCAGTAGAGGTTCTTGTAAACAGAACGCAAACACAACACTTGACCATAGCACGACTTACAGGGTATGAACTTACATTGTTTCAGCCACATATAGAAATAAGACGCTGTAACACATTGAATCCTGCCACACTTTTGCCAGTAACCGGAACAGACCCACTAGCTCATGACTGTATTGAAGTTATTACTGTAACGACAAAACCCAGACAAGACTTGACCGATGTTCCATTGTCAGATCCAGACTTGACATTTTATGTCGATGGTTCATGCATGAGAACAAGTACAGGAGAGTTAGTAGCCGCTTATGCAGTCACAACAGATACTGAAGTCATTGAAACTAATCGTATAAATACTTTGTCAGCTCAAGCCGCAGAGCTCATCGCTCTGACACAAGCCTGTATTCAAGCCACGAATAAAAAAGTCAACATATACACTGATTCACGTTATGCATTCGGAGTTGTACATGACTTCGGCGTGCTGTGGCGAGAGAGAGGTTATTTAACTTCCCACGGTGCCCACATTCAGCACGGACCCCTCATTCATGCATTATTAGATGCAATACATCTACCCACTGCAATATCAATTATGAAATGTAAAGCCCATACAAAGGTTACTGATACCATTTCCCAAGGCAATGATCTAGCCGACAGAACAGCTAAACTGACTGCTCAAACTCAAACCCCCGATATGACAAAGACAATAGTCCCGACACCGACACATTGTATGACAGTTAAAGATCCTACTCTTGACGTAATTGACATACAGACACATGCGACACCGGACGAAATAAAGAAATGGACTGAATTAGGAGGGATCCAAACGGACCAAGGATGGATGATGAAGGAAAGGTCTGTATGGTTCCTTCCTGATTCAATGGTCCAAGTTATAATTAACACTATACATAGTCCAGCACATCTAGGAGAAAAAGCTATGCTAGACAGCATTCAACACATTTGGTTTAATAAACATTTACGAGCAGCAGCCAAACAAAAGGTCCGTACCTGTATGATCTGTTGTCAGTTCAACCCAGGAAAAAGTGTTCCCGTAGAACAGGGTGGATTTCATCCTCCTGATCACCCTTTTGAAGTCCTACAGATGGATTATATCCAGATGGAACGATGTCGAGGATTCAAATATGTTCTCGTAGTTGTCTGCGCTCTGTCCCGTTGGACGGAGGCATACCCGGTTTCAGATTACACTGCCCCGACTACTGCCAAACAGTTGGTTCGAGAATTCTTCCCACGATACGGTTTACCACGTGTTGTCTACTCAGATAACGGCCAGCCGTTCTCATCCGAATTAATGAAACACGTTTCACTTCTGTTAGGATATCAGTGGAAATTCCACTGTGTCCGACATCCCGAGGCAGCAGGTCTCGTAGAAAGACATAACCAGATACTGAAAATCAGACTGTCCAAAATATGCAGAGAGAAAGGGGTCGACTGGATAGTAGCATTACCAGTTGCACTCTTTTACATGAGAATGGTAGCACACTCTCGAACAGGGCTATCCCCGTATGAGGTGATCTTCGGTAGACCACCGAATATGTGGGGGACGCCTATACCACGCAAAATAACTGATATTGACTGTAATATGCTGACAGATTACTTGGCTTCCTTGATGTCTGCACTACAATCTTCTCGTTCACAGGTAGCTGCAGCCTTTCCCGACAACACTGAGGTGAAACCCCATGACGTTGTTCCGGGTAATCTTGTCTTTGTGAGGAATTTCGACCAAAAGACTCAGCTGGAGCCCAGGTGGAAAGCACCCAAGTTGGTCCTGTTGACCACAAGAACAGCCGTGAAGATCGAGGGCCGCAAGGGCTGGATTCATTCAAGCCACATCAAGAAATTTCATGGACTATCCTCGGATATAGACATTGTGCCCTGCACTCCCTCACAGACTGATACAAAACTCCCTTTTGTTGAACAGAACAAATCTGAAAATTACAAACTAAAGCTTAGGCCCACCAAGTCGAGCAATTTGATTGTTTAAGTCCTCTCCAAGGTGAAGCGGTTGAATTGTCTCTGACATGTATCCCTTGGACCTGAGTAGAGGAAATACCCGAAAAATGTTGAAACGACAGGCGTATTGTAAATCACTGCGTAGCCACTGCATAGTGACATTATTAATTTTGTTTTTATTGAGTCTTTTAATAATCATTACAAGTATGTTGTTGCACATATATTACCCTATTTCTAGACATGTTTATAATGTTGCTGCTGAACATTCTTTTAGTGACTTACCTCCGCATGAATTGTCTTATAGACTTGCGCTGCGCAATAACACTTTCATTAGTATGTTACATCATTCCCATCAGACTAGTAACGCCACCAATTGTTGGGTGTGTGGCCGACTCCCTCCCTATCAGAATTATGAAGGAGTCCTGCCTTTTTTTCCACATCCATTTACACATAATGGCTCCTGTGGAGCGTGGTTTAGTTTAATTAATTCCATAGACTCAGACACAGCAGTTTACCAAGACCATTGGATATGGGGAAACCTGAACCTAGTTTTACTCAAAGTCTGCTACCCTGACAAGGAGGGTCGCCCCAAAAGAACAGGAATTGATCTAGAAAATGAGGTATATGGATTAGGTAATTTTACACCTAATCTCATGATTCTAAATGTCGTATCCGAAGTTGAGCTAGTCTTACCCATCATGTCAGTATTCCCAGCAAAAGGTGAATTATGTGTAAGAAAGGTTGGTTCCATACATATGGGCCATAGTCAATGCACTACTACAGTAGAATTCAGTGATCAAGGCAAATCTTCATTCAGAGCTTATCACCACTCCTACTTTATATGTGGTCAGACTGCATATATGCGTCTACCTCTAGATTGGGATGGTACCTGCTACATTGCATTCCTTTTGCCACCTGTTTTCCTAGCTCCTCCTGATTATTATAGAAATATTCATTTAGTACACAACAGAGAACGGAGAGATCTCCCCATTGTCGATTACACTGAGACGGCATGGGACAAGTATGTAGATTTTAATAAAGGCATCTTTCCCTATATAGGTACTGTTACTAATAGTAAGCTGATACGTAGATTAACTAGAACCCTTGAAGCAGTAGTGAATGAAACTATTTCCGCCTTAGGCAATTTAACAGAAGAGCAGTCTGCTATGCGGATTGTTGTGCTTCAAAATCGTCTTGTCCTTGACGTCATCCTGGCTGATAGAGGCGGAGCTTGTAGGGTCATTGGATCAAGCAGCTGCGTATTCATACCAGAAAATTCGCCATCTGTATATAAAGCCATCACTCGCCTTCATAAGATTGTAAGCCAGATACACCAGAACCCAGGCACTTGGACTTGGTCCAGTTGGTTTTGGAATGCGGTATCAGCCTGGGGATGGAGAGTTTTATCCTTCCTAGGTATTGGCCTTCTCATACTATTCAGTTGCTGTCTATGTCTACAATGTGGACCAGCAATTTGTGGTCTGTGTGCCACATCGTGCATTCCACATCAAGATTTTCATTCAAGATCCCGGAAGAAGAAAGAAGAACAAATGATGCTATATGAACAGATCAATGGATTGATGAAGATTGATATCTCTTGAAGGGCAAGTAGGGGACAAGGAGGGAATGTGGAAATATGGATTTTCCTGGTCAGTTATGTCCCCTATCTTGGACCCCAACGGTTTTATGTGCATATCACAAGTACATATATGTTCCCTCCAGTTCCAGTTTTGATGACGCAAATACATGTGCGTCCACCGTCAACATGTCCTCTGTCAGATCCGCCATGAATGGGCTGGATATTCCATTCCTAAATATGAAAGGCCACCGGCTTTATATGGTTCACTTATGCCATTTTTCAGTCCAGGCAAGTAGGCCCTGATTCTGTCATCAAACTCTTCTTGCCTTCTGCCTCTGAAAGCTCCAGTCCGAGCCTGCATCCGTGACCATGAACTTTGTCTCATTCTCTGCGCGGCTCACGAAGCCTGACATCAGCCTATTCTCTGCCAAGAACTGTATTTCACCTTCGAATTATCTGCTTCCCCCTCAGCCTAAGTGGTTCTCAGTGACCACATTATCACAGTGGGTGCTATCTGTCTCCAGTGATGTCCCTTCAGTATCCTGGGTGTTACCAGCGTTCAGATCCCTAATAGCACTGCCAACCTACCACCGTCTATGGGTCGCACAACTCGCATGGATTTCTTTGTTCCTCTCCTGATTATCGAGCTGTCAATCCTGATCATCCAACCGTGACAAGAGTTCATAACGATTAGGATGTAGCCAGTTTGTAGTGGGGTCGCTACTTACTCTCCTCCCAGTGGGGGCATTGTCGGCAATGCTCATAGCACCATTTAGTCCTATCTTATCTAATAGATAAAAGGAGCCTAGGGGTAAAATAGCAATTTCTGTGTCAACCTGGCAGTTGATCCCTGCCCTGTACAGGATCTCCCTTGTCAATCTAGGGTCACTAAAGGTCAGAACTATACAATCCCCCTTAAGTTCCTTTCTGCCATTCCCAACCCATGGAACACGTCTGGCCATTTCAAAATGCTTAAATAGAGGGTCACACAGGCCGACCCGATTTCCCAGCCAGTGCAACGACTTGTTACGTAATTCCCTCCATGTTTCCTGGTTGGGTTGGGCCAGCTCTGGGACATTTGCTAGTATGACCACATAAGGGTTGGCTGCCGGTGGTAAATTAAGGCAAGGTTGCCCTCTTGTGTAGCGTTCTCGGATTCTGCATGTAACTATATTATTATCAGTAAATACCTTTTGTTCCTTCACGCTCTTGCCTTCTTCCCCCTCTCCACCCATAGCTTGTGCCAATAATTTATTTTTGAGAGCTCTAGGCACACAGTCTAGGTTTGTTAAATTTACGGGAGTATTTGTTATACAATCCTGCCGACTCCCTCCATTATTGTGTAACACCTCTGTGCACTTTCCTGAGGGAGCTTTTATACTAGTTTCAATAGCCACCATTCTGACTGATAATGCACCCATACCATCTATAAGGTGGGTTTGAAGGGTAGCTAATATATTCTGTAGACTTTCCATTATACTTTTCTGACCCTCCAATATTGCCATGATCGAGTTATTACCCACATTGTGGTTCATTCTAGACACCTTAGGTTTAAAAACCGTTTTTCTCTGTAACTTTTTTCTCTTTTTTCCCCCTTTATCAATCTGTCCAATGTCCGTGTCTTGATCAACTACTTCACTTGACTGGCAGCCTTCTAAACGTATAGATGTCTTGCAGCGCTTTGGGGGGGGTATGAGTCCTCACCCATCCCGCTGTGATCACTTAGAGTTATTAAGTCATCCGTGGTCTTTATACAACCGTTATACAAAGTCCCTTGAGTACCCTCCTTTCGTGTAGCTTTGGGGCAGGTGGTATTCCCTTTCTCCATAGTAATTACATCTCCCCCCCCCCCCATTAGTTAATGTTACTTCCACCATATGAATCTGGTCTTCAATTTGTCCCATAGCCCCTGTAAGGTATGTCAAAAGTGATTGCTGGCCAGCCCCCTTTTGTGTCGGTATTACGCTGCTCCCTTTCCGTTTAGACATTCTATGGAGTTGTAATCACTATAAACGGTACTCACACAACCAAACCGATCTTAGCGACTACTTCCCAAGCTTCACGTCTCAAGGGGGGAGCCCTGCCCAGCCTCTTCAGGCCACTGACGGCCAAAGACGGGCCCGCCCCTGGCCCGGGCTTTGCCCGGGCGAGCCCGCGTGCGTTCCGCGTCGCGGGATGCCTCTCTGCTATTTAAGCGCTGGATGGCGCGCTAAGTGCGTGGTTCCTCTCGCAGGGCCCCATGTGGAATGTAGCCCACTCCAGGCGGTTCGGGCGGTTCAACAAAGATGCAGGCAGGCACTGTGTCCAGGCGTCCCGCAGCGCGGGATGCCCCTCTGCTATTTAAGCGCTGGATGGCGTGCTAAGTGCGTGGTTCCTCTCGCAGGGCCCCCTGGGGAATGTAGTCCACTCCAGGCGGTTCGGGCGGTTCAACAAAGATGCAGGCAGGCACTGTGTCCGGGCGTCCTTAATTTAATACTTAAATCTAGATAACTTAAAATCTGTTTTCTGGCTTAGTTTGACCCATGTTAATATCGTGCCTTCCTCCATTATTTGACCCCATTTTAAAAGACCTGAGTTTACCAAAGGCAGAGCTAAACTATCCATCATACATGGTGTTGTTCCTGGGGAGTTCCAAATTGGAGCCATAGCACTATAATAAGGAATTCGTAGAGTTTTTTTCACCTGGATCCAAACTTTACAGGCTGCTGTTAGCGTCTTAAATGTAATTTTTTAAAATAATTTTACATGGGCTAATTTAAACAAAAAACGTTTGCTAGGTTTCTTTTTATAGCTCTATATCTCATTGGCATATCCTTATGTGTCATCAGTAAACCCCTAGAGTTTTTCAAAAAGAAAGCTCAATAATACAGTTGAAAATCAGGGAGTGCTATGCCTCCCTCCAGCTTTTTCTTCCTAAGTTTTTTCCAGGATATTCTCACACATTTATTCTTCCATATAAAACTGCTATGTTGCCCCTGAAGATTTTTAAACCAGACAGGCTTAAAAAATAGCGGGAGAGTGTTAAACATAAATGTAAATTTGGGGAGGATTGTCATTTTGATTACATTTGCTCTTCCTAGAAAAGAAAGTGGCAGGAGATCCCAGCTTTTCAAAAACATTTTAGTTTTGTGCATAAGTCGATTAAAGTTTACCAATGCCATGTGATCCAGATCTTTTGACACTCGTACGCCTAAATATCTAAACTCAGTCCTATCTAGATGTTTAAGGTGGCCAGGCAGGGGATTGTTCCATGACATAGTCTCAGTCTTGTCTTCATTGATTAAATAGCCCGAGATTCGCACAAAACTTCGTGCTAACTCCCTTACTGCTGGCAAGGCTGTTTCCAGATTCGCTGTATAGACTACCAGATCATCTGCATAGAGAGCTTCTTTTATCTGCCACTCCTTGAAAAGGAAGGATTCTTGGATCTGCTCTTATTTTCCTTGCCAGAGGTTCTAAATATAAGTTAAATAGTAGCGACGAAAGTGGGCAACCATGTTGTGTTCCCCTCCTTATCCGAAAGTAGGGAGTTAAATGACCGTTAATCAATAATTTTGCTGTGGGGGAGGCATATATGCCTTGAATAGCTTGAGGGAAGTTTCCTCCCAGGCCATTTTGTTTAAGCACCTCATATAGATAGGGCCAACTCACTCTGTTGAATGCCTTAGCGGCATCGACCATGATAATAGAGGAGTCCCTGTTATTGAGGCAACATCTATTGCACACACCAGATCTTGTGTAAGGTCCGAGAGCGATCTTCCTTTCATAAACCCCTTTTGATTTATGCCTATTATATCTCCGGCAATTTTATCTAGTCATCTGGCCAAGATCTGTGAGTATATTTTGTAATCTGCATTTAGAAACAAGATAGGCCTGTAGGATTCACATTTTCTTTGAGTCCTTGTCCGGCTTAAGAATTAACGTAATTACTGCTTCACTCCAGGTGGCAGGAATCTGATTCTGACTTAAATATATATGTTATGTTATGTTATGTTATAAAGGGTTTTATGGCGCGCTCAAAGACTCAAGAGTGTCCTGGCGCGTGATAGATATATCTATATAGACTTAAGCATTTCTTTAAAGAACGGGGTGATTTCCATTTCCAGAATTTAGTATACTTCATTCGGTAGACTGTCAGGTCCCGAGGCTTTTCCATTCTTTAATTTCTTGATAGCTCCCCCTATTTCTTCCCTTGAGACTTCTTGATTAAGAGCTGCCTACTGAGTCGTGTCTAGGAAGGGAAGATTATCCTGCTTTATCCAATCACTTATTTCTGCTAATGTCCCTTCTGCATCATCCATGTATAAATCTTGAAAGAAGTTTGCAAAAACTTCTCCTATTATCTCAGATTGAGTACACTTGGATCCTTCCTTGTTTATTACTTCTTTTAACTCATTCCTAACCCGGTCCTGCCTGGCTTTCATTGCTAACATCTTCCCGCTACCTTCCCCAAATTTGTGGTTCGCTAACCGGCTTGCCTCCCATCTCTGTTTCACTAACCCCTCTAAATAGTCAGATAAAATGCTCTTTGCTTCTATCAGCTTAATTTGCAGACGCTCTATTATAGGGACTTGAGAAGGTTCCCTTTCTGTTATTTCACGCTGAATCTGGCTAATATTTTGTTCATATTCCCTTATTTTACTCTTCCCCATTTTGTGCTTATAAGCAGCTAAATTAAATAGTTTTCCCCTCAGGAATGTTTAAAAGCATCCCATACAATATGTGGTGGGGCCGTACCAACATTCTGCTGAAAGAATTTTTTTATCAAATAATGGACAAACTCCCTCATTTTGGGGGAGTTTACTGCTGGCCTAGAAGTTGATTTATCAGGGCCGGGTCCAGCAGGATATTAAAATCTCCGCCCAAAATAATATGATATTTTGTCTCAAGAAGGCGATGGTATAGTTCCTTAAGAGATGCGGTATCGTCAATATTTGGACCATAATAGGACACAAAGGCATATCCTATATTATGAATTTTAGCAAAACTTATTGCCCATCTACCCCCAGTGTCCACCTCCGAGCCCTCTATCCTAAACTGGGCCGATTTTGTATTTATAATTGCCACTCCCTTCACATTACATCGGAAAGCTTCATAAATTCCAAAATTCTCCTTCGCCTGGGAAGTACCCTTAAGCCATTTACATTCCAGGACATTATTCTTAGATTATTAGCCATATTCTTTGGTTATTCCTTCCCACTCCCTATACCGTACAAACCTTCAAGCCCTTCACTTGCTCCTAAAGACCTATCTCTTTGATCTAATGAGGACCGTATTTATTTGATTTTTTTCCCTATCTGCTCCCCACCCTGTGCACAAATAAACAAAAAAGCGCAAAATTGCCTGCGTGCCCTCCCTCCCACCCACCCTAGGGAACCCTCCCTGTATCCTAGCTGGGTATTTCAACATACCCTATTTGAGATCGAGCCTCCACCTTATACAGTAACTTAAAGCTAGTTTAGGAATATTTATGCGTCTTGATTTTAGCAATTAAGTTCTCTACCTCAACCCCTTCTCTCAAATTGAACATTCTGTTGTTCCACATCACTCTGAGGGTTGCCGGGAATTTTAACTGTGTTGCCCATAAGGCCTTCAAATCTTGAATGTACTTCCCTAATTCCCATTGGCGAGTTTGCGCGACTTTTGAAATGTCTGACCTAATCGTAAAGGACCAGTCTTGTTTTTTGAACTGCTTCCCCCTAAGGGCCATAGAGAGAATTAGCTCTTTGATTGTATACGTTTTGAAATTGATCAGAATTTTTCTAGGTTTCCCCCTTTTCCGGAGGTTTCCTAAAAGGGTCCCAGTGTATCCTCTGGATGTCATTCTGTAGGTCTAGTTTTGCTGTTTCCGGGAAGAATTCCGCAAATAAATCTATTACGAAATTCTTTAAGTTTCCTCCCTCCATGCCTTCCGGAACACCTAGAACCCTTAGGTTATTCCTTCTGGAGTTGTTCTCCAGCACCTCGATTTTATCCCTCAACTCCTTCTCTCCTGCTTTCAATGTAATTATTTCCTTTTGATTTATTTTAACTTCCTCTTGCAGTGATCCCAGAGAGGATTCCATAACAAGAAGTATTTCCGTGATATCTGCCATCCTCTCCTCCAAGCCTTCACAAGCTGCTTGGATTTTGGCCTGGTTCTGCTCTGATACAGCAAACTTTTCTTTAATGTCAGATGATAGAGCGAGCAGGATCCGGGAAATATCTATGTCTGGTGACTCTTGACCAGTAGCACTTACATTTTGTGCTTCTGTACTCTGGCCCTTCCTCTCTAAAGCTTCAACATTCAGAAGCGCATGTCTTGTTTTTAATGTTGTTTGGGATGTCGATTCCTGTGTCTACTGTACAATGTTGAGAACTGGCCATTGCCACTGCCACAGCATGATGTGTCCATAGGTGCCAGAAGCGTGTACCGCCACCACACTTACGGCCATAGGCCTCAATGTCAAGCGGCCAAATCATGGTAGCGACTGCCTGGCCCCTGTGGTGTGTCACCGTCAATGCCCATGCCCTTGCAGCCAATGGGAACCGCAATCACGGTAGCCAAATGCAATTTTGAAAATTGCGGTAGCCGTGCTCCGCTGCCCCGGGGCCAGTCATTGGATGCAATTGTAAGATGCATGATCGCAGTAGCAACGCCTGGCCCCTGCGGTATGTCACCGCCAATGCCCATGCCCATACAGCCAATGGGAACCGCAATCACGGTGGAGGGAGTGCACATATGAAGTTGATCTGCTGCAGTATGTGCCTGAGAGTGAGGGTTTGTGTGATACACTGCCTAGCATGCTGACTTGAGGGGAAAGGGATTTGTATCTTATTTTACACATTTCCTAGGCTGCATATCAGGATGGGAGAGAAATGCAGTGTTTGCACACTCATATTGTACATGCATGTGACAGTTCTGTTGGCCCACGTTAGACCGCCGTGTGAGCCCCCCTGGCCTGCACAGTTACTGCCCAATTTGACAGGGACCCATCACTGAATGGACAGAGTGAGACATATGGGTTGTCTGCTACCCTATTCATCAATGAGCTATCTTAGGCCTGTGGATTGCACAAGAGAGACCTTGTGAGAAGGTTGTGAGATTGTAAGATCATGTCCCTAAATGTGACCTCCATGACACAGTGAGCCATGCACAGGGCAAGGATATTGAGGGATGTGCAGTGTTGGACACAGTGAGTCTGCTCAGACACATCTTTTACAAAGTAATGTATGTCTTGCTCCCTCACATACTAAATCGCAGATGTGGGCCTACTTCACATTGCTTTCTGTGCTGACATTCTGCATGTGTATGAGATGGCCAGGTACTGTGTCCATCCTCATACCTGCATGCATTTAGATATGATTATATGATTATCTCATGCTAATGTACTACGTGTTATGCTGTATTGTCTCTGCTAAACATATCTGAATAGCTGTGCTGAGTGTGTGCATGCTCCTGTACAGAGACACAGTGGTACATAACCTAGTGTCACTGAAATTTCCTCCTCTTGTCTCCCATGCCTGCAGTTCAAAGTCCACCAGCGTTAGGCCGTATGGAGGGCCATTGCACGCAAGGTGCGGGCTCTGGGTATCTCCAACTGATGGCACACACACTGTCAGAAGAGGTGGGATGACATCTGCTGGATGAGCAGAAACGTTGCAGAGATGACGCTGGGGCTTCTCCCTCGGACTGGCAGCTTGGCACGCAGCAGCATGACACCATTAATGGCCCGCATCTTGGCAGTGACAGAGCCAGAGCTGGATGGACGTTTGCGGGCCCATCAGCAGCAAGTAGGGGGTGAGTATTCTGGGAAGGGTGACTTTGGGTGTGAGTGACTGCATGTATTCCAACACTGAGCCAGTGCATAGCTCGAATCATTTTCACCGCTGGTTGCTGACTAGATTCCGTTTTAACCTAATACATTTTAATTTAGGTAGCTTTCAAGATTGGTGCAAACCAGAAGATGCCGCTCTGTGTAATTGCGACGACAGTTCAATTCAAGACACTGCGCACTTTATCCTATTCTGAAACCATTATACAGTAATTAGAACAAAGTATATTTTACCTTTGTTACAAGGGAGAGGTTTTTATCAAGTAAAACCAGAACTGATGTACCTTCAATTACTTGACTCCCCATGGATAATTTTTAATATTGCTAACTTTTTGGTAACTGCGGTAAGGAAAAGGAAAAAACTTGATGCTCAGTTTGTATACTGTCGTTAGGGGCACATTTATTGGCTTGGTCGACCCCTATGTGAATTATTTTATAATGTATTTTGTAATGTTTTTACTTGTATGAATTATTGTGATGTACTTTTATGATTTTAATTAATCGATTAAAGTGGTTATGACTGACTGGCATAGCTCTGTGATGTTTCTAGTGTGATACAATGGTTTGTAAGTGTCCTCTGTGTTGGGTGCAGCTGTCATGCATTTTAGATACAAGTACTTTCTCATGTCTTTAATGTAATGGCCCTTGACATTGCATGCAGAGTTGTGGCCTTATGCCATCGGCTGCATTAGAGGAGTCATGGACATACCCCGGCAGTGAACGGCAGTGTGCCTCAGCAGTGTGCCTCAGCTGAGTGTGCTTTCGTCAATGTGTGCAGTACCTGACCTCGAAATTGTGAGAACTACACATCTGATACCAGTGTGCAACTGTAGTTGTGCACCAAAGCACAACATGGTGGATGGTAGGAGCTCATGGCCATTGCAAAATGACATTTTGGAGTCTGTTTCTGTTTTATCCCCTTATGGTGAGTCCATATGTGACTGTGACAACATGTTGAGATGTACATCTTTTTCACTTACAGGGACCTAGGTATGCTCACAGGGATCTGTATGTCAGGTTACACGGAGGCACGGGCAAGCTATTTGGCAAGCTATTTGGCTGTGTGGATATCACATGGGTCATTAATTCCAAGTGTGCATGTTACCATGCATGTTTTGAGTTTTGAATTAAGGTTGCACATGCAGACTGCACAGGGTGGTGTGCAACATGGGGGTATCATCATCTTGTTTTGCGCTTTGCTTGCATATGATGTTTGTGTGTACGGCACTAAACTGAACCTACGTCTCTGTCTCTTGCAGCATCTACCGAGGGCACAGAAGGACATGAGACGGACACCAGTGGAGACGCTTCGGGCATGACTGCTACACATGAGCTCACTGACACTGATGTGACCAGCGCCTCGGAGGGAGACAGAAGTGTCCTTGAGGAATCACGCCCAGAAACACCAACCTCAACGTCACCTGACGCCAGCGGTGACTCCTCGATGTTGGCGGGCACAGGGAGTGGGAAATCTGCCCCCTCTTCCACCACACATCGTCCAGTGTCTATCCTCCCAGCTACTTCCACTAGTGCTGCACGTGCTCGCACCAGTAAGAAGGGAAGAGTGTCCTTCCCCCAGGCACCGCTGCCCCTGCCCCTGTCTCCCCTGCTGCCCTCAGTGTTGAGGCTGTGAACGTTTTACGCCAGCTGTGTGTGGGTCAGACAATTCTACTGAATGCCTTACAAGACCATGACAAGAAGTTGGCACAGGTAGTTGCCTTCATGGAGGGCATTCATTCTGACGTGGGTTGGCTACACAGGAGTGTCCAGTCTTTGTCCTCCACAGTGACTGCAGCCATTCAGCTGTCACAGGCTCAGAGTCCAGCTCCAGTCCCTTCGGTAACCCCCCTACCAGTGGCTACATCTGACGAGAGTGACCACACACCACAGCCCACAGGCTCCAGGTACACTACATGCAGCACACAACAGCAGCACCCCAAGCGGGCCAGAGCGCAGACACCATCCCCCAAACAAACAAAAGTCACACGGGAGCGCAAAGGCAAAAGCCCTTCAGGTGACACTCAGGGGTATCAAGCCAAGAAGCAGGCCTCAGGCTCACAGGCCTCACACTCCGCCCCACCCAAGGACACTCTCAGCCCAAAAGCGTCTCCCAAAGGCAGGCAAACAGTTGCCGTGCTTGCTATGAAGCTGGTACCTGCTAAGAGTCCGCAGAAAAAGCCCTTCAAGGCAGATTCACCCACAACCTCAACTCCCACCCACACCCCTGTGAAGCTGGGACAGGAGGGCACAGTGGGAGGCTCACCTGGTCAACAGGGGATGGAGGAGAAAAGGCAAGGCCAAACCAAGCGTACTGCCAGATCCAGTAGATCCCCAGAGGGAGGGCCACCACCTGCATCTGATGCACCTTTGGTGGAGAGTGTGCCTGTTGTGCCCGCCCAACATCCCATCCTACCAAGACGGTTCTGGGCTATCGAATCCCCAAGAAGTAGAGAGGAAGCCCTCCACATTCACCCTCACACACTGTGTCTCACAGCAGCATGTCTCCGCCTCCACGTGCCTCCACCTGGTCAAAGCAGCCCTCTGGCTCCCAAAGCCACTGATGCCTCTACCTCAGCTGGCCCTCTCTCTCCCAGGTGCAGTCCTCCAACTGGGCCAGACAATAAGCCACCTCCCAGTTCGACTGACAGCCAAGTCTGAGGCAAAGTCCCCCTCCCAAACCTATCTCTCCCACAGTGGTGCCTGGACTGCCCATAGTTATCACCCTAGCTGTGTTGCTGACCATGGCAGTGTACGGTGTCACTGTAAAAAGGTGTCGATAACCTGCACACCTTCAGATTAAAGGTAACTGGTTTAAGAAAGTAAACCTATCTATTAAACGTGATCTTCTGTTTTGTGATAGGTGCTGCTTTTCGATGTTGATCATCGTTTGACGTCACACGCTGAAGTTTTAAATACATACGCACAAGCACTACCGGGTACAGCGCGTACACGGGAGAGAGGAGCACTTTCTCATCCAGAATTCGACACTTAAGGTATGAACATGGGGATGATTTCGACTGTAAGATTACTGAACAATGGAGAAAGCCATCTTAATGAGGTTTCTCTTATATTGCAGCATACCGCGATTATTGACGTTGTAGAACCGTCAACAGAGAAGAGAGCGTACACACCGAACAATTCGAAGTACGTTAGAATTTCGTTTGTGGTCGAATTTTGATTTACGCTGCATTAAGCCTCCACCATCATTATGTTTGATCGCTCATTTGTACGTTCATATTATTATTATCCCTTAGTATTGGGTACGCGGATGGACTCCAAATTTCAGTTTTATGGCATGTGAGTAGGTGAGTCCTTTTTGGACGTAATTCTAAGGCTTTACACCAGCATGGTTTCTTTTTGGTCTTTCGCTTGGCGCTGAATCACGAACAGGGTTTTACTGGCACATGGGGCGCAAGTTCACTCTGCGTGTTTCACAAACACTTGAAACCTGTTCTTTCTAACGTTTCATATACAATTGTTGGAATAACGTTAACCACCATTCTCTTGCATTGCTTTTACTTTTGTCACTCATTTTCGGGCTTGGCCTGTATTCTCCTGGTATCCTTGTTAAAGCAACTTTACAAATAATATTGTTAAAAATAACATTGTAATTGTTATTTGTTGAAAAATATTGTTTTCTTAGTTCTTTGTATACTATACATACATTTCACCATATATATTGTTTCAGTATTCCCCTGATGAAGGTGGCTACACCGAAATGCATTGGGAATCGTGTCTGCCATTTGATGCTATCAAGAAATGAGGATATGGAAAAGATAATAAAATAAACAAAAACACAGTGCTTCAAACCGTTACTTTTGTACATTTATATTCATTGATTTATACTTTTGTACACTTCCAGTTCTTTTTTGGTTAATAATTTGTGATGGATAACACTTTGTGTATTACCACTGGATACACTGTTGAGGAATTTGAGATTATGTTGGAAATGGTGACATATACATTGTTCACTTGTTATAAGATATGATATGAATTAGTAAGCACCAGTTTCTGGGCATGTGCAAAGTGCGTCCCCAGGCTCAGACAGGTTATGTTTGACACTGAGAAGTGTACGGTGTCACCCATTCCATGTACAGGTTCTCATGCACACATGTCCCTCCTTTGAACTATGGACTGGCCACTGGCCTTGCTGTTTGTAATTTGGATGCCCATTCCCTGTGCAGATTCTCATGCACACATGTACCTCCTTTAAACTATGGAATGGCCACTGGCCTTGCTGTTTGTAATTTGGATACCCATTCCCTGTGCAGGTTCTCATGCACACATGTACCTCCTTTGAACTATGGACTGACCACTGGTCTTGCTGTTTGTAATTTGGATGCCCATTCCCTGTGCAGGTTCTCATGCACACATGTACCTCCTTTGCACTATGGACTGACCACTGGCCTTGCTGTTTCTAATTTGGATGCCCATTCCCTGTGCAGGTGCTCATGCACCCATGTCCCTCCTTTGAATTGTGGACTGGCCACTGGCCTTGCTGTTTGTAATTTGGATGCCCATTCCCTGTGCAGGTTCTCATGCACACATGTACCTCCTTTGAACTATGGACTGGCCACTGGCCTTGCTCTTGTCTACTTGTGATGCCTATCTGGGTAATATGTAATAAAGACAGTTACTCCTGTTGTCTGCTTTGTCAGTGTCCTTGCTAAATAAAAAGTTTTCTGTATGGGTATGGTTTCATGGGACACATGCTCTGTCTGCCACTTTAACATTGCCAATTGCATGTTTTACTTTTTCAGAGTTTGCCAGAGGTGACAGGCACTTTAGTTCTTCGAGACTCTGAGGCTTGAGGATGCAATGATGGTTGTTTGTGATGATCTATTGTTATCCTAATCATTCTATGGTCAAGGTTGCTAAATTGTACACATGTCATGTTAGGATGCACTACCAGCACAGAGGGTAAGTCTATCCACAGGATTCCATGCGGGCTGGCCAGGGTCCATCATGTCTGTGTGATCTTTCTTGATGTGTGAACAGCAGTGTTGATGTATGGTCATCTTGTGATGGCCTGTCTTCCTAGCCACATTGGTGCATTTGTATGTGTGCATTTGAGTGGTCATGAAGTGTGAAGGGGTGACTTTGTCAGTAGTGTGCATGTGTGTGTGCCCCTGCAATGCCAACTGCACACATGTATGACCCAGAAGCTGAGTGCCTGGTTGTTTGAATTGTCAGCCATGTGCTTTAGATTGTGGGCACATGTAGGAGTTGTAGGTTGTGCACTGTGCAGTGTGTTGGTGCGTCCTTGCAATCGTGGGGGATACCTACTTGTTGCTGCCAGTTGTGAGTATGCAGAGTGTGTGACTGCCAAGTCTGTGTTGTGTTTTGTTGATCAGCCATGTGTCTTGTTACTGTTTGTGCTCACTGTGCAGACCTGCTCAGCCACACTGACATTATTGGTGAGCTTTCTCATGCATTGCTCTCACTTGGCCCATTTTTGGCCCCAGTATGGTATGTGGGATGTGGAGTCATACCATCCCCTATCTGTGCTTCTGATGCCTACCCATTGTGAGTGACTCTTCTATGTGTTTGTGTACAGTACATAGCTGACCTGTCCACTACTGACGTACACACCACTTCAATCTCATGTCACCTACTCCTTGGGTTGCCGGTGTGTGAGCCTCCCCACCACAGCATTTGGTATGCTTTGTGGTGCTGATCTGTGCACAGGACCAATGTGCCACTCAGGACAATTTCACAATTAGTTATGTGTGATTTGCTTGTACTGGGTTGAAGTCATGGTTGCTCATGTGCAGTGCAAATGTTTGTGCTACACAGTCCTCTGTTCATGTTGTTTGCACCTTGGTTTCTCTGAGTTGTGCATCTGTGGGTGTTGGGTAAGCTGTATGTGTGTTTGCTAAGGTACTGCTACCCTTCCTGAGTTTGATGTTGTCTATGTGCTGTACTGATTTGTGTTGTGGGAGTACATGTGGTGGCACTGAGATGTGTGTGCTACTAATTTGGTTGGTGTGCACACACTGCTAGGCCTGCATGCAGTGCTGTCAGTGTATGTTGCCTTGTACTTGCCTGGTGTGCATCCCCCTGATGTCCAGCTGAGTTTGCAATGTGATAGATTGGCATGTGCATCTGTTTTGTTTCTGCTATGGATGTATGCAGTGTTTGGCTTGTGTTGGCTCTTTCTGCTGACAAATGCTCTGTCTGTGTGATGTTTTTATTTGCATGACATTGTGTGTGAGTAGTTTGTGCATTGTGATACATTTTGATGTGTGTTGCAAGTGTAGTGCGCATTACTTGTGTGTCTGTCATATGAAGCAAGGTGTATTCATGTTACTGGGCTTGTTTTGGGTGCAGAATAGTGATATGTCCTCCTATATTTGATCTGTCAGTTGTCAGGATTGTTCATGTGTATGCTTGTGGTACACTATGACACCATGCTGACTTGATGGGTGGTGTGGTGTCTCAGTCTGTGTTAGCTTATTGTCCAATTGATCCCACTTTGTGTTCATGATTGTTTTGAGATGATGCAATTCTTGTTTGTGTTGGGGTATGGTGTCTGTGCATTGGTCCTGAGTGACAATGTTGTGTACTCCTGGCCTGTCTGGGGGCCCATTGCCTTTCCAATGGCTGGGTGGCCATATGTGGGCTTGTTGGACTTCTGTGTATGTTGTTTGTGAGGTTTGTGTTTGGCTATTGTTTTTGTGTCTGCATTGGTTCAGGTATCCCTGAGTGTGTGTGTGTGATGTTTGTGGATGCAACCCAGGGAGTGTGATTGGTTGTCAGTGAACTCACAGGACATCATTTGCACAATTCTGTGTGTTTAACACTGGTGTTGAGTGCTGCAGGTGTGAGGTGGCTAGAGGAGGGGTATGTGTGAAGGTCCAACTTGGGTTTGACAGTCAGGGAGTGTGACAATGAGCCATGTGTGTTGTGATTATGACATACACATATCAAGTAGATTGACACAGATGTATGGCTGATCACTGTTTGACTTCAGACCCTTTCTATCATTCTGTGCCTATGCATGGTTTGTCTTGATGTCTCCCTGAGTTGTTGCACAGAGGTCACTTTGGTTTAATCTCACTCATTGTGCCACCCATGTCTGATTTGATGGCCTAAGGGTGGGGTGATATGTTCCTTCTCTTGCATGTGATGTACACATGCTTTGTGGCTTGCCCCATAGCTTTCCAGCACTGTCCACTTCACTTTTTGCTAGCCCATTTATTGTCCTTGGAGAGCTCCGCACTGGCTCAGGGTTGGGATACATGTAGTCACTCACACCCAAAGTCACCCTTCGCAGAATACTCACCCCCAACTTGCTGCTGATGGGCCCTCAAACGTCCATCCAGCTCTGGCTGTGTCATTGCCAAGATGCGGGCCATTAGTGGTGTCATGCTCCTACGTGCCAAACTTCCAGTCCGAGGGTGCAGCCCCAGCGTCATCTCTGCCACGTTTTTGCTCAGCCGGCAGATGTCATCCCACCTCTTGTGACAGTGTGTGTGCCGTTGGTTGGAGACAATCAGAGCCCGCACCTTGCTTGTAAAGGCCCTCCATAAGGCCTTGCGCTGGCGGACTTTAAGCTGCAGGGCTTTAAGCTGCAGGCATTGGAGACAAGAAGAGGAAGTTTCAGTGACACTGTGTTATGTACCACTGTGTCTCAGTACAGGGGCATGCAAAAACATAGCACACCAATACATAAATGTTGAGCAGAGGCCTTACAACAGGACACATAGTATACTTGCATCAGATAATCACATAGAAATGTATGCAGGTATGATGATGGACACAGCACATGGTCAACTCATACACATGCAGAATGCCAGCACAGAAAGCAATGTGGAGAAGGCCCTCGTCTGTGATGCAGTATGTGAGTGAGCAAGACCTACAATGCATTTGAAATGATGTGTCGGGGCAGACTCACTGCGTCCAACACTACACACCCCTCAATGTCCTTGGCCTGTGAATGGCTACCTGTGTCATGGAGGTCACATTTAGGGACATGATCTTATATTCTCACACCCTTCTCACAAGGTCTGTCTTGTGCAATCCTCAGGCCTAAGATATCTCATTGACAAATAGGGTGGCAGACAACACATTTCACTCTGTCCATTTACTGATGGGACCTCGTAAAATTGGGCAGTATCTGTGCAGGCCAGGGGGACTCACACTGAGGTTAAACGTGGGCCATCAGAACATTCACATGCATGTACAATATGAGAGGGCAAACCGTGCCTACACATGCGAGTCAGTACACATAATGAAAACAATGGAAGGATGATGTTTCCGAAGTACATTAATTTGATGTGTCAAAAGTGAATTTCCACCAAGAGTGTCACCCTCAGGCATTTCAATATTGTGCATAATGCATACATATTCCTGGTGGCAATATTAAAATTGTACACACATCCTTCAGTACCCTCTGGTTGAAACACATTTGTAATGTAACAAATGAGCATGTGAAAACCTCATGGACTCGGACATCCATAAGCACAGGCAATGTTTGTTCTGACTTCCACCAGTGTTACTGTATGGCTGCAAAAACACTGCATGTCCCTCCCATCCTTAAATGCAGCCATGGATCTGTGGAAATAAGGCTACACACCCCATTGACCTGAAGTCAGCATGCTAGGCAGTGTATCACACAAACTTGCACTCATAGGCACATACTACATCATGTGAGCACTCTTGGCACTCTCAAGCTTTCACTGTGAAACACTTAGCATTACATCAGGAGCACCATATAGCCTCCCATACTGTGAAAGCACCTTGTCCACCAGGACCTCCAGCACCTCTGTGGTGAACTGACGGGTCCTGATGTTCTCAGTTCTCGCCATCACGGGATCCAGGAGACAGGAACAGCAGCAGTTGTTGGTGAAGAATGGCAGGCAGCAGTGTCTGGATGCAGTGGAAATGTGTGCCTCTCTCCCAGACATATATAGCCCCCTGGGGTTGTTTCAGTGGTACTCAGATGCTGCAATTGTTCCAGATCATCTGTTTTCAAATGTAACCAATGACCAGCCCCGGGGTGGCAGTGCACGCCTTCCGCGATTTTCAAATGTCTATTTCACTACCGTGAATGCGGGTCCCATTGGCTGAAAGGGCATGGGCATTGGCGGTGTCACACCGGGAGGTCCAGGTGGTCGCTACCGCAATCGTGCATCTTTCAATTGTATCCAATGACTGTCCCCACGGTAGCGGAGCACTCCGACCGCGATTTTCAAATTAGTATTTCACTACCGCGATAGCAGTTCCCATTGTCTGAAAGGGCATGGGCATTGGCGGTGTCACACCGCGGGGCCCAGGCGGTCGCTACCGCAATTTGGCATTTTTCCATTGGTGCCAATGACCGTGATTGCGGTGGCGGTGCACGCTTACGGCACCTATGGACACATCATGCTGTAGCAATGGCAATGGCCAGTTCTCATCATTGAACACTAGACACACTGAATCATGCCACCAGATAGTTAAATTCAATGCGAGTGTGACATTTAACTCACTGATGACTACACATGCCATGTCAGTGCACAGAATTACATGAATTGGCATGTACTCCCTCACATGCCACTTATGATGTTGTTGTGCATGTACACAGATCTGTTGTGTGATGGACTCTCAAATATGGAAACATGTCAATGTGTGAGATGGCTAAGCAACCCACAGTAATGATGGACTGGCTACTTAATGTGCCTATTTCACTGTGTAGAATGTTGAATTCATGTTAATACTTGATATTTATGCACACACTGTGCTCATTGGGTTGTTAATGTGTGCCTGCCCGACTTACGCAAGAAGGTGTGGCAAGTACAGCAACTACGTAGAAGCCAGCAGTGTTGCTGTTTTAGACATGTGCTGTGCTAACTCTCTCAGGGCTGGTGACACAAGATGTCGGAATGTACCATTTTACATTCACATAGTCTGAATCTGCTTTGGGGGTACTCACTATGTACATACTGAACATGTATACAACTACTTAAGATCAAGGTGTCTCTGCATGTGAGCTGTTGTTTCAGGCCAGTCATTGTTGGCGCTGTGTCAGTTAAAACGTAAGATGTTGGACACATCTCATAGGGGAATTGAATTGACAAGTGTGCACTTTTATCTTATGTAAGAGTCGACCAAATGTGCATCGTCCGTTCACATTGCTGGCGGACATGGAGGATGAGGACATCATACGTAAATTACGTTTGGATCGACCCACCGTTCACGACGTATGCGCTTAGTTGGAGCCCCATCTGGGGCCTCGCAGAACATATCCGACTGCTTTGACACCAACAGTTAAGGTGATGGCGGCCCTGCATTTCATTGCAACTGGTTCGATCCAGTACACGGTGGCCAGCGCAGGTGGGATGTCTCAACCAATGTTCAGCATGGTGCTCTGTCCGCTATGATGACATACAAGGACCGCTACATCCATTGTCCCAGGAGACATGAATTGGCAGCTGTGAAGGATGATTTATATGACCTTGCCCACATCCCTAATGTTGTTGGTGCCATTGACAGCACACATGTTGGCCTGGTTCCACCAGAGGCACGTGAGCACATATACAGGAACAGGAAGCATTTCCATTCCATTAATGTGCAAGTGGTATGCCAAGCGGAGATGATCATTTCCCATGTCTGTGCCAGATTTCCAGGATCAGCACATGACTCCTACATACTGCGTAACAGTATCGTACCATGGCTGATGGCAAATCTGCATCCGGAGCGTGCATGTATTGTGGGTGAGTACGCAGAGTCAAGTGGTGTGCTGTATGTGTGACATGCTGTCCTCAGCTACAGTTATATTTCAACATTGTTCTGTGTATCTCACACCTAGGTGACTCTACATATCCCAACCGACCTTGGTTGCTGAGCGCATTGAGGAATCCCAGGACCCCGGGTGAAGTCCGCTACAATGATGCCCATGGAAGGACACGTTGTGTGGTGGAGCGTACTTATAGGATTCTGAAGTCTAGATTCCGGTGTCTGGACAAGAGCAGAGGTGCACTACTCTACTCTCCCCAAAAGGTGTGTCAGATCGTAGTTGCCTGCTGCATGCTCCACAACCTGGCCGTGCGCAAAGAGATCCCCCTGCTCCTGGATGATGATGAGCAGCAGATGCCTCCCCCTGCAAGCACACACATGTCCAGTGACGAGGATAGTGGAGAGGAGGAAGGTGTCGACCTGCGCCAACAGCTCATCAACCGCTACCTCCCTTGAGTGTGAGTGACATTGTACAACTGTGTCATAGTCTGCTGTCTTTGAAGGTAGTGAAAAGGCCAAGAGGAGCTTTTTGACTGCTGCATGTTGTTGGCTTTGTGCTGATGGCTGATGTTTGTGGCACAGTGTAGTCATGACCAGCCACATGATGTCTATGTTGATATTGTTTCACATTGTTATGTGTGCTGGTTTGTGTACCTTGATGAGTAGTGTTGTGTACTGGCTATGATGCCATCACTTGACAAGTAAATGTCGTTCTCTTGTGTCTTTCTAGGTCCTTTCAGCCTCTCAATGCCTCGTCACAATCAGAGCTTCTGTAACATTGGGATCGGAGTCAACATTGTACATACTGTAATAAACATGGAGCTGACACAAAGAGATAGGTGTGTAAAGAGTGTTTATTTATAAAGAGTGTTTGTGACAGACAAGTGATGTTTCAAAAAATGGTGCTAAGTGAATTATTGAGTTGTCAGTGATGGTAAACGAGACAATAGAGTAGTCGCCACAATGATGAGGTGACACAGTCCAACAGACACCTTCCATCAACATGGCAGTGTGGGTAAGGATAGTCAACAAAGTCAATGTCAAGGTGAACAGAGGTGCCATCATGGCTGGGTCTTTGACTTGCGTTTGGCTGGTGCTTTGCCACGTAATCCTCCCGTGGTGTTTCTCGGATGACCCCTTTTGTGTTTTCTAGGGGGGGGCCCTTCTGCGGGCTCAGCTGTGTCTGGGGAGTCATCCTGTTGCAGCTCACCCCTCTCTGTGGCCGCTGCTGAGGTGGTGGGAGTATCATCCTGAGGGCCACTGGAAGGGGGTTGAGCTGTCCTTTGGGCCGCATGACTGTCCCTCAGAACACCCTCAAACTGGCCTAAGAGGTCCACAATTTGGCCTATACGTGTGTCCATGGACCTCAGCAGCAGGCGGAGATCACGCACTTCTTCCAGAATCTGGCCAGTGTGTCCCTGGGTTTGTTCGTATGCCCCAAGGACTCTGTTGTTGTTGGCCAGGGCTTCAGTCCCAGTGTCTTCTTGAGTTTGTCCCCAAGTTGCCCTCCCACCTGCCCTGCTGTCCCGGACCTGTGGCATTGCCACTTGAAGCACCAGCAGACTCTCCCTGCCCTCCTCTGATTGTGTGATGGTGTTGGTAACCACTGAGGCAGGGCGAGTGTTGCAGGCAGCACTGGTGGTGGTGATGGTGGTGGTGGTCAGTTCAGGGGTCAGTGCGGTTGTTGTTGCTGAGGTGGTGGTGGTGGGGACAGTGGGGGTCTGCGACATGGTGCGCCCTGGAAGTCTGGACGGGCCAGGTTCGGGCTCCTCATCCGAGAAACGTATGAAGTCTGCATCCGAGAGTCCATGTTCCGAGGGTGGAGACTGGCTCTGCAGGTCGGTATTGTCTTCTGCTGCAGTCAATTGTTGATCTCCTGTTGAACATAGGTGAAATGGTCATTGAAGTGCAACCCACAAGCTTGGTGTTAGACGTTTGGCTCTTACATATGATACACCACACAGTTTACATTGATATCACTTTGTATGCCTGCAAGGTACTGCGCATCATGACATGATGTGTAGGTACCTACATTACTTAGCCATGGTGTGACATGTAAATAGATTCCATGTTCCACGTACAGATTGTGTGATTACAAGGACATGTCATCAACTTTATGTGATGCGTCTTTTTGGTTTGCTCTGCATGAAAGACGTTACATCTGAGCAAGAACTAGCCATTGTAATCTTCTGCATACCTGTGTCATATCATGTACTTTACTTTCTTTTACCAACTGACCATGCATGTTTTGTGTTCATATGGGCCTTCATGCTCTGATACCATGGCACCTACACATAGCATTCAGTGCTGTGCATGATTGCCCTGAATTTCTTCTTTGTGACTTTGTGGTTCAAACATTAATTTCTGTGACAGTTACATATGCTTAGCTGTCTGCACACTGAAAGTGACTATTGGATCTAAGCCAAATTGGGTGACATGTGAGGGCTGGTGTGGTCATATGGCTCCATGCTTTTGGAGAGGAATGGCAGGGTGCATGCGCTGTCTACTTACCTGTTCTGTGAATAAAATTCACAGTTGAGGGGAATTGCTGCCACATGATTCTTGGTGTGGGGGGTGTACATCCTGCTGAGCTGTGGGACAAGGGTGCCTGGTGGAAGTTGTAGTGCAGGCTTCCCACCCACAAACACCACCTTCCTGTTAAGATGGCTACCTACCTGTATGCTTGTGGAGAGCAATGCAATGGCTGACACATGGTTGTGGGTGTGGGGGGGACTGCTCCATCCTGCTGAGCTTTGGGACGAGTGGTCCTGGTGGGAGTTGTAGTGTAGGTTTCCCACCCACTAACACCCATCCCTGTTAAGATGGCTACCTGCCTGTGAAGTGGAGCAGAGGAAGGGAATAAGTTACACATTGCTCATGGATGGGGGAGTGTTCCATCCTGCTCAGGGGTGGGACAAGAGGGCATAAGATGGCTACCTACCTGTAGGTTTGAAGAGAGCAATGCACTGGCTGCCACATGGTTGGGGGGACTATTCCATACTGCTCTGTGACAAGAGGGCCTGGTGGGAGTTGTAGTGCAGGCAGCCCACCCACAAACACCCCTCCATTTTAAGATGGCTACCTACCTGTTAGGTGAAGGTGAGCAATACAATGGCTGACACCTGCTTCTGGCTGGGGGGGAGTGTTCCATCCTGCTGAGCTTTGGGACAAAGAGGCCTGGTGGGAGTTGTAGTGCAGGCTTCCCAACCACTGACACCCCTCCCTCTTAAGATGGCTACCTACCTGTTAGGTGAATGTGAACAATGCAATGGCTGACACATGCTTCTCGCTGAGGGGGAGTGTTACATCCTGCTCAGCTTTGGGACTAGGGTGCTTGGTGAGAGTTGTAGTGCTGGCTGCCTGTACCCATGCCCCCATGGAAATATTGCTAGCTACATTTGGGGTGAATCAAAGGAAGTAAATGTTGGATCTGTGAGACATGTGTTGGGGAGAGTGTGGTGTACCTGAGTGCATTTGGGCCTAGGAAGTGTCGCTTTGTAGTTGTGCGAGACAGTACATAGTGGTGTAATGTATACATTTGTTGGTACTTACCAGCCTCCACTCCCCCGGCTATTCCTGTGAGACTCTCTGGATGCAGTATGGCAAGCACCTTCTCCTCCCATTCAGTGAATGTTCGTAGTGGAATGGGAGGGCCACTGCCAGTCATCAGAGCCAGTTTATGGTTCTTGTTGTTACCCTCTTTCACCTTGGTCTTGAGGTCATTCCACCTCTTCCTGATCTCCTTCTGGATGCACGGGATGGTCCCTACTGCATTGACCTTGTTGACTATCTTTGCCCACATTTGATTTCTGGTGGCTAATGGTGTCTGTTGGACCACGATTCCAAACAAATGTGGTTCTACTCTGATTACCTCATTGTCAGTGAATCTGGGCATTTTCTTCTGTGACATGGCGTGTGATGTGCAAATGGGTTAAAGGTGCAGTGGTGAAGGTGGTGGTGGTGATGTGTGTGGTGTGTGTGTGTAGTTGTGATGGTGTGATGTGCACAGATTTCCCTCTCCTTTGTGCTGTGGGGTTGAGCCCTTCAGTTGTGGAGTAGTGCGAAGGATTCTGGTCAGGGAAGGGGCTGGTTTTATACTCAGCTATGTGGGTGGGTCCAAATGGAGTGTTCCTGTCAGGTGTGTTTTGTGGGTTGACCTGGGATTTGTATTTTATACTTGCCATGGGGATGTGTCATTGGGGTGTGTTAAGTGTTTTTTGAGGCAGAGGCAGATTAATGGCCACACTTGCTAGCCTTGTTGTGTGTTTGCTTTCGACCGCAATTACTCTTTTGGAGCAACCGCAGCAGTCGGAATACAACAGCCCTTCCGCCAGCTCACCCATTCATCACTAGTTGCGATCACGGCGGTCTGGAACAGCTGATCGTTCCGCTGACACCACAATCGTATCCTGATTTCACGTGCGGTCAATCCGCTGGCCGTGCGGCGGTTTTGGGTCTATCCGCATCAATCTAACTGCCGCAGACGGATTTTCAGCTGCTCCGCACACTCTTGGCGGGCTTTGTCGAATCCGCCCACCGCATTTTTCTGGCGGTTCATCCTAATCTTACCGCCGGTTTTCCCACGGTACATGCGGACGGTTAATTCCCGCTACCACAGCAGTAGGAATGCTTTTCCTGCCGCCATCCTAATCGACCCCTTTAAGTTTCAATTTTTATTTAGTTGAGGAAAAAAATACTTTGTTTCATTGATGATGCTTATTTCGATAATTTTGTTGTGGGATTCAGTTTGTAAAATATTTGTTAGCTATATATGCTTTTTAATGTTTTTTGTTTATTAGTTTGTTGTATTTGTTGGTTAATTTAGATACCTACTTATTTTTATATTTTTCTGTAGTGTTGATTTTATCTTTGTTTTCGAAATTAATCCTTGTTTTGACTTTTTTAGGTGGAGTTTTATTGAGGTGTAATCTGTGAAATATAAAATAAAAGGTTATAATATTAGTATATTTGTTTATTTCACTTTTTTAAGTCTCTTTATTTAATTATAGAACAAAATACTTACTGAATGTAGTTGGTGAAATTTCTTTAGTTGATGTTGGTTTTTGTTGAAGTTTGTAGAAGTTGTTAAGAGAAAAGTATCTGTTAGCAATAATTCATTTTTTATTAAATGTATAATTTTTTCATAGTTAGGTTTATTTGCTGGTTAATTTATATACTTACTTTGTATTATATCTTTCTCTTACTTTATTTTGTATTTGTTTTCAAACGTAATGTTTGTTTTGGGGTTTTTGGGTGGAGTTATTGTGAAATATAATCTGTGAAACATAAGAATATGTTGTAATGTTAGTTAATGTGATTGTTTATATTATTTAGCGTTTATTTTTACTTATTTGTAATTAAATAAATATACTTAATTTATTTAGTTGATGGTGTCCTCGGTAGATGTTGTGGTTTTTGTTGAATTTTGTAGAAGCTGTTATAAAGAATTTGTTAGTTATGTTTTTTCTTACTTTTAAATAATTTACGTTATTTATTGGTTTAGTCATATACTTACTTTGTGTTATATTTTATTGTTGTTGTGTGCATAAATCTTTGTGTTGAATTTTCTAGGTGCAATTTTAGTGATGTTGAATCTGTTATATATAAAGGGAAACATGGTATAATATTTTTATTTATTTAGTCAAAATGTTTTGTGCTTACCTTTTATTGCGGTGTTTGGAATAGTTTTTGGGGTAGTTGTTTTTCGTTCTCTCTTTTCTCTCTTAAAGGTTCGCTCTTCCTCCGTGGTTGTCCGTTATACAGTAAATTTTATCTTAATTATTTGATTGTTTTATAGTGTTTGTTTAATTAGTTAGAGTTTTCTATTGGTTTGAGTTAGTGTGTTTGAAATTTATTGGTCAATAGCTTTTTGAATTTTTTAGCTGTTACAATCTAATTTATTTAATAATTATTATGTTTATATATTTTTTTTTGGTTCATTGTTATTTAATTTTATATGTAGATAAATGTGTTAATATTTTTATATATTATATATATTTATGTTTTTGTATTTTCGTTATTTGTGAAATATTTTAAATGTTATATTGTTTATTTATTTGTTTTTGTATTTTTAATTTATTTGTTTTAATGAATGTGATTAAATTGTAATAATTTTTTTTTTCTTTAAAATATTTGCTATATGTTATTTTATTATATTATTGTAAATAGTATTCTTTTATGTTTAAATATTATTTCCGATATAGTTTATATGTATTTTATCGATGTTTGTGTTGGTGATATTGAATATATATCGATATTTTTGTTGTGTTTCATTTTATTTAAATTTTATCTATATTTTGTGTTCTATATTTTTGTCGTTGATATTTTTGTAATCAAGATTTTTTTAGATGATTTTTTTTATCAATGTTAGTGTCATTTCTATTTTGTGTATTGTGTATCGATATTTTTGTTTACGATTTTGTTGACTCAACCATTTCGTAGTTCGATGTTATCAGAGTCGATGTATCAGTGAACCGCAGCTACCAGCCAATCCTCCAAAAAGAGTTCCGCAGACAGTCCGTCTGCCTTTCCAGGGAAGCCAACAAAGCGAAGGTTGTTTCTCCGTGATCTTCTCTCCGTGTCTTCAGCTCGGTCATCTAGTCGTGCCACACGTTTTTGGAGGTTGATTACCGTCTCCCTTAGGGTACTTAGCTCCGTTTGTAAAGTGTCCACCTTTTGTTCAGTGGTGGTCACCCTGTCCAAGACTTTCCTTAGATCGCATCGGTATAAGTTGACATCAATGACGACGGAGTCAATTTTGTGAATCATCTTATATCTCATGGCATTAATAGCAGTGAGCACTTCGGCTATGGAGGGGGCACGGTCATCGTTTTGCACTATCTCATCCTCGCTCGCGCTTTGGCAGGGCCTCCGCCTGTGCCCCCTGGTCTAGCGGGAGTGGCAGCGTGTAGTTGGAGATTTTATTTGCCTGAGCTGCCTTGCCGCCCTTTTCTTTCACCATACTTGCTCCTTGGCCACCTTCCTCTTCTTTTGAAGCGTCAGTCACTTTTACCAGTTAGGGGCCCAGACCCAGTTTCCACCCACCAGGATCACTTTCTTGCTCTCTCCAGGGTCTGTCTAGGCCTCCACGACTGGACCCAGATCACCCAGGTAGTTGATAGTTCCACGTATGCCTGCAGCACTTCCAATTCTCCTGCCCCTGGCTTGGAAGGCGAGATCGGGCCCACGCCTATTAAGCGCTGGATAATTAATCCACTTTATTAAGGCGTGTATCACTGCACGGGTCTCTTCCTGGAATTCCCACCTTCACCTGCAGCGTGTTCCTCTCCTTGCCAAATATCTTTGTGTCAAGGCCCTTCTTGCTTGGCCTTCCCTCCGGTGCCCATAGCCTCTGTTTGCCTCTGTCCCACTGCAGCTGCCTTGTTGCATTTAGTCACTTCCCCAGTGTGGGCCTCCAGCACTTTTCCAGTTTCCTGCCCGTGCCCCAAGGGTGAATGTTCACAGTTCTCTGGCCCTTATTTTCTCTCAGTAGGCCTGCTGATATTGGTCTTTTGCAA
This sequence comes from Triturus cristatus, assembly GCF_964204655.1. NCBI lineage: Eukaryota > Metazoa > Chordata > Amphibia > Caudata > Salamandridae > Triturus > Triturus cristatus. The sequence continues at coordinate 432,584,873 of NC_140583.1, forward strand.
GCTTCTCCCACCTCAACCACTGAGTGCCGACCGCTTCCACTGCCTCACAGGTGCACCTCGCACTATGCAGCAGTTCCTGCTAACCGGAGGGCGCCTCACAGGTAACCTCTATAGGTCCTCATCAGGCTTCACGCCCCTTTCTCTATGTGCCACCACGCTGCAGAGTGTAATATGGAGCTGCGCCAATCCCCATTGCACTGTTCCTCTGCCCACCAGCTCCTCACCTATTCGGTGCTAGGACCAGGCCGCTCCCGTTCACTTAGGGAAAATTAGCAACAGTGTCTCAACTGGTATTAATAAATAAAAAAGGCAAATATACATGTATGTACACGACATTACTCGAAAGAAGAAGGGAGACTCATGTTATTTTGTTCAGAAGTGCTCATGGCATCATGTATTTGGTATGGCAGTTTATACAATACAGATATATCAGCACTGTGAACATAAATTGCAAAGCCAACCCAAAGAAAATAGGTGCACGTTGTGCTTGTGACATGAAAAGTGACGGCGCAAGTGACATGTGGAAGAGCACAGCGTAAGGCGCAAAGTGACAATTTGAAGAAAGATATATACAGAGTTATATGGTTCAGCATCAAAAGTTTAAGGCATTAATTTGTTTTGTTCAGGATGTTTCAGTGAACCATAGAGAAATGTGCACCGCAAATTGCGCTGAAAGTTTGTTCGGCGGCGTTTCGATCCTGTTGAGTCAGGATCATCTTCAGGACCGGGTTGCCAATTGACGGGTGCTATCTGCCAACCGGAGCGATTGGGCGTTTGGCAGGGGGAGTGGTCGGAACCCCGATCCACTGTAGGTCGAATCCACGGGGGTATTCAGCTATCGATGGCAGAAAACTTTCGAGCGGCACAAAGTGAATCAAGCCGTTGTGGCGCGTAGTAATCAGGGCCGAGTCAAAACCACGAGGGAATCCGGGTTCGTTATGGTCAGTAGTGGGGATGCAGAGTGAATCCAAGCATACAGGATGCACAAAGATCAGTGCCGGGCCGCCACGTTCATGTGCGGTGAAGTTCGGTGTTCACTTAGCGTCACCACATGTAACCGGGTACGATCTTCTCCTATGAGAGGCCGGCCGCTCTCCTTTTCCCTGCGCGCTCACTCTTGGGACAGTGCCGTCCCCTCCTCAGCAAATGGGCCTCACTTAGTGCCAGCTGGACGGCCGTCTGTCCTTGCCAGCCGTTGCTCTTTTCTTCCCACAGTGGTACCATGGGAGGTCAGATTCTGACATCTCCCGCGGGGAGCCGGCTACTCTTTGCTTCTCTGCGCCACCTGCCCACAGAGGTGCGAATCGCTCCCCAGTTTGCGCCACTGCCCTCTCCGCTTGCGGGCCCAATTTGGCAGCAACAAGATGGTCGTTCATCTCAGATCATCGCGTCTCGATTCCCCCACACCGGCGGCGTTTTCCAACTTCGGCACCGGGTTACTGTATAGCGCCTGGGGGAGGCGAAGGAGTCCCGACGTCCTCGCTATGCCTTATGCTTCTGCTTTCCGCACCCAGGATGGTTCCGGATAATGAGCTGGTGGGAGCTCTTGGAAAGCACGTCTACTCTGCCATCTTACTTGGCCATGCCCCCAATTACCAGGCAAGATGTGGTATAAAATGAGAGATTGGAAAATCACTCCCGTAGGAACAACTTAAGATTTTTGAATATCCCAGCGATGGAGGAAGGCACAGACATAAAAGATTTTTAATTGGCCTTCTGCAAGATACAGTCCTAAAGGACAGAGAGGATATCCATTTAGAACAGGAAATCCAGAGAGTGCACAGAGATCATTTTAGGTGGAGTCCTCAACAAACTAAGCCACGGAAGACCCTGGCGAATTTTCTTTCATACTCGGTCAAGGAGGCTATTTTCAGTGGGGCATTAATGGATGGACCCTATGCGGTTAAGGGATTCTCTGTTATCATAAGATCCGATATAAGTGAAGCAACAGAGCAGAGGCAATGGGAGTTGGGCAATATAATAGAGGAGCTGAGGAAGTTGGGGGCAAAGGTACTATTGAAATTTCCTGCAATGATCTGTGTGATGTGGAATAATCAGATGTATAACTACAGGGTAGTAGACAATGTGGACGCACTAATAGACTCTATAAAAAGACAAAATCAGTAGAGGATCGATCCAAAAGCTTTCTTGCCGGAAGCCGAATTCCTGACGTGTAACAGCATGGCAAAATGTATGGATTAAGAGCTTAGTTTTGTAATCAACAGTAGGCATCCCTGGAGGTATATATATGCCTAAGAGGATAGAGAGGGTTCCCCAGGGATGGGCACATGGGGTGGTTGGGTTGGCGGTGGTGGTGGGACACAGGTGGGGAGCAGTTGGGTAGTCCTCAGTATCACCAAATTAGTTATGTTTGTTTTGTCAAATGTAGGTGTAGGAGGTGTGAAGTAGTACAGGGTGGTAATAGCTTGTGTAGGTAAAGATATATGCTTTTTAACTTGGAATGTGAATGGTCTCAGGTCTCGTGCCGGCCAGAGGGCGGTGCTGAGATATTTGGAAGAAAGTCATGCTCACGTTTTTATTCTTCAGGAGACTCATCTGGTTGCAAGGGAGAGTAAAAATCTTTTTGTAGGTATAAATGGATTGAGAGTTTTGCAGTGTGAGGACAAGACCAATGCTGTAGTAGGGAGCGATCCTGACAAGGAAGGGTTTGAGTGGAGGTTAGGTATTCTAAAATCGATGGCACTGGCAGGTGGGTTTTGGCAGGAATGAAATGGTTAGATCTTGAATTAATCTGTGTATGGGTTTATGGCCCAAACATGGATAATCCACAGCAAATTATTAACTTGGAATTTAATTTTGTGGAGGCTTCAGCTCTGGCGATCATGGGAGGCGATTTTAATATTGTGTTGGACCCTGCGCTTGATCGATCGAATCAGCAAGTAGGTGCCCATGCCCACAGGACTGGAGGGGATTTTAGGAATATGCTTCAGGATCTAGGGTTAGTGGATGTATGGAGGTATTAAATAGGGCAAGCGAGAGGGTACTCTTTCCACAGTAAAAGGTATGGGCACTATTCCAGGTTGGACTATCTTTTTATGGAGAGGCAATTAGTAGAGAACATAAAAGAGGTTAAACACCATCTGGCAATTATATCACTCTGCTGTTACTATAACTCTGCAAGTCCCCGGAAGTAAGACTAATATCAGGAGTAGTATGGTATGCTTTCAAAGCATACATTTGGGGTTACTGAAAAGTTTGGGCTGTTCAAAGAGTAGGGAAGAGAGAAGAGTGCTGGTTAGCATGGAACAAGTTGTCGAAACTCTTGAGGCCTCTCTGCAGGTGCAGGTGACAAATGGGGAGGGTTACGGAAATATTATGAAAACAGCTTGAAGAGGCACAGCTAAATTATAGGGTTATGTTGGATTCAAAATCCAAGGAAAGGTGGAGGGATGGAAATGTGACTCAGTTTGAGTATGGTGAGAAAGTGGGACCTACACTGGCATGGAAAGCAAGGGTGGATAGATCAAGGAATTAGTAGTGGGTTCTCAGGGTGAGGTTATAGACTAATTGGGAGACATGCAGATTCATATGGTCTCCCTATTTTCTACCTTATATAAGGAAGAGATTTTCCAGAACCTCAAAGCCTTAGAGATTGGTAATATGACATTGGCTTACCTGAGCTTACGAGAGATGGAAAGGAGTGTATGGAAGCCCATATTACCCGGGAAGGGATTAGAAGGGCCATGTCGAATATCAAGGGTTGGAAGGCTGCTGGACATGATGCTATCCCTATGGAGGTATACAAACTCCTAATGGAGGAAATCGTCCAAGTTTGGGAGATTTTGTTTAATCTGGTGTATAAGGGGAAGACACAGGTACCTGGGTCATGGAAGGAGGCTATTATAGTCCTGATTTTAAAGCCAGCTAAAGATCCTAGGTAGGTGGATTAATATCGCCCAATATCCCTGCCAAACGCAGATAATAAGGTATTTACGAGCATTCTGGTTGGGAGATTGACTAAACTGGCACCACAGCTGTACTCATAGATCAGAAGAAATGTGTCCCCGTGTGGCATATACACAAGCTTACGAAGCAGTAAGTTGGCAGTATAGATCTTGCCATGACTTAGTTCACCCCCCCGGCCATTGTCATGCTAGATGCATGCAAGGCTTTTGAACGTGTCTGCTGGGCTTTTTTGTGAGAAGTACTGGTGACTATTGGAATTAGTCTATGTTTCATTGAAACACTAAAAGGGTTATATGAGCATTCTACAGCTAAGATACTCCTCAATGGCTCTCTAACAAGTATTTTTCCGGTCACCAGGGGCACTAACACGGGTGCCCCCTCTCACCATTACTGTTTAAAATTTACATTGAGCCACTAGCTCACCTTTTGCGGAGGGATAGGCAGGTTGCCCCATTCAGCTCAGGCGGCTACAAAAATAAAATAGCATGTATGCCGATGATCTTATAATATTCACCTCAGATCCAGGCCAAACTATACCAAGGGTGGAAGCTTTGGTGAGAGAATTAGGAGCATTATTCGGATATTTAATAAATGATTTGAAGTCCGGGGTAATGTGTTGGAATATAACAGACTAGAGAGGGGGAGTACAGGATGAGATTAGTACCTTGGAATAACTATTTTAAAGTCAGTAAAGATAATACCTCAGCATAACCTGGAAAGGGTAGTGAAGGAAGTGGATGCAACATACTTGCCAGATGGAAGAATTTGCCCCTGGCCATATACAGGAGAGTAAATTTGATGAATATGGTGGTTCTCCCCAAACGGACTTACCTTTTTAACTGCATCGCCCTGACATTCCGGGAAAGGTAGTTGATAAGATCCAGGGGAAAATAGTTAGTTTCATTTGGGCATCAAGGGGAGTATGGATGGAATGGAAATATTTAAGACAGTGGCTTTAAAAAGGTGGATTGGCCTTTCCAGATATTAAATTATACTGCATGGCCTTTCAGTTTAAAAATTGCAGGGTGATCATCGGTAAACCTGGATCCACAATATTGGGAGGCATGTTGGAAGAAATGGTAAAAGAATGGAACACTAAAGCTTTCCTATATAACTTTGGTGCAAGGAAGTTTTTGAAGGAGGTTCAGTTGAAGATTTTAAAGGCTGCTTTGACTCTCTGGCTTGGATTCCGAAGGATTCAGGGGATGGGTTACTTCCCTAATTTTTCTCCAATTTGGGATTTACCTGTCACACCGGAATGTCTTAGGATGGGTTGAGTCTTCCATTGAGGAGAGCTGGGATAGAAGTTTGGAGGGAACTACTAACAGTACAGGGTATGTTGCCCTGGAAAGTGTTAGCGGCAAAGACTGGCAATTCTTTGGCCAAATTTAAGTACTTACAGATATCATCTTGGGCCACAGCTAACGTAAAAGAGTGCAGGGGGGCATGGGAATTTGAGGTAAAACTGCAAGATGGGCTCTCCAGGGAAAAAGAGGTGGCACTATGGTATTGGATGCTCCATGATGCTGAGGATTGGAAACGGAGGGCGCTATATTCAGTTTGGAAAGGCGTTATTCAGGAGACCGAATTACGAACAGTATGGCAATCCTACTTAAAACTACTGTATTCTGTGGTTAAGCCAGCCAATTTGAAACGTAATAATTTTTATACTAGCACCCGGCTATATTGAACACCCCAGAAGCTAGCGAACTTTGTGCAAGAGCCGGTCCCAAAGTGTCGCAGGTGCGGCTTTCTAAGAGCTCATGACCAACATATGTTTTTTAAGTGCCCAGAACTGCAGGTGTATTGGCAGGAGTTGGAGAATGTGGTATCTGTTGAGTGGACATAACGTTACGTTTAACCTTGGTATTAATAGGGGTGGAAGCCTGCCCGAGTCAGCCTCTAAAAAAACCTAGGAGGGCCCTGCTATTTTATATGATGCTTTTAGCCAGAAGAGAGATCAGTAAGCACTGGAGGGATTGAGAACTACAATCGGGAGAACATGGCGGCAGACGGCTGATCTGCCGTGGTGCTCCGCAAGTCAGGCTCCCGTTTGCCTTACCTGAGTCCCTGATGCTGGATATTAACGTGATTTCTTCCCTCTGAGCCTTCTCAAATCCCCGTTACTTGATTCTTCGGCTTTTTGAGGACATTTGTTTATTTTATTTTTGCATCCTTTTCTCTCCCGGCGTCTGGCGTCTGACGTGGCGGACTGGATCCTGCTGTTTATTCGGGTCTGTCTTTCCTTTCCATGGTTCTTTCCATGGTTTGTGCCTGCATCGGCGGTGTCCGTGCCGGTAGTATCTCCGGTGTTTCTGAAGGTGTTGAGCGTGTCCCTGTATGCCTCGATTTCCCTGTCTCTGCAGGCAAGCCACTGGCCCAGTGTTCGTGGTCCTCGGCCGCCCTGGAGCTGCGGCGTGGTAGGAAGGCGCGCAGTTTGGTGCGTGCTGTGTGCGCTGAAGACATTGTTACTCAGCAGGCTACAGTGGGGATTTCAGAGGAAAAGGAGATTACGCCGGTGTCAGAAGGGCATATTATCTGCGATAAGAAGGTACAGGCGCAAGAGTTAAAACTACAATTGCCTTCCCGTGGGGTACTACATGATTTTGAAGGTCTGTATTCTCAACAACATCATCAAGTGCCCAGAGGTAAGGGGAGAGGTGGGAGAGGTGGAAAGGGTGGCCAAAGAAAAGGTAAGGCGTCTGCTAGATCGCTTTTAAGGGAGCTTGCACCTAGTTCTAACCTCTTTGGTACCACTACCTCCTCCCATTATAAGAGAGCCTCCTCCTATTTGACCACTGAGGTTAAATCTAAAGGGTCCAGAGAGAAAATAACACGTAATCTTACTATAGGAGCTGAGGCTACATCAAAAATTACACCTTCGCTTCGCTCCTGTTTTAAAGTGATCCCACAGGTCTTGAATCTCGTTGAATCACAGGCAATGTCTGCACTGAAAGACTCTGTTCCAGCGACTTTTTCTTCTCTAGCCTCATCCCTTGTTCTCCCTCCTCCTTTGGATGTTTCATCTATCCCCTTGGTTCCTGGCGTTTCTGGTGACATCGGGGGGGGGGGGGCGATTGCCGGTCATTTCAGTAGATCCTCCATCTGCAAACATACTGACGTCTGAAACCTCCTTGGGTGAGGGGGGCAGCCACTGGGCACTTGCTGTTAGCCCTGATTTGAGGAATAACTTACCAGTAGTTACGGATCATACTCTGGATCAGCGGAGTGGTGATTTGGAGCGATCTATGGCAGTCCCCCTCCTTCCTCTTTCATCTTCCGATGGTGATGTTCCGCCTGCAAACATCTCGGCAGCCTCCTTGTTTTCGATGTTCACCACTTTGTCTCAGGATATAAAAGGGGGGTTCGAGCAATCTTCAGCTATGCAGACGGAGATCCGGGACTACTGTCAGTCGCTAGACAACAAGATTGATGGGTTGTCAACAAGGACTGGAATTCTAGAGGAAAAATTAGCTACGATGTCGGTACATCTTGATAGAGCCTTGTTAGATAGGATGGAGGTTTTGGAGAATAATGCGAGAAGAGGAAATATTCGCATTCTTAATGTCCCCGAGGGAATGGAGGGTTCTGATGTAAAACAGTTTGTAGTCTGTTTGCTAAAAGAAGCTTTATGCTTGGAGCATTCTCTGGAGCAATTGGCAATTGATATTCAAAGGGTTCATAGGGAACCATTCAAACTGAACCCCCAAAGATCCAAATCACGCAAAATCCTTGTTAACTTCCACACCTACTCCCTTAAAGAGCAGATTCTTAATGCAGCTCTCAAACAGAAGACATTACCTGGTAAGGGGTTCACTTTCCTCATCAGGTCTGATCTATCTAGGGTTACGTTGGAGAAGCAATGGGAGGTCGGGAGGCGGCTGGAGGCATTCAGAAAGCTGGGTGCTTCCGCTCAGTTGGTGTTCCCGGCTTCTCTGAGGGTTATGTATAACAATAAAATGGTAAACATTAGGTCAGTCCAAGCTGCCGACGAATTCCTTTTGGATATAGGCAATAAGTCATCTGGTAATACTACATGAATGGTTTTCTAGATCTAGACCTTAGCTCTCCTAGAGTTTTCATGTATTGCTCACAGACATCATAGCATAGTAAATCTCATTTTTCTAGTAAACAGTTAAAAAAAAAAAAAAGGGAAAGAGGAGAAAAAAAAAAAAAAAATATATATATATATATATATATATACTTCACAACTCATATATAGCGTGGTCATTTCCCTTTTTTCCTCACTTTATTTTCTTAGTTGTCGGATTTGGGGTGGGCGTAACGGGAGCCTGTGATAGGGGTGCCATCTACTGGACTTGTTCCGGTTAGATACACCAAGGGTTCTCCACGGGGAGGGTGAAGGGTGGGTGGGGGGCTTTCACTGGTTTAAATTAAAAAAATTCCTCATCAGCCAGTTTTTTTCTTTTTGGTTTTGTCAGTTATGCTTTCATATCGTACTGCTATTTTTTTTTATGGAAGTGGGTCAGCTTATATTTGGCTGTATCATTAAGGCAAGGCTGGTTGCGGTTTGGATTAGTTGGGATGGCTAGCTTAAAGATTATGTCTTGGTTTGTCAACGGGCTCCGCACTAAACCTAGGGCTAGAACATTGATGCAGTATCTCCGGGACTCAGATGCCCAGGTCATGATCCTTCAAGAGACACATCTGATCCAGTCTGAATTGGATACCTTGGTTAAAGGGAATAAATGGATTGGTTTTACAATATCGACCTCCCAATCTATGACTTCCCGAGGCGTTTCATTGATTTTCAAAAAGCAGCTTAGGGCCAGGGTATTAGATTCTAAGGTGGATCCTGCGGGAAGATGGGTTATTGCCTCTCTGGTAATTATAGGTGCTTGTTTTACTCTTGTTGGTTATTATGGCCCCAATCTTGATGACCCTACATCTTTGGAAGTGATTTTTTCTCATCTTTTGTCCTTGCCGGAACCAGTCATTTTAGCTGGTGACTTCAATATTGTTTTGGATCCAGTCCTGGATAAATCCCATAACAATAGATCTCGTATTCCCTCAAAATCAAAATCTTTTTTGCTGAATGAAATGAGACAATATGGGTATGTCGATATTTGGAGATTAAGGGCTGGACAGCAGCAGGGGGTGTCCTTTAGAAATCACAAGTATAATCATCAGTCTAGGATAGATTTTATATTAATTAACCATAGTTTATCCTATTCAGTTAAGGACATCCGTTATCTTCCGTTACATTTATCTGACCATTCTGCTGTTATCCTGGAACTGGTGGTTTCTACTTCAGATGAAGTAAGGACTTGGTCTTTTGACCGTACTTTGCTTTCTCACTGTGAAGATGTCTCTTTTCTAAAATCTGAAGTGAGGTCTTTTTTAGAGGTGAATGTGGGATCTGCGGAACCTGGTGTGGTCTGGGACTCACTTAAAGCCGCTTTGAGGGGTCTTATCACGGGTAAGATGTCATATAGAAGGAGGGAGTACAGAGAGGCTATCGCCCTAATTGAGGCGAATCTGTCTAAAACACAGGCTGATATTGTCGCCAACTTGGCTTCTACTGATGTTGTTTTAGCACCCTTGCGGTTTAAATTATCTACTTTAAAGGGTCAACTGACTTCGACCCTTAACCGCCGGCTTCAGGAAAGATGGGAAGCTAGTAAAATTGCACATTTTCAGTATGGAGAATGTGCCGGTAAGTTGTTGGCATGGAAAGTAAAAACTGATCAGGTTCGTAACAACATTAACCAGATCATTGTCAATAACGTCCGTCTTTCTTCCGATGCAGACATTAGAGCTGCGTTTAGAGATTATTATCAAGGCATCTACTGCGAAGATAAGATATTGGATACAGTCATGGTCAATGATTGGCTTGGAAAAATAGATCTACCAAAACTTTCCGTTGATCAGTCTGCATTACTGGATAGTAAAATCTCGGAAGGGGAGGTAAGGAAAGCCATTCAGGATGCCAAGAAAGGCAAGGCGTCAGGGCCTGATGGGCTGCCTGCTGAAATATATAAAACTTTGGAGCAGGAACTTGTCCCTTTTTTGGTTGCATTGTTTAATCAGATCCTGTTGGATGGAGTAAGACCACCTGTGTCATGGGATAACGCATCCATAACGGTTATTTTGAAACCAGGGAAGTTTCCATCAGCCTGTGGTTCTTACAGACCGATCTCTATTTTGAATGGAGACTATAAGATCTTTGCCTCTTCTTGCAAAGAGATTGGCCTTGGTCGCTCCTTCCATTTTACATACTGACCAGAAGGGTTTTATTAAGGGGCGACAGCTTTTTGAATTGACTTTTGATCTGATCGGATCAATAGACATGGCATGCTTAAAATCTTTGCCCTTGGCGGTTCTAACGCTGGACGCCACCAAGGCCTTCGACAGAGTTATTTGGTTGTATCTGTCGGAGGCCTTGGCAAAGTTTGGTGTGGGGGATAGATTTTGTCAGGTGATTGGTCTTCTCTATCAGAACCCTAGGGCTTGCGTTCTGGTAATTGGTATACTTTCCGACTCATTTGATATCTCAAGGGGTACTAGACAGGGCTGCCCTCTCTCCCCGCTCCTGTTCGACTTGTATGCTGAACCTTTTGCTCAGATTTTGAGGGATAGTGTTAGCATCAAGGCATTTGCGTGCGGGGGCTGGGAGAGAAAGGTTGCCCTGTATGCCGACGATATCCTTATATTTACCTCTGACCCGCAAGAGGCCCTCCCAGTAATATTTAAGTTGGCCTCGGAGTTTGGGATGGTCTCTGGATATGAAATTAATACTCTGAAAACTGAAATGTTGACCTGGAATATTGACCAAAGTATCTTTAACTCTGAAATTAGGGCGGCAAGTCGGATGAGACATTTAGGTTTGGATATAGTAAATGATCTTGACCAGATTACTATTGTTAATTTTGCAAAAGTTGCAAAGGACCGTAAGTTGCTCCAGACTTGGGTACATCTCCCACTCTCCTTACTGGGTAGGGTCAGCCTTGTTAAAATGTCCATCTTACCGAAAGTTTCTTTTTTGTTTAATACGATACCCTTATACTTTGATCCCGCTTCCATCAGTAAATTGCAGTCTGACATTAGTACTTTTATTTGGAATAAACATCTTCCAAGAATTTCCTGGAAAAAAATCAGGAGGCGTAGAGAAAAAGGAGGGCTTGCTGCTCCCGATCTCTAGGCGTACGCCTGGGCTTTCCAGCTATCACATGCCAGGATCTTATTAAAAAACCCACCAGGGTATGGAGTGTGGACCCTTTATTCAATGTTATTGGACGTAGGAGGGGTAAGTCAGTCAGGGTTTCTTTTTAAATTTGGTAACCCTAAGTTTTTCCAAAAAATTTAATTGAAAATTTTAAGGGGTATGGCCCGAATATGGGCACAGATGTCTAAATCTATTAAAGTGGGGTACTATGGAAGCAGGACACCGTTGTGGGACCTTCCTGATGGTCCAGCCTGGTTAGGGGATGCATTAGCGATACCTATGAGAGAGGCTGGCTTGGAGGCGTGGGGTAACCTATTCGTTGACGGGGAGTTGTTACCCTGGGAGTATCTTTGTGTTAAAATTGGTCCAAATTTCTCCAGGCTTAAGTATTTCCAAATATCAAGCTGGTCTCGTGCATACTCTGTTCAAGCTCCACGCTGTGTTAAATTTCCCTTGGGCGCATATAGTCACCTCATAACGCTTTTGGTAGATAAGCCGCCAGCCAAGAAGGAAACTTCACTGTGGTACAATTTAATTTTGGAGGAATCGGAAGGAACATTTTCATTGCCAGAGGAACTTTGGTCTCTCCACGTCACCAATTCCGATTTACAACATCTTTGGAATTCGTCTTGTAGGATGATGTGGGATATTGTCAAACCTGCATGGTTATGCAGGAACCATCTTTTTACCATTCATCGAGCTTACTACTGACTCCTTCGTCTCTCTAAATTTTCCGAGGGGAGTAGTGTGGCTTGTGCGAAATGTGGTTTGGTGGCTGCTTCTGATATCCACATGTTTTTTGAGTGCCTGCAGTTGTCTTTATTCTGGGAAGCCATCAGCAAAACTCTTTCACTTTCGGTTGGAGTTGACATTACCCTGGATTTAACATCAGTAATTTTTGGTTGTTATCAAGGGGTCCCCTCCTCGGCTAAAAAGCTTATTTTTTATGCCATCCTGCTAGCAAGGAGGGAGATATGCAGGAAGTGGAAGGATTCTTTATCCCCTTCTATTAATGACTGGTATGCTTCTACCCTCCTGATCTCTAAGTTGGACCTGGCTAGATCTGGTAATCCAGATACAAGATCTTTCTGGTATCTCCTGAATTGGGTTCATTGAGCAACTGGTTTTTTTTTTTTTTTTTTTTCCCCCAGGTCCCATTCTTGGGGTTACCTGTTTCATGGTGCTAAGTTTAGTACCTTGGCTGGATTTTAGCTACTGCCTGTCCGGTTATAAATTAGTGATCATGGCTGGCTGAAAACATTGTTGCTGTGGGGTTAGGTTTTCCATCACACTATTGCCCCAACCAGTTTTTAGTAACTGAGGCAGCACAATGTGTGTAAACCTGCAAGATTGCATATTGGAACTTGAGTGGCAGATGAGGACATAAAAATAAAATTTAAAAAATTAAAAAAAGCACTGGAGGGATTCCTTACCACCTAAGGGGATTGACTGGGTTCAAGTGGTTAGAAACATTGGTAAAATGGACATCGGTTCTGGAACTTGGGGAGCTGATCGCAGCTGGATATCGGTTGACCTCCAAAGATGGAGTGGAATGTTAATGACTTAATGTATGGTCTTATGATTACACCTGTGAGATACCAGGTACCAGGAAACTGGTAGGACTGGTCCAGCGGGGCCGGAGATAATATGCAACGGGCGCAAGGTGGGAACAGGTTTCGTAGAACGGCCTGGGTTTGCATATATTGGTGATATGAGGACAAAAAAACAAATAAATACTACAGTCTATGCTTTGTTGATGTTGTCTCCAGGTTTCAGAATGAAGAAAACTGATGTTCTGTCATGGACATGGAGTATCATAAAGCCCTTTTTGAGATTCTTCCTAAATAGTCCTATATGACTTGATCTTCCTTAGGGCTATGAGGATAGATTCGACCTTGAGGATGCTTGGCTTCTTGAATCAGATCAATAATGCAATCATAAGGTCTGTTTGATAGTAATATAAATTAATGTTTCCACTATGCTGATTATGTCACCAGTATATGATAGTGGGCTTTAGATATAACAAACCTCTTGTAAAGGGTAGCAGTCATTCTGGGGACGAACCATGTAGATTCCCAGTTGAAAAGGACATTTCTTAAACATTCCTACATTTTACATAGTACAAATAAAGGCCTTCTTTTCTCCTTCTGTCTCTTTCTTCCTTCAAAAGCGAATTTCCAAGCCAATCTGCATAGGGTCCATTAATGCCATAGAAATCATGGTAAATGACTACAAAAAATGGCACCCATTAACCCTTGGCAGAAGGTGGCAGAGAGGTTTCATGTGTCCATGACACCTCCACAGCCAATTTGTTATAACGAATGCCTTAAAGTTAGTATGGGCCACATATGATTCCTTTTTTGACCACTTTTGTTCCTGATAATGGCCTTACATTGGAGCAAATACAGAGTAATTTTGTAACCAGCGACTATTGCTGAAAACTAATGGTGTAGCCTAGGATAATGCATATTTATTTAAATAAAAATAGTATGATGGTAACCTAGTCTGATCTTTGAGGAATGTCTAAGGGCGGGATAGGTAATGCCTTATACATTATGCCAGGAAACCTGAGAAATACTGTGTATCTCTTATGAATTTCACTGAGGGTGAACATATCAGTCCCACTGGAGTGATGGGCCAACACCCCCCCTCCACCCCCCCCCAGTTTCCCGCCGAATTTGCAGGCGTTCCCACACTGACTGTGAAGGGAACAGATGGAACAGAGTCAGGATTGCATAGTCAAGTGTTTCTGAGACTAATTGGGACTGCTTGTATCAGACTGTTTATATCTAATAAAAAGCTTATTTTGGCTGATCTGTCTCGAAATCTGCCTGAATCTTGTTTTTGGACGGATATATTGCCTGCAATAGATTTACATCCAAGACCATGACCTATATTTAAAAAGAGACTGAGCAATTTGGGATACGAGTAGGTCTGTATGTGAAAAATAATCCCACTCTCTCCCTGCTATAATAATGCTCAAAACCTGCTGTGAACAGAACTATGGGATAACCCCTGAGGGTGAAAATACTGGTATTGGGAAAAGAGAGAAACACATAGTCGTTAGCAGGTGACACTTCTGAAGTAGCTTCAGCGCAGCCATAACAGAAACCTGTCTTCTCCTCAATCTCATTGTAGGGCACTGTCTGCCATGACGGTGACTTCCTGACATGAATGACTCCAGGTATTTACATTTAGTGGGTTGCAACAATATAGCTATGCTACTATTGCTCTGCCCCTACTTTGTCCTAGTTATCCCTGCATCTTAGGCTTCAATGGAAATATCTCTGCACCACTGTTGAATCAATCCTGCTCAAACCTCAAAAGCCCCACCAGTCAAGAGTGAACTAGAATGCTACCCACGAATAACAGTGCTACTTCCTGTCTGGCAAACAACAAAATGATGAGCATCTTAAGTGCCCATTGTACTAGGGATGCAGGATCTAGAGCTCGCAATTTAGAATTACTGTACGCAGTTCCACGGACAAGTGGAGTCATAGATTTGCTCAGGATTCTATTTTGATTGTAGAGAACGGTGTACACTCCAAGGCTGGCACCCACATAGAGTGATACAGTTTAGTGGCAAGTATCTCAGTAATGGCAGGTCACTGCCAAAGGTTTCTAATGACGGGGGTGCCCATGGAACTGAGGGCACACATTGGACTGCTTGCACCCCATCTGGTGCAAGAGGAGCACCATGGTTACGGATCTACCATACCCTAAAACTCTAATATTGCAGAAACTGCAAGTTGCAGATTGATGGTACAAGTGGTTCTGAACTCTAACTAACAAGTCACTATAGCGAAAAGGGAAAGAAACATGTGCTCCTTTCAAGCATGGAAAAGTCAGATCAGAACCACCACAGGCTGTAAGGCAGTGAGGGCTCATCAACATCATCATTCTTTGACTGTGACATGTCTTCGGGCAGTCCACCGATGTGTCTCCCAGGCATGGCACCACAGCATGGATTCTCTAGTGTACTTAGCTTAATCCCTAAATTTGAGTTTAATAGCAAGTCAAAGTCGTAATCCTCTTCCTTTATTTCCATGGTGCAGAATGTCCTCAGAGGTCAAAACGAATACAAGACAGTGTCTCTGAGAGACACTTCTTATCGAAGAGTGGGCGCACTTGCAGGAATTCAGGGATGATCAGGACTTGTATCACTTTTAAAAATGATAGCCCACCCGAGCAGTGCAGGGCCAATGTTCCCAGGTTTTTGTATCCTCTACAGTGTATTGGAGAGGCTCATCCCAGCCATCCTAAGCAATGTCAACAAAATAGGAATGTAAACAATGATCTAATAGATTTGTAAAGAGGCAGGGGCAGGCTATATATCCTAAGTCGGGTTTAGCTGTTACTTTGCAGACATTGGCACTGTGCTACAAAGATAAATATATTATTTTGTAGGAAGCTTTTGTTTTATGTTTTGCCAATCCATTTATTTTTAATGCATGAATATGTTTGATGTTGCTGTTTTATTCACACTGATTTGAAGCAGTCTTTTAGATGTCTGCTCAGGGATAGAGCATAGTGGAAGCAAGCCAATGTTAACTTCACACTTTCTTGGGCGAGGCATTATAAAATAGCAGGTAATGACATGATAGTTGGACGAATCTACCTACCTCAGTGAGAGATCCGCAGTTCTGGTGTTAAATCTATACAACAGCACAAGAGATGAGTGTGAAGTGCAAAGGTCACATCAAAGTTGCCTGGGACCAAGACCTTTCATTTGTGCACAGACGTGTGTGAAGGTAATGCAGCATAAAAACAATTCCCAGTGAGTGCACCGTGAAGGCTTCCTCCTCGCACACAGGACCTTCCACAGAGGCCCTGTGCATAACCAAATGAAACAGGGGATGTTGCATGGCATGGGATTTTCACACTGATGCTCTGAACGGGGTGCGATAGAGAACACCAGTAACTAAATTACTTTTGGATATGAGATGCTAACACTCTTTCAATCTGCCATATGCATCTCTTTTCCAATGATCGGTAGCTAAAAAACTACATATGCATTTGATAGTTTAACTGTAACCACCGGTTCGACCGTGACTGACCTTTGTAGAAAACAGAAAGCTTTCAATTACAAGGAAGAGTACATCCCGAATAGATGTAGAATCAGTACTTGCATATTCACTGAAAACAACCACAAACATAAGAAGTTTCTTACAACGAGAATCATTCTATCATTCCCGAGTAAAAACACTTCAAGAATTCAAAAATTTTAAATTTCATAATTTCAAGAAATACTGTTACATCTTCCTAGGTCAGTTAAACCCTATACCTGGAAAATAAGGTTCACCTAATTTGAACTTAATTATCCCAAAATATATTTTAAAAAAGCTGCAGTAATATGTTGTGCTTTCACTGGGTATGTTTGCTACTAGAGTTACAGATTATTCATACAATCAATAGTTAGATATCAGAACCGTTTGAATTGTGGATTAAATATCTGGTTGTTTTAACTGGGTATTTCTTAAATTTTTACTTTAGTAGGTGGAGGGTACGGGTGAAAACAATTTCTCCTTTTAGTGTGTTGGCTCAGATACAAAAATCCAAGATACCCAACACCAGCACAATGAACTTTGCCGCCCTACATTAAGTGCTATTTTTTAACCTCTGGTCCGTTGCAATTTGGTAATATTTTCTGCATCTGGAGGCAATCTAGTGGCTTCTCCTGCGGGCTGCCTAGGCAACCACCCAGTATTGCCTAGCTCTAGAACCAACCCTGTCCAAGACATCTCAGAGGGCACAAGCAGGGCGGTACCTGGAACATTAGCGTATACTTACCAAGCTTCATGGACCGGGGCATATTGGAAACACATGGCCAAAAAAGTCATTATTGTATTCCTGAAAACACAGAAGATGTTTAAACTGCTCTAAGAATGTACTCATAGGTTGTTCTTGTTATGGTGTTTACATGTCACATACTACTTTTGAATATTTTTCTTTTCAGATGTGGATATTCATCCTTGATCTGCATTCTCTTCTACTTTTTTTAATGTCACTTCACTCCTCTATTTTCCTTTTTTATTTCTACCTTTATTCTGCGGGTGCTTATATGATCCTTACTCCCTCTCTATACCACCTCACTTAATTTATGTTGTTTTTCCTAAATGGTGTAATTTTTCCGCCCTTCCCTTTTTTACAGTTTGTCATCCATATTCTTATACCCTCATCCTTACGTATCCAATATGTTTAACGTTGTCTCATGGAATATTCTAGAAATTGGGCATCCAGTCAAAAGACAAAAGGTACTTTCTCACTTATCTAAACTTAACTCTCACATTGCATTTTGACAAGAAGCCCACTGTACTGCTGCTGAGTCTGTTAAATCGAGATGTCAATGGGTTTGCCAGGCTTTTTTTCCCTCCAACTGCTGATCATAGACATTGTGTTCATATTCTCTGTCATAAAACATTGAAATTATAAAGTTACATCTACCGATTGTGATACTGATGGTCGATGGAAACTGGTTAATGCCATTATTCATAAAAAAACGGTTTCCCTGTTTGATGTTTATTGTTAAACCTGACCCCGATTTTTGCCACAATATTTAAGTCAAACTCGCTAGTATTTGTAACCCCAATATTATTATAGCAGGTGACTTTAACCAGTGGTTGGATCCCTCTAAGGACAGAAAATGTACATGTAAATTTACCATTGCATCTCGACCATTGTTTGATGTTTTGGAAATCTTGCAATCCTTTGAATTTACTTTTTTCTCTAATGCACGTCATACAATGTCTAGAATTGATTATGTTTTAGTCGATATCTACATATGTTTGCTAACACTAACTTTGCATGGCGTCCTTCAAAAATTAAATACCATGGTGTTTGAATTTCCCCTAAAATATCAGATACACTTCACCATAACTTCACGTCGTTTAATCCAAATTACACACGTTACTTCTGACTTGGTCTGCTTTAACATCTATTATGGTGGGGAGACTTGATACTTTTGAGATGATGATTGTACCACATGTCCTTTATACTATCTCTATGTTGCCCTTTAAAATCCCTAACTACCACTTTAAACAAATTGACTCCCTTTGCACATAGGTTTCTCAGGAATAATAAGCACCCACAAATGGCCTTTGCTAAACACATACGACGAAGATGTGAAGGGGTGTGTGATTCCCTGAGTTTAAATTTTATCCTTCCTCATTTTTAAACAGTCAATTTTATGCTATGATTAATAACTTTCAAAATAATCCTATTCCACGATGGGTTGCTATTGAACAATCTTTAATGAATGGTTTCTCCATTAAAGTTGTCATTCATAGGTCTAATTGTACCTTTATGTCCAAAAACCCTATTTTAAAATATTCACAACATTTACTACATACATTATTTTCTGCTAATCTTAATTTTCAACAATGTTTTCTATATCCCTCAATTTGGTACAACAAATTTTTTTCATTCCGTGATAGATCTTTTTACTTTAGGCACTAGAAGGAGAAGGGTACTATGTTTGTTCATCAATTTCTGAAAGACAATTCTATTGTACCTTTTGAGTACCTACAACTACTTTACCAGTTGTTTAACTCCTTTTTAAAGTAGAATAAGTTAATTTCCTCATTTCTTTATTGTTATTTTTCCACAAACCAACTGCATTCTGAGTCACTTACATCTATCCCTATCACACCGTTAGAGAAAGTTTATCAGAACTCCATTCCTAAAGCTGCCCTTATATAAAAAACGTTAATTTCTCCTACTTCTAGTACAACCAAAAATGATCTTGAATTATTATGGGAAGCTGATCTCTCTTTCTTGTTTTCGGCACAATTTTGGGACAAAATTTGGCTTAAAATATTTGGCACATTGAAGCCTGCTGACATTACACAGTCCCTCTTTTTAGGTCTCGCATAGGCAGCGCATGCGCTGCCTCTCCAAGGCATTAAGTAATATGTATGGTGGGTGAAAGTCCACCTATTGCCCGGTTCTTTCTCCTGCAGCTTGCGATTTGTTGAATGCTAGCACAGCTCCTGTTAGCTGGCTTTTTACTGGCTCTCGATCTGTAACTGACTTCCGTTTAGTCCGGAAGCAGCGGCGCCTAACTACTGTTTTTGTTCGCCAGATCGGACTCTTTTTTTGTCTCGGCATTCTTGCCTGATGTAAACATGGCAGCGCCTCAAGGCACATGCGCAAGGCTGCAGCAGGAGCCGGTGTGCGCGAGGGGCAAAGTTTCTACCTTTTGCAACATGGCTGCTTCATCGTCGTTTTAAGACTTGTGCCCTGCCTAAAAGTAACTAAACGAAAACCGTTTTAATACGGCAGCGAGGTGGGTTTCATTACACATGGTTAAATAAACCACTAACTTATAACAATATTGCCGCATTCATTCCCGACGATGATCAGATTTAGTACGTGACCTCTCTGAATAACATGACAGCAAAGAAGGACGTGACGTTGAGAAGAACACACTTCCTGTTAGTCGAAACCCGGAAGCAGTTGCCTGATGCTAGCAGTGGCACAGTCGTAAAGTAAGACAAATCCGCTATGGAGCCCCGAGCGCCGCTGATACAGGAAGCACCAGGTCACCATTGCATCCGCAGCTCTGACTCGCCCCTGCGGCATGAGGTCCCGGATCCCTTCCCAGGGAGCGAAGAGGGCAAGATGAACACAATTACCCCTGGAACAAACTGCCTGCCAACATCAAACAGGTACCCGCTATGCATAACTTCCTCCTGTTAGATAATAAGAAACCTTTTCTGCCTTT
The DNA here is from genome assembly GCF_964204655.1 of Triturus cristatus. Classification (NCBI taxonomy): domain Eukaryota; kingdom Metazoa; phylum Chordata; class Amphibia; order Caudata; family Salamandridae; genus Triturus; species Triturus cristatus. The sequence goes on from NC_140583.1 coordinate 432,604,708, forward strand.
CATACCAAATGCACTCACATCATTGGAGCCATGAAGGTTGTGTTTTTTAAGGGGCTCTGTTGATCCTAAACAAGGGGCGGAGGGGGGAGTTGAGGGAATTTACCCAGTCCCAATAAAATATGCGGACTTTCTCGTGGTGCCAAAACGAGCGCATGTTCATCAGTGCGGCAGTCCTTGTGCTTTGCTTTCTGCGCATCAACATGCTGGTAGGTGATGAGCACGACCGCTTAATTTTAGTTCCAGCTGGGCCCATACATATATGCCTTAATTAAGCGTCATCAGTACTGCTTTTGTTCGAGTCTGTCCAGCCGGGCTGTTAGATGGAGATATAACACCTTAATTCCAGGAAACAAAGTCAACCATCTTGTCATTTCACAGGTACTCAAGAGATAAACTATTATTTAGGGAGAGGTCTTGAGTTGTCTAAACTTTGTATGAAAGAGATATGTATGCACTGTAAGAACGTCAGATAACCACAGATATAGAACGCACTGATATGCCTTTATAACTGCCCAAATGAAGTTTTTTTTAGGAACCTTTGAATAAGAAAACATTGAGGAATAACAGTAAGGGTCTAAACTCTTGCCTTGGTGTTTGCATGTAGCTCCTTGAAACCAGTTAATAACTCAGTAAAGTATGTTAAAGGGATTATAACATTTGCATAATTCCAGGATGACTAGACTGCATGCAAATCTCTCCACAATTACATTGGACTTCTAAATTATTTTACCACTCTTCTGCTGCTTAACTTCCTGGGTATACAAATAGCTCTGCAGCAGATGCTTTAACCCTGTATGCTATTTTAAAATCCACCGTGTTTGCAATAATTAAGTAAGCGTAAGCTGATTTACTATCTCATTTGCCCTTGTTACTAATTTATTTGCGGCAGTGTTATGAAAAAAATAACGTATACGTTAAAAGTCTGATTCCAACGCTCGTGACTCCACGCACTCTATATTGCCAGCCCTTAGGCTCCATTTGTTCGTTCCTGCAGTAGATTTTTACCAGTTGCAACCCTGAGGCATGTGGGCCGGTGCATATGGATAGCATCTTCAAGGGGTGGTAATTATCAACACTTAGTAGCCATATTGGATTGGTTACTTCATCTGTCATTGTTCTTATATTGGTGCACCTTACCGTAATAATTTATTGCCTTCATTTGAAAAGGAAGCGAGGCAACAGCGCAGTGGTGCTGAAACAATTTTCCTACTGCGGGTGCTGCCATCAGCGTCACCTCAATAGAGATATGTTGTCTGCAAAATATGACAGTTACCTAAAGAGTGAGTGTACAAAACGGGACAAATAAATTCTATGGAAGTGTGGTTTGGTGGTGTAGGATCCAGTGGTGTACTTTGGATGGCATTTTCAGAAAAGTACATTGTAAATCCTCTAGAGAGTGCTGCAGCTGCTTCTCTGGTGCCAGTAGTAATTCCTCATTCTAAGTTCTTTAGACAGTGCTGCAGGTGCTTTTCTGGTCAAAGTGGTAATTCCTCATTCTAAGTCATCTAGGCAGTGCTGCAGCTGTTTCTCTGTTCATACATCCACTACTCCCCAAACCAAAACACATGGGTAAAAGACATTGCCATTTACAGCGCCAATAGCTTTAACTCTAACAAGTATTTGCAATGCAATAGGTCTTGCATTTGCGAGAGTTTGAGTTACTGGCATTGAAAATGACAATCACCCTTATGCATCAAGCCAAAATCCAGTCGGTAAAATACCGATTCCTTATTAGCTCCCGGTATTAAGTAAAAAATACCCAATCCCAATGCATCAACCCAAAAGCAGAAATCGGTATTTAAGGAATCCTTAAATAGCTATTCTTTAAATAGGGATTCCTTAAATACCGATTCCTTAAATAGCGATTGCATTTAAGGAATCCCAAAGTGAGATTCCTTAAATGCAATGCATCAATGTTAAAAAATTAGCGATTTCGCTAATAAGGGGAGCAAATTACCATGAAGATGAACTGCATGGTAATTTGCAAAAACTTTGAAAAATGCACTTTTGTGCATTTCTCAAAGTGTCATGTTGCGCACACACATGCCCTTAGAGCATGTGTGTGTGCAACATATGTGCACATATCATTTTCAGGGGTGCAACAGGGTGTCCTTTTGACACCCTGGCACCCTTGAAAGTGCTCCAGCTATTAGCGATTCGGTAATACCGAATCGCTAATACAGAATGGCTTTACATTCATTCCTATGGGCCTCCAAGCCCATAGGAATGAATGGGTAGGTATTCCTTATTACCGATTCGGTATTACCGATTCGGTAATAAGGAATGTGAAGGAATCGCTATTTGAATAGCGATTCCTACATGCATAGCCTTTTGCTATTCCTTATTAGCGATTCCTTATTTTTCGCTAATAAGGAATCGCAAATGCTAATGTTGATGCATATGCCCCAATGCTTTTTATTTATGTGCTTCTCATAAGTAGAGACTCTACGTACAAAGTGGGTGTTTACGCACCGCTTGCAGGTTTTCAAATCACATAAATAAAAAGCATTGTCATTTACAATGCCAATAGCTCAAACTCTTGCAAATTCGAGACCTATTGCATTATAAATGCTTGTTTATTTATATTGGAGCTCCTATTACTCCAGAATATACCTCTAAATATGACTCCTCTGCTTCTCCATTATGTTGTTCCTGCACTAAACATACTGGTTCTCTCAGACGTATGTTATACAACTGTTCCCATGTCAATGCAGTTTGGTATAAATGTTAAAAGATGTTTCAATGTGATGTTCCCCTTACCCTACAGAATGTTTTCTTAGGTTCCTTATCACCTGGTTTAAAACATTTTTCTCACAATCCCATATTGATTGATCTTTTCATTTCTTTGGCTTTTAAAGGTATACCTTCTTGTTGGAAAGATGTTTTTAAAATATTTGGATTAACACGGTGGAACTACATCTGTGATGAACACAGAATACATAATGTATCTTCACTAACTTTGCATCAGAAGATTAAGTCAGATCTATACTAGTTCCCCTTAAGTGCTTTTCTATCCTCACACTCATCAATGTCTTAATATGTTGCTCTTTTCCTTCTTCTCTCTTTTTCTTCTTCTTTTTACCATTTCTTATCTCTTCTTCCTACTTTCTCGTCATCTCTTTCCTTTTGTATACAAAATCACAAAACCTCTTTTATTGCATACGCTTTCTTTTTTCCATATACTCGCAATACTGTTTTCATGGATACTTTCTGTTACAAATGTTGCTTAATTTTTGTTATTGCCGTTTATATACCCAATAAACATCATTTAACAAAAAAAAAAATAGAATGTACACGTAGCATACCATCTTCTCCAGTAGTAGTGCATGATATTTCCGGTTTGCACCACAGACGTCTTTCTTCAACCTGTCAACACAGGAAATACACATCAGTATCTTGGTGAAGCCGAGTAATTTAAACTCCAGTCTATCTAATAATTACGATGCCTTGGCAGCATACTGCACTGTATAATATGTTTTCAAAATACAAAATTCCTGTTGTGTTACTTGGACATTTCGGCTAGGCTTTGGGTAAATGTAAAATGCTGCATGGTTAAAGCCCTTCACTCTAATTGATGTAAGGATAGCGCCTTTCACCCTTATCGTTGCATGGTAAAACCCATTCACTTGACTAAAGTCGTGCACTAATATTGTGAAGCGCCAGAGTCTTACTGTTATGGATACGGCCTCACAGTCAAGAGAATATCTGGGAATGTGCAGGTGACCCATGAAACATAGTTAAAACGTATTTGTTTTATAGCGTTATTGCTATGGCGCCCCTAAAGGGTATGAACAAAGTAGCGTGCAGTCACACATGCTTTCTTTCGTAGGCGATGCACACGGTTTGCTGCGAAGCTGACATGGCTGCATTGTGTTCTTTTATCGGTTGTACATCAACATTTAATTCTATAAATGCAGGGACTCCTTGGTCGCCACTAATGTCACAATTCTTGGGTGATTTTTACCACGGGATAAAAAACCTAAAACAGTGTACGAAATTGTTGTGCAGTGCACTGAACAACCAGAATACACTAATACAGCTCCATTGTATTTAATTGGAGATTCATTGCTATTTAATTGTTTATTGCCCACCATCTATTGCCAAAGCAATGATCTATGTACGCGCCCCCTTCACCATAAATGTTTAATTTTAAGGATTTGGGGCTCGGGCTAGACGGGTATTTCGGGGCCCTGTTTAGAACAGTTGTTACTTCTAAACCAATTTCGTCTTAATGAAAACCTGCCCATCGCCAACAATATTAAACTACAGGTAACACATAGCTGGCCAATAGCCAATTAAATACAATGAATACTTTTGGAAACTGAATCACAGAGTAACATCTGCCATGTTTTGCCTGGGCCGCCAAAATCCCTGAAATGTCGCTGGAAAGGGCAAGAAATAGCAGAGCAAGAGAGGGATCGCCATCCAATGGGCTCTTTTAAAGGTGGGGGCCGCGGGCAACTTCCCATTTTTCCAGTGTCTTAAAACGTCTCTGATCAGCCATCAGTGTGAAGTCCCAGCAGGGAGTCTTATTATCGAGCTGAGGAGTAGTTGAGCAGACAATTCTGCTCACGCTTGTTTTTACAACAGTCTGAACACGGACTGAAAATGCATTAGGCACTTCAGCTCAAATACATTCCAAAACCCACAGAGACGACATAACATCCCGATGGAGCAGCAGCTTCCAATCCGCATCGTCCTTGTGCGTCACGTCATTCGATACTCCGTGCTGGGATTTCACTTCCAACGCGAGACACCACAAATGCTTGAATTCAATTAGTTCAGCTGACGGAGCTTTCGACGGAGGCTTTACTGGGCCTGCTTGTTTGATGTGGCCGGCGGACTTCTGAGCATTCCTTATTGCTGCGAGCTTGAAAGGTGCTGGGGAACGAACATCTACCGGCAGAGTGACGCAGCCCTGAAGTGTTAGAACTTGGATTGCAAAAACAAACAATTATACTGAAAGCACAGAATGTAGAGGACGTATTTAAGATGCACTTTTAGCATGCCGTCTGGAGGCGCAATCCAGAGTGAATAAAGGATTAGATGATTCGACGTTGCCTCGTTTTGGTTTTCGCTTCCTCCAAAAACACACTGGCTTGTGCCATTTCACAACAGAAATAACTTTCTGCAATCTGCAGCCATCCTAAAAGGAGCTCACATTTAAATCTGCTAATCGAGCTGATGGGACAGGAACTTCATAGTGCTTAATTAAGGGGGTCTGAAGTTTTGCTCGGAAGCCCGCGGCCGCTGCAATCGACTGCCAGAGATGCCGAATTTCAAGTGTAATGTGCGGCCTACAAACACAGTCCACATATGAATTGGGAGCAGCCAGGAGTGGTCTCAATCCCCTTTATGTATATACTCTAGGCCGCGCCCGGCCATGGCGTGCCCTTGCGTGCGTGGTCAAGAGGTCTGGGGACATAAGGGTCTGATGGCTCATTACATCCCCTCCAACTTTAGTTCAATCCTTCTGTCTCACTGACAGGACCAAGTGGTGCACACAAAGTCTCTGAGTCTCTGGCTGGGGTTAGGATTGGGCCAGAGTTTGTACCATTGGCTCCAGGCGGTGCCTGACTGTTCAGAAGTCTCCACGGAGATTTCTTCAGCTGCCAGCCATGTGTCCTGGCTACTGCTGGAAGGGCTGGTGCTGATCGGTGTCTCCACGAGGCTGCGCAGTGTGGAGGTGCCCCACTCCTGTGAGTCTAGACCTGCGCCACCTCCTGCCTCCGTGCACTCCTCTTCAGGTGGAATTCTTCATGAAACAGGACACATGTGTGACAGCTGTGTCCTTGTTGTGGCGGACGTTTACCCTGGTGCCATTCACAGAAGTGATTCCCCATAGGCCTTGTTCATAAAGTGTTCGAAACTTCCATCCTGGGCGGTGAACTCGTATGAGCACTCGGACCACCAGGGCTAAGCACGGGGAGCGTGCCCCCCTCCTTTGGCTCACATTGTTGTTGGTTGGTTTTCTCTGCCCTTGCGTTCATGACATACTCGGGTGCTTCCCACCCTGAGTAAGCAGGAATCATATCACGCCGTTTCTTCTTAAACATCTTGGTCCAAGTGGAAAACTGTGTCATGCAGTGCAGGGTGCTGCGGTAGGCCCTGATGAACCTATGGAGACTGAACTAAGGGTCAGATCCTTCTTGTGCGGCTATTTGCAGCATCTTGTTCACAGTGCACAGGAAGCGCTCCGTATCTGTGCTGTAGTTCCTAGAAATCTATATAGGATTTGCACGTTTAGACAATATAAACTAAGATATTGGTATCCAGACTGATTCCAGTCACCCCAAAGGATATGTTAGTCTGCATACCAGCTAGCTCACAGTGCCACTATGAGCCCCTTTACCAAGGAGCGAATAGTTTCTGGTAACTATCGAACATGACAACTCTGATCCCTAAGGGATCGTGGAAACAGTACAGTGCTTTTCGCTCAGTCACTCCTGCTCACTTTGTCTCAGAGAGATACACAGAATAAATGGTAGGGACATTTTCAATAAGTATTTATTGAACCAGCGTCATTCTAGTGTAGAATATGTGTGTTGCAACAACCATTAGACATAAACAGACATATACTGTTATGAGCACCAATAGAGTAATGAAAAGGTAGAATTCTACCATAGTGCTAAAACAATGAATATATGCAGGCATATAGATACATAACAGTAAAAATGAGTACTCCTAAGATGCAACTCCAACTAGATTTACCTAAATGTATCTTGCATGTATGTAGGTGTGTAGCCAAGAATCCCCTTAAGATGGTACCAACCCCATTACCTGATATGGGAGAGCGAAGGACCCTGTCTTGGTCTCAAGATGGACACCCCGCGAGGGATGTCAGACCACTACGTGCTGGAGTGTCTGTGTGCAGGAACCTCAGCATCTCGTGTCAGTGTGTCAGCATGGAAGTCTTTCTCCTCTGGCTTGCCCAGCGAAGATGTAGTGCTTATATACCCGAAAGGTACCCTCAGGGGTTCTATCTAGAAGTATACTATGGGCATGTCGGGCAAGGATGATGATAGAGATGACCTTTATACAGAGTTATTATGCAAAAGAAGGTAATCCTGCTGTGAAACTGAGAATCCTCATGCATAATACATGAGGATAGTTTTTCGGAGAAAACCACACGACAGTCATGTAGCACCTAACTAGGTAGAAGGTCAGTGCCAGACCCATTGTGTAGAACAATGATAGGACAGATGTAGGTAAAAGTTTGTGTAACTACCTAGGCCAATATTGGGGTACCTTGGGGTCCATAACACATTGACAATGGCTTGTGGCCATTGAGGTGGTATTTTCTCATGTTTTATTCTGAGGTGTTGAAGGAATTCTTTGAATTCTTCTCCTTGAAAGGGTGGCCCATTATGAGTCCTTATTTACTCAGGAATGCCAAGGAGAGCGAAAACTTTCTGCTATGCCAGGCAAAGCTTGGTGTATGCCGTTGATTCCCTTAATTCAACCATGGGGTATTTGGAATGTCCGTCCATCATTACCTTTGTGAGGCGTTCATCTGGAAAACTGCCAAAGTCCAGGCTGACTTCCAAGCACAGTGAGTTTCAATGGTCCTAGGTGGGAGCTTTAGCTCCACTTGTTAGCTGATATGCGAGGCACTGTTATATTAGGTCATTGACAGCCTTTTTGAGTCCGTGGAACCACACCTTCTCCCGCAGACAGGTCTTCGTCTTATCGGCTCCTTGATGTCCCACATGAGCCTACTTTACTACTCGTTGAGTCAGCGATGCAGGTAGTGCCCCCGTAGCAGTATCCAGTTTGGAGTGATGCTCAGTTCATTCCTGACCTTCCAGACCTGTAACAGTCTGTTCATGTTGGGGCTGATCCACTGATTGGCATTACTCAGGAATGTCTTCCAGGTTCCCTCTTGAAGGGTGGTGGAGAACGCTTAGCACATTCGTAATGCCTTTTGACTCGCCAGTCTTGGGTATTCCCCGGTGTGGGAGTTGTATTATACTGGTGGGTTTCTCCTGGCTGTGGGGTGTCATGAGAGGAATTCCGCTGGATCCCTTGACCCCTGTTAATAGATGATGTTGAATCAGTACTGTTGAAGTTTCATGGCCTATAGCTCAATTCAGGTAGGAGGGTGTGGCGTGGTTCCACTAAACAGGGAGACTAGTAGTCGATGGGCAGTGAATAATCTGAATGGCCATCAACATATATATAGGTGGAAGTGTACATAGCCCCATTTGATCACCAGGTCTTCCCTCTGAATTTGGGCATACCTGGCCTCGGTGGCAGGGAGGGCTCGACTAGCAAATGTGATTTGGGCCCATCTCAATTTTTACAATTCCTGGGATAGTACTACGCCTAACCCTACTGGGCTAGGGTTCACTCTCTACTCCGTTGTCCTGTCTGGGTCAAAATAGACCATTGTGGCTCCATCCAGCAGGGCTTTTCTTCTTAAATGCCTCAGTCTCCTTAGGGGCCCAGGTCCATCAAGTGCCTGCCTTCATGATTGACTGGAGCAGATTCGCTAGGGTTGCTAGGTTAGGGATGACATTCCAAGGAAGTTGGGTATTTCTGAGGGATTCTTGGGGGAAGGGGCTTGTTGGATTGCCTGTGACTTTCCGGGGTTCACCTGAATGTTGTCCTTGGTGAAAGCGTATCTAAAGAATTCAACCTTCGTTTTGAAGAATGAACACTTTTCGTGGTGGAGCGTAAGGCTGTGCTCACTAAGTCGCCTCAGGGTCACTTGAAACCAGCAGTGGTGTTCTCCTATGGTCATTGAGTAGAAGAGGCTATCATCACTTATATTCATAATGCCTTGTAGGCCTGATAGCAACTTGTGGATTGTGTTCTGGAACACTTCGGCCATGGAGGAGATCCTGAAATTCTGTCATTTATATCGCCTCAGACTGAGATGCATCAAAAAGATACTTATGTATCGGCTGTCCTCGTCTAGTTGCAGTCTACATTCAAGTCGAATTTGAAGAATAACTTGGCACGCTTGAGGTCGGTGATTATGTCATCCATGGAGAGAGTGATGTGCCTCTCCCTTTTAATTGCCTTCTTGGGAAGACACATGTCAATGCACAGTTGGATTTTGCCTGGTTGCCTTGACTTCTTAGATAATACCATTGGTGACACTCACTTGGTGGGGTCTGATTGCTTTTTGATGACATCAAGTTTCTCTAATTTCCCTAGCCCAACCAGGGGCCACAGGAGGAAGGACAGCCTGCAGTGTCATAGTGCCACTGGTCTCACTGCTTGTCTATGTGTAGTTGTACCGATGGTCCTTTAAGGCACTCCAGCCCTTAGAAATTATTTCGAAATTGGTGTATGATGTTATCAAAATTTTGCTTAGTTTCTAAATCCATTAGGGATCTTCATTGGCTTCTAATTCGGGAGCAGATTCAGTTCAAAGCCCTTTGCTGGGCGCATAATGGTTTACATCATGACGGTCCACTCTTTTTGTAGGAAATGTTTCAGTGGTACGTTCCCTATGTACATTAAGATCTAGAACAGCTAACAAAAGTACAAATACCCAGAATAAAGAAAGTTCATTGAGGTGGAAGAAGTTTTCCTATATGGCAGCAAAATGGTGGAATACATTGCCGAATCACCAACAAGCTTAACAAAACCTTATGAAATTTAGGGAGGATTTAAAAACCTGTTTTCTCTCCTTGGACCAGCGGGTTGGTGCCCCTTGAAAGATGAGTTCGCTTTTGTATTCAGATTATTGACAATGTTGAGAGTTCTTGCCACCAGCGCCAAGATGCACATTTTGGGGTAAAAGCACGCTCTATAGAACTATTTAACATAACGTAACATTAACTTGGGTGGCCTGGATAGTCTTGGCAAAGAACACTAGGCTGAGGCCTTCAGCTGCATAACACCCCTTAAGGGTCTCCGACATTCCTTTCACAATGTGAAATTTCACAGGTGTTTCTCTATCTCCATATTGCACAATAACATTAAATATTCCTACCAGTGGGCGTGGTTCACAGCCTCCATACATGTAGATTTTGGTGGGGGAGGATAACAGGATTGGTCTTGTCTTGAGAAGTGCATATTGCTGATGGTTAATTCCGTTCAATGAAATGCCTGTGTCAATGAGGGCTTTAAAGACTGTCCCTGCAATGAGTATCTCGCATATTGGTTGTAGTCTCAGATTTTTGTTCATGTGTTCACTGAAGGATATGAGATTGATATCCTCGTCTGCAGAGTCATCCGTCTCTTGGTGTTTTGGCACCCATGTCTGACAGGATGTAAAACTCCACTGTTCGGTGTCCTTGAGTGAGCTGTCTGGTCGCTTTCAAGGGTGTTGTTCTTCCTCTTGCTCCTCGGGTCACTCCGGCAGACCCTTGAGAAATAGTTAGGTTTTCCACAATCAGAGCCCATTTTTCCACAGTTATCTAGTAGATGCTCCTCCCTCCTGCAGTTTCTGAAACAGGCTTTGGCCATGTGTTCTGGTGGTTTTGTTCATATTGCCTTGAAATGTGTTCTAACTGCATCAACTGTCTCCATCTTGATTGTGGATTTTTGTTGTTGTTTTTTTTAAGGAGTTTTATATAGCGCTAGCCAGACCCGAAGGTATCGGAGCGCTTTACAACGCTTTGTAAAGAGGAAAACACATATTGTAGCAGTAGTGAACAGGATGCCACAAGGTGCAGTAGAGGTCTTCGTGCACTGTATAACGATTAAGAGGAAGTTACATAGTCTCGTAATAGTGAACAGCATAGATTCAAGCCTCGCATCCTTCCGATCAGGGGGGATAGTGTGGAGGAGTCGGGCTAGGAGTGAGGTAGAGGTCTTAGTTTAAAAGTGTCATTGTGCCGTAGTGTGCACGCTTGTGAGTTTTGGTTGCCATCTATCCATTTGGGAGAGTACGATTGAGGTAAAGGTCTTTGATTGTTTGCTGAATTGTGTGCACGTTGGCCGGGTGTGAGCACCAAGTCCATTTTGGTGGTGAACTCGGTTGACAGGTTATGGCACCGGGCAAGAACCAGGATGTTGTTGAAAATGATGTCTGTTTCACGTGGAATGAAGCCTCTCAGGGCTATAGATCTGCCTCCTTGGATGAGTTGCCCCCGCACCTCTTTGAGTTGAATATCGTCAGTGCAAGTGCTTGCGAGGTCCCAAAGGCAGGCGTAGCATTGTCGGTAGATTCACCTTTGTGTTGATGTGCTTGATGTTACTTAAACTGCTTAAAGTCTGGGTTGTGCTAAGGGTCAAAATGGGCATTTAGGTGTCTGATGGCTGCATCATATCATCGTCTGAGCCTGTCCCTAGGGGGTGTTTGAAAAGTTAACATATCTCTTACCCCGTGAAGTGCAGCAGCAATGACTTCTTAAGTGGTCTGTCAGTTTCTCTTGTTATCTAGAAGTTGTTATTTAGGTGGGCCATCCAAGTTTTCCACCTCAGCGCTGAAGGGTTGCAGTGCATTGACCAGGTTTTGTGGGTAGGCTGTATTTGCTGGTGGTGCTGCGGGCACAAGGGCTTGTGTGTTTCCACCCGCTGCATTGGCCACGATGGTGTGACGGCAGTATCACCCAGTATTGTGGGCCTTGCTTGGGTGTGAGTGTGGGCTGGCAGTATTGTTGGTGGCTGGAAGCTTAAAGTGTATGCTGACGCCCTTCCTGCCCTGTGAAGATGTTCTGTCACTGCTGTCTTGTGTCTTGGGAATATTGTACTCATTGCCGGTAGTGGTGACCTTTTGCTAGTAGAGCTGGTGGGGTGTTTCTGTGTTCCTCCGATTTACTCAAGGAATTGCCCTTGTTGTCTCTATGGGAGAGTTCCGTTGTCGGGCCTCTGCTGGGCCATGCGGATGATTTGGAGTGGGGCCCATGCCGCTGTTCAGGGCTTTGGGCCATTCAAGGGTAGGGTGTGGCTCACTGGATGTGGGCACACAAAGCTCAGATGGCAGTCAGGGCTTACAGAGTACGGGGCAGCCTCCGTCTCGCACTGTTGCTCTGTGTGCTTCTTTCCGACTGAAGGGAGTGATTGGCAGCCATCTGCAGTGACTCTGGGAAGCTGCCATTAACCGATATGGTGGCATGTGGTGAAGTGGTGAAGCCCCTCCTCACCAGTGTAATCAGCCCTAAAGTACTGTGTGTAATAAACATAGTCCCACTCTGGCATATGTGAACTGGGGTGAGCGATGAGCGGTCTCTATCCCCTTATTTATACCCCATGGCCCCTTGGAGTAGAGTGCGTGGTCATGGGGTTGGGGGTTCATACAGATCGGGCCAATGGCTCATTACACCAAAGATATGTCGTCTTGATTCCACGTCATGCCTCTATCTTCCACCACCAGACATTTATCTCACTCTTTTAGGTTCTTTTATTTCTTTGACACTTCTTTTTCCATCTTTCTCTACCTCCTTTTCCCCTTTTATGCTTTTCTGTCTCATGTTTTTGGTCAAAGTCTGATGAGGAAAAATAAGTGCTGGTCCCTAAAAATTTGTGCCCATGGGCCCACTTGTAACCACAGGCTCAAATTAGGCACAGGTCATAGCGGGCAGCAGAGGTAGTGGCATCTTCAGAATCTTTGAGGCTGCAGGCAAGACATATTTTGGCATCCTCAGTTGGGAACTGATATAACTTTACTGCCTGTACTAAGTGAATTCAGGCCCTAATGCTGCAATAGTATCTTGAATTATATGTTAAATATTCAGAAATAGGGATACACAAAAGCAGCTGCAAGCACAAGCTGAACAGTGTTTTCTAGCTAAAAAGTAGAAAAAGGATGTTTGATGACGCAATGATAAAGCCATTTGTTTTTGTGCTTGAATCATTTTGTGTTATTTCATCCTTTTCCTCCCATTGTGGGGATGATCAATTAAGGGTGATATGGTTGATGTTCGGTGGACTAGTGGATAATATTAAATAAAACATATGCACACAGAGTTTGAGATAGTACTTTAAATTGCCAGATATTCCTGACTAATACATTTCTCACCACAACTTTCATTCTCGATGCAACAGGTATAATCAAAACACTTGTGTTGTGGGTTTTCACCATACCACTTTGTGAAATCTGTTATTTTTTTCCTTAGTTCTCTTCATCTGTCACGACTTGTAATGTTCTTATCAGTTTTGGACTGTTAGAGAGGTTCTCGACTTTGGTTTTTTAGGGTTTTGGTCGGTCCGAGGTAAGGGCGGCCCTTTCTGGTAGCCACAGTGCTGCAGACAATGAAAAGCCAGAGCAGACTGTGCCTTCCAAAAATAGTCCCTAGAATAAAAAAACCCGTATGGAAAAACCTCTGTTGAGGGCAGAGACTACAGGAATGGAAAGGAAGGAAAGAACCCACAAATAAGAGCACAAGCAAGGAGTGGAGAATAGAAGGCAAAAATTCCAAATAGGAGTGGAAGGTTTAAAGGAATCCAGACTAGAACAGGAAGCGGTAACCAGAAAAAAAAGTGCGCCAACAGGAAGCAAAAATACACCAAGCAGGAGCAAAGGTCACCAACAGGAGCGAGGAGACACCAGCAGGACCAAGGAGTGTTGCAACGCAAGGAAATGAAGGATTCAGTCTCTTAAATACCCATAGGCAGGAAGTGATGTAACAGGAACTGATGTAACAGGAAATAAGCAGTTGCCATCTTGGATAGGGAAAAGGAAACTTAAGAAATAGGAAAGGTCACCATCTTGGAAAGGATAAAACAAAGAACCTTCCCAAGGCCCTCTGGGAAACAGGACTGAGGACTCATGGGAAGAAGAAGTAACAAGATGTCACCAGGAGAATACACTGGAAGCCGCAGTGAAATGTGCAAAACAAAAGGTGAATCAAAATATGCCCCAAAGAAGTACTGGAAGCTGCAGCTCCAAAACTGGAGCTGCGGTGTTCCTATTGTGTATTAATGAGCATGAACGGGCCGCCTCTTTGTGCTGTGGCTTGCCGGACTAGACATGAGCGTTGCGAAGTGTAACCGTGTTGCTGGAACAGCGGGTAGCCTGCAGCACCACTGCAGGGTGCGTTGCAGGCTGCACCGCTGGCCCGCAGTGATGAAGCGGGCAGCGCCAAGGGCTGAACCATGGCCCGCGGCGCAACATCATCGGCCTTGTCCCTTCTCTCCTTTCTATATGTACTCTTTTCTGGCTAAACAGTGACGTGGATCTGTAGAGAAAGACAAATGGGAGGGGACAGCAAACTGGAGAATGATAGAGGCGAAAAGAAAATTTGTAGAGTTGTAAACAGAAGATGAATAGAGTTAAAGGCAGATATAATTATAAGTTAGAGAGATAGGTGAGATAGAGAGAGACTCAGCATAATGGGAGAAAGGTGAGGTAAGCAGAAAAAAGATACAGAAAGATAGGTAGAGAAAGATAGGTATAAAGGTAGGTATAGATTTCGAGTGAGGGAGAGAGAAAGAGGCGGTTAAAGAGGGGGAGAAGTAAATGATGTAGAGTAAGGAATGAGAGTGGGGTATATCAAAAGGTGAGTTAGAGAGAGTTAAAAGTCGACAGGGAGCAAGAAAAGGGTAACAAGAGAAATGCAGAGTGATGCAAGGTAGATATTGAGTAGTGAGCTAGAGAGGGGGCAAAATGAGATTCAATTTATAGCGAGGTAGGTCAGGTGAAGAGAGTAGTGAGGCCATGAGAAAGGTAGTGAGAGAAGGCAAAAGGTTGGAAAAAGATATTATGTATTAAGAAAAGAGTTGGAGTAGAGAGACAGAGGTTAGGTAGAAAATTAGGTAACGTTTAAAAAGACAGAGGGTGAGGAAGAGAGAGAGTGATGAGGTAGAGACAGAGAGCTAAGGTAGAGAGATGCTCTGAGAAAGAGTTAGAGAGAGTTGATGCATGGAGGTTGTAAGAAAATGGATTATTAGTTGGAAAGGGTGTAAGTCCTTCCAAAAGTAATAAGTCCAAAATCTTGTTAGGCAAAAGACACAAATTTAACAAATAAATCTGAGCTCAATTCTATGGCACATAGCAGAAAGAAATAACTTAAGGAAAAATACGTTAAGTTGCGGTATAAAAGCAATTAAAAAGTCAAAACACAACGCAATAAAAATCTCACAACCAATTTCTGAAAATAAAGAAATATATGATAAGGAAACATTTCACCAAACCAACAAGAACCCAATAAGGATAACTAGAGGTATGAATTTTTAATGTTCAACATCCTTGGATGAGTGGAACCTGGGCATGATTTCAGGCCCACCACCATGGAGCAGAGGTTGGTACCCCAAGCAGGTCATCCTGGTCAAAGCTTTTGCGGTCTGACTTAGTCTCAGAAATTGAAGTTGAAATCCTCCAGCAAGGCAGGTCTGCAGACTGTATCTGGAAAAGTCCCTCTGAAGTCAGATAGCTGTTGGAGGAGGTTCAGCTACTGTTGCTGACATACTCCTCCAAAGACCCGACAGATAAAGGGCTGTCAGAGGTTCGGCCACTCTAAATCAGGAGGTCGAATGGACAGTTTTTACTCTTCCTCGCCTCCATGAACAAGGGACAGTAAAAACATTTAACTGACTTCCATAGCATGGGAGAAAACTCTCACTGTGTGGGGGTCATTAGTGTTTGTTTTTTCAAAAACAAAATCCCAATTTGGGATTTTGTTTATGAAAAAACACAAAAATGTTAAAAGTTCGACTGAACGTACCATCATTGTGATGGTATTTTTCGTCAAAACTTTAATACATTGACAGGAATCACTATGATGGGGGTTCCTCCCAATGTTTAGAGTTGTCTGCAGGGCTGGTGGACAACTCTAAATTTGGCTTTTATAGGGCTCTTAGTATGGTGGAAGTAAAGTTGTCATACACTCACCTGGTTCCAACCACGGAGACGTTACTGGACCTCCTATCCCTCCCTAGTACTGGGCATGCCTGAAGAACAAACCCCTCAGTCACACCCCATCCCCAAGGGGGACGAGGGGATTGGACAGAATAAGAAAAGAGAGTCTTGTGATACTGGTTCCAGTCAGCAACTGTGCGGCACAGCTTTAGCTGGAATCCCTCCCTAGGTAGATGTACGCAGGACTGGGACCTCTGGTTTTTTGAAGATGCAATGCAGTAGAAATACGAGAAGAAGCAATTACCAACAATACTCTAAGCAAACAATGGATTTGCAAATACATTGGTAACATACACTTACAGTCTCTTTTAGAAACACAGCAAGGAACAGAATAACCAGAACCACAAAGTGGAGTTATACACTTCCAAGTTATAACTCGAAATACAGATTGGAGTTACTGGCACTTCCAAGGAAACATATGTAACATAGATTGGAGTTAATGAGACTCCCATGGAAACTCAGAACATGGCTGTCTGTACAGGGTTAATACATGAATCAAGCGCTTAGAGGAACGTTTTCAAGGCACTACTGGTTAGCAAGGAAACAAAGAATCAAGTCTCTAATCCTTAGAAATAATCCAGTTCAATGGCCAGGGTTGCAGGAAGAATCCGGAGCAAGAACAATCAAAGTGAACTGGAGGGAAGTCAATAAGAGGGAACTTGAAGACAAGTATATAGTCTTGAGGAAGTTAATACTCTGGACTGCTTACTACTGTAAAAGGGTAGTGCGCACTAACCTGATATCATGTACTTAGCCTAGTACTTCAACTTGTCCTAAGTCTGAGAAGGACTCAAGGTCTTGACTCAGAAAGTTGCTGAGGAACTGGAGCAGCAAAGCAGTAAGAGGGGACAAAGGATGCATAGCGGGAACTGGAGCCAAGGGAATCACTGGAGGAACTTGACCAGGACTGGTTGATTCTTCAGGTGAGTGGTTAGGGAGGAAGCTTGTTCTGCAGGGAGCGTAGGCTAAGCAGGGAGCTCGGGATAGGGCGTGGTTTATATACAGGCTCAGGGTCCAATGGATACAAAGTCTTCATTTAAGCGATGCTCTCACCACACATGTTTTTTACCACAGCCTCTAAACTAGGCAATAGCAATGAAAATATGCTTGTGTGCCCACTTCATTCCTTCATGGCAGGAAA
Organism: Triturus cristatus; assembly: GCF_964204655.1. Taxonomy (NCBI): domain Eukaryota; kingdom Metazoa; phylum Chordata; class Amphibia; order Caudata; family Salamandridae; genus Triturus; species Triturus cristatus. The sequence goes on from NC_140583.1 coordinate 432,621,606, forward strand.
AGGAGATATGTGCCTGAAGACAGAGCCAGGGGTAAAAACCTCCTCCTATGCCTTCTCACAACACTTTTTGCATCATATCATTTGTTTCAGACCTAAAGTATCCGCAACTGCTTTTATGAAATGAAAATAGAATGTCAGCAATTCGATCAGCACATGGTCAGCTTCAAGGCTTGTAGGGTTAAAATTGTTAATACTAAAACAATTAGCCTTTAAATATTGCTTGGTCACCAATTATTGTACACTTCCAACATATCCCATCGTGCATGACTCTTGGTTTAACTCTCGTGTCACTGGTAGGCTTACTGAACCAGAGTTTCCCCTTGCCACAAACTATGACAGGTGCAACTCACCTATTCTCCAACATCTACACAACTCTCTCATTTTAATTTTAAGATCATACCACTCCTTGGCACATATCTGTTCCCACTTTCTGTAGCCTCTTTCATATGGAAACTCCAACTCTCTCTGTGTCCTCCTGAAGCATCACCAACACAGCTTTTCTTCTCACTGCCAGTTCCAAAAGACTCACTATGACCCCCATTATGCTATGTATCGTCAAATTACAAGTCCATTTCCTGTTCTCCTAATTCTCCAACCATGGCATGGCATTTGTTAATATCAACTCCACTCTGCTGTTAAGGATATATTTGAACCTCTCCAAAAGATTGATGTATTGTGTATCAATAAGCTCTGCAGTAACACTGTCTTCCAAAATTTGTTTCACAAAACCTTCACGGCCATTGCCTAACATTATCAGAGACCAAATCCTCTTGAAATCTGCCCTTGTGGATAACATTTCTATGGCAATCCACAACGGTCAGTGGAGGAAATTTTTTTTACTCATGCCATGAAGAATGTAAATCGACCATGGCAAGTGCATATCAGACTCTTGGAGGCAACATACATAGGGGAGCACTGTATCGAAACTCCAAAGCTACCTTTTTCTGTGGTCAGTCAGGCCACTCAGCAGGTACCATATGGCCTGTGTGTGCACTAACATATGCTTGCTTCCCCATATACTATGCATCCACTTGCCATTCTATCCAAATCCATATAGTAACGTGGCTAACTATACAATTCCAGCAACATCTGCTTTTTATTATAATTTTTAAAGTCAGACCTTCTGTTATGATTTGGAAGCAACTGCCATCCATGTTCATAGGCACAGTGCTGTTGCTGTTAGTGTGTAAAATGTTACTTGAACAAGCATTGGTAAACCCAATAGGACTTGTCTGTTGGCTTTGCCAATGCTGTGCAGCATCGGTAAAAAGAAAAAAATGGTCATCGATGATGCTGCACATTATTGGCAAAAAAAACAATCTCCAGTGCAATTATGTACTTGTGCGCATGGATACATTATGATGCTACTGCCGCTTCAGTATAATGGCACATGAAGGGGCCATTTGGGCACAGCGTCATGGGTGTCGATTCACCAAAATGCCTGGGGTAGCAGAAGTGACATCACATTTCCTTTACCCTAATGACATCATATGGCCCATAACCCCTATTTTAACGATGTTGTGCATTTTGTCTCTCACCCTTTGATGCAAAATAGTGCAGCAACTTTGGTGCAGCGTAGCCTTGCGTCTAATAATAGTAAATATGGGCCTCAATCTCAGACAATCACAGTCACTTCCTGTCACTGACACTCCCTCAGTTTCGCTTACACATACATATGCTTATACATGCAGACACATGCTGACTCATACACACGATCTCTCACATGACACACTCTTACCCACATTCATGCAATATACATTTAAAACCAGTTTTACTTACCACTGCTACCACTAAAGGTCCTGTTGCAGCCATCTGTGTTCCATTTTTTATTACACTAATAGAGAATAATAGAATATTATTCATTATTAGTATAATTAAAGATGGGCAGCAAATAAGGAAAGCGGAGCCCGCCCTCTGTTTTTGGCACTGATTTTACCTCCTCTGAGGCCAGGTGTCGCAAAGGCAGTGCCAGGGGTCACAAGGGTCAAGCCAGGAGTCACAGCTGTGACTCCTGGTGACCCTAAATGATGTCCATGCACTGTGTGATGATGTAACCGTGTGCATATGTCATGTTGCTGCAGCCATTTTGTCTTTTTTTCAATTTAACCTTCCAAGATAGTAGACATCCCTATCGTTTACATATCATTTAGGAAAAGAAAAAAAAGGTAAGAAAGGAGAGACCTGGTAACAAATTTCAGCTGCCGGGCCCTCCTAAAATTTTTTAAAGAATGGGATAAGTAGGGGAGTGGTGTCAACAGAGGAGCAAGTAGCAAATAAGCAGTGCAAACATGTGGTGGCGGTGAGTAAGGAGGAGCGTGGAAGCAATGGAGGGTAGTAATAATAAACAAAGCCAAGTGGGATGAAGAGGTGTGGGGGAAGCAACATGGAGAGCACAGGTGAGTGGGGAAATGAAAATCAAAGCAGCATGTGTGAAGAGCTAGAAAAAAATGCTGTACATAAACTAAAAGTAGAAAGTACTTCCCTGATGGAAGGCGTGGAAGGATACAAATAATTCAATTAAGAAGAATAGTACAGAGGCTACACTCCATGACAGGAACAAACACAAGAAGGTGAAGGAAAGTTATTGAAGAAGCAAGCAAATGTGATTGACTAGAAAGCCAACCAAAGATAAGCAATATACTGACCCACAGTAACTGCAAGTATACTGAATTGTAGGTCATTAACAACAGACAACTAAAGGCCTTGGTGGACGAAACCTAAAAAAGGTTCCCCGAGTGTCTTGGGTGTATACTCCCAGTTTCTCTGTGTGCGGTGAGGAGGGAGGGTGGGTGACCACTCTGGCACACATGTTTCAAAGAATAAAGCTCAGTACTCTTAGCAAGTCTTGTTTGTTGACCTTTGTAGGAAATTGGGTTACTAGTTGAGGGGAGAACCCTAATCAAGGAGTAACCACAATTCCTGTCAGGGTGAAGTCACAAGCAACCCCAAATTAACCTTTGCTTAGCAGTCTGGTAGCTTGGCACAAAAGCAGTTAGACTCACTTAGAGACAATGTGTAAAGTATTTATGCAGCACTTCAAACAATAATAAAGTGAAGAGACAGAACAAGAAAAATTCCATGCCAATGTAGAACAATTGAGTAGAATCTAATAAACTATTTGAGACCAAAGCACCAAAATCCAATCAGCAGAACCAAAGATATTCATTTTTGGATATTTAAGTGAAAATTATGCCTAGGAGCACAAAGAGACAACTTTGGTTATCTGGTCGTGCCTGACCAGGTCAAAGTCACAAGTTAAGGCCGACCGCGATGGAGTGTGGGCCGGATACAGGTATCAAGCGAGGCCCTCTGATCAAAGTACTTTAAATCTTGGTTGCAGGTCAATGCAAGATCCTGCGTTGAGGATGCTTTAAGCAGTATAAATTCTGGGGAAGCTGCGGGGCTGCGATGCGGAGTCCTTTGCAGTCATCTAAGAGGAGGCTACTGATAGAGGGCTTGCTATGCGAAGCCCTGTGTCAAGGATGCATCACGCAGCAGCAGTTCCAAGGAAGCTTAGGGGCTGTGATGCGAAGTGCTGTGTTGTTGAGGATGTCATTGATGAGAGGCTTGCAATGCAAAGGCCTGCATCGCGGATGTGCCATGTAGCTGTGTTTCCAAGAAAGCTGTGGGCTGCGATTCGACGTCCTGCATCGGGGATGGATCGCTCAGCCACGGTTCTGATGCAGCTTTGAGGTGATTTGTGGTGCTGCATCGGTTCTGCTCGCAGAAGTAAGCTGGGCTGGCTGATCATCCTCAGGCCCACTTCCAAGGGTACAGGACCGGTGTGGCACCACCTGGGGGGGCAATACACACCACAGATAGAGTCCAGATGCTGGGTTCAAGGTAGCTGGAGCCTTTTCTGTCACTGACGCTCTGATCAAGAGGCCAGCCAACTAGACATTTGAGTTACTCATATGGTTCTGGGTTCAAGATGCAGATCCAGTCCTTTTCACTCAGGCCACAGGGCAGCAGGAAGCAGGTTTGCAGAGTAGCAGTACTTCTTGCAGAGCAGCACAGCAGTCCTTTTGAGTCTTCCACAGGTTAAAAGGTATACTCAAGAGCCCAATATTTATACCTGGTGCTCACTTTAAAATAGGAGAAGTGTCTGAAGGCCCCCCCCCCCCCAGAGGTGTTTGGAATTTCCTCCCTGCCTGCCCCGGACCCAGCTTGTTTGAGGACACAAAAGACTAGTGTTAAAACCATTTGAGTATGCTGGGCAGAGCCTTTGTGCTGTGCAAGTGTGGTATCTTAGAGCTCAGTCAGAGATAGTCCATCCTGCCAACACCTATTCTCCCTTTGTCTCACTGCCTGGGAGCAATACACAAAGACCAGCTGGCATCTACATCAAGTCATGTGACCCAGGATACAAACTGCAGGCACCAAATGGTTGGGACAAGAAAACACAAACTTTCAAAAAGTGGCATTTTCAGAACTTTGATTTAAAATCCACCTTTACCATTAGAGAGGGTTTTAAATTTTAATTTATCAGACACCAAACTTGACATTCTTACCTGCATTGTCACTTATTAAATGTAATATGTTAAAACAATGTTATCCTATGGAAGAGGCAGACTTTGCAGTAGTGAACAACGAAATTAAGAGTTTTTCACTAACGGGACATTTAAAAGTCAAAAGCACATCTCCAACTTTTTAATTATATTGCGCCCTGCCCAGGGATGACGTATATGTATTAAAAGGGAAGGTTTAGGCCTGTATATGGTTTATTTTGCTAGGTCAAAATGGCAGATTAAACTGCACACATAGGATGAAATGGCCAGTCTGGCACATGTTTAAAGGCTAATTAAGTGGGTGGCAATATATGTGTGCTGCAGGCCCACTAGTACCATTTAATTTACAGGCTTTGGGCACAAGGGACTTACAAATAAATTAGATGTGCCAATTGGGTGTAAGCCTATTTCACCATGTGTAAAGGAGAGAACACAAACACTTTAGCACTGGTTAGCAGTGGTAAAGAGTGCAAAGTCCTATGGTCAACAAAACCGAGATTAGCAAAAAATGGAGGCAAAAGGTTTGGGGAAGACCACCCTAAGGAGGGCAAGTCCAACAAGCTTGCTGTTATTGCTAAATTACTCTGAGCAGTTAATGATTTTTCTCTTCCGTTATCCTCAATACGCCCCCTTTCAGCAGGGCCAAAACTAAAAGGAACCCTCAACTGGTGAGAAAAAGAAGGGGTTTAATATTCTTACCTTGGGATTGCTCTTGGCTCTCCATGAGATAATATTTTATTTGACTTACAATCGCAAGAAAAGGGACCAGGACAACACTCAGGGACAAACAAAACCTACACAAAACATAGGGAAATCTGGTCCCCTCATGCCAAAATTCATCTTTCAAAGATTTTGTTTAAAGTCACTGCTAAATGACTCAGGAAAAAGATTCAACAAGGTGTAAGTCCAGACACATCACTCTTCATTGAATGCTTTGCTCAGCCAACAATGCCAAAATAAACATTTTAGAAATCAGAAGTATCATGCCCTATAACTTCCAAGAAGCAATTTTCAAGGTTCTACATAGACAGCAAAAGACCTGTATCTACATCCCCTGTGGCTCGCTCTTAGGCAGATAGAGCAAGTTACTTACCTTTACACTGTGGTTCTCCAGTATTGATGTATTGTATAGATTCACATGCTTGAATCTTCCCCGTCGTCATGGTAGGAGTCCCGCGGTAACAGTAAAAATAGCAGAAATGAGACATTAACATAGACCTCTATAGGGAAACCAACAGTTTTAGTAACATTTCAAAATTGTTTTAAAACATCTAAAGTTCAGCCAATCATAGCTAAGTCCCTCGAGTATCCTTCTCCCTACAGGGCCACCATACCTAAGATTTCAAGCATGAATGAAAAAATATAATATATGAAATTGTGAGTCTAATCGGGGAGGAGGGAGGGTAGCATGTGAATCTAAAAAATATATCAATACAGGAGAACCACAGTGTGCCGGTAAGTAACTTGTTTTATCTGCCTAATAGCAAGCCACAGGGGATGTAGATACAGGGGATGCAAGCATGTGCATCTTTTATAGATTCACATGCTTGAATCCAACTTGTAAGCATTATCCAAATGTAGAAAATAATGGCGGTGGGACGTCGAACCATCCCACCGAGACTTTAGCTCAGATACTGTAATCCAAATACAAGATATAGAAAATACTCTATACCAATTGCAAGGAGAAAACAGTAAAATGAAACACAAATAAGAGAGACTGATAGCTGCATACCTTATGCAAAAAGGCTCCGTAGTGCAGCTTGCCCGACTGCTATATCCGCCCACGTTGCTGCCCTGCAGATGTCAGGTAGAGATACTCCTGCAAACACGGCTGAAGAGGTAGCAACTTACTCAATGAGTGAGCCTGCATCTTGGCTAGATGTAGAAGATAAGGCAACATCTATTCAGGTGTGGAAGAGAAAGAGTGATATGACTGAGTACCACACCATGCACAAAATCTCTACCATTTTGCCATATAGCACTTGAGCATGGAAGGGACTTGAGCCTTCTGCAGTATTGACCTGCATTCCTCAGATATGTTCAAACCTTCAAATTCTGTGTGGTGAGGAGCCAAGCCGATAAGTGAAGAGTGCGAATTTGTGGATGGACCACTTGGTCCTGGTTCATGAAGAGAAGATCGTCTGTTGGTGGAAGTAGAATGGGAGAACACTTTGATAGGTGATGCATCTCGGTGTATCAGAATTGTCTCGCCCATCCTGGGGCGATGAAAATGAGCCGACATGGCTGTCGCTTAATCTTTTGGAGAACTAGAGGGATGAGAGGAAATGGGGAAAAGGCTTAAGCAAGCATCCCTGCCCACGAAAAGTGAAAGGCATTTCCCCAAGAACCCAGTTGAGAGACTCAGCTTGTGAAAAAGATGCATTTTATGTTGAGGGACTTAGTGAACAGATCAAATGCTGAACCACCCCAAGACTGGAAGACCATTGTCAGTTGTTGTTTGCTGAGCTCCCAGTCATGTCATTGCTTGATGACTCTGGTGAGAATCAGCCCACTCGTTGTGGATCCATGGCACATGTTCCACTCGTAGTGAGATCTCATTTGCAAGAAGTAATTCCTATATATGTTAAACTCGAAGAGAAAGTACCCAAGATCTTGTGCCGCCCTGCTTGCGAAGATAGAACATGGTGGTGGTGTTTTCCATCCTGATGAGGACTGAAGAACCTTGGATCTGAGGTAGGAAGGCTTTCATGCTGAGGAACACCGCTTTGAGCGCCATAAGATTTATGTGCCATTCGGATTCCTGCTTGGCTCATTTACCATGAACCTGCAATTCCTGGAAGTGGGCTCCCCATTCTTCCATGGATGCATCCAAAGTTATCACCAGCTGTGCTGTTGTGTGCAGGAAGGAGAGACCTTGGGAAAGATATTCCTTGACCATCCACCAGGACATCGCAGCTTTCATCACCGCGGGAATGTAAATTACGTCATTGAACAATCCCTCACACTGAATCCACTGCACAGAAGACTGCTCCTGTAGTAGTCTCATGCAAATATGGAAACTGTGGATCGACGGGATGCAAGAGGACATCATCCCCAGCACGGACTTGTATGTTCTCACAGAAACAGACTTTTTTGAGGACAGATGCAGTGCCATTTCCTGAATAGGTAAAATCCTTTTGGGAGTGGCAAAGGCTTGGCCAAGGTCCGTGTTGAGGCAGGCCCCTAGAAAAGTCAGAGATTTGGAAGGGATGAGAGATTGAGGCGAAGCCCAAGAGACTGGAAGAGGTTCCGACAGGCGTGTGTGGATATTTTGGATCTATCACAAAAAGAGGGGGACTATTAGGGCTTGTTAACGGGGTCCAGCACACATGCCCAAGCAATACCCAACATAAAGAGTATGCTGTTCCCCAAGGGTAATGTGGACAAAGTGTTAAAGAGGCAGAAGGAGGGGAATCCTCCTTTTCGGAACTAGAGTCCTCACACACCCAGCAAGCTAGGTTCATGCTTCATCATATGGACTTGCTCCTCGTCGGGTCGCCGCTGCAATACCCGACCGGCACCCATAAAGGGGCTCTTTGGCAGAGATCTTTTGTTCCTTGCCGTATGGTGCTGTGGGTGTGAGGGCCCTAGAGGACAGTGTAGATGTGGAGGAGTGTGTGGTGTTTAAAAAAGGTTGGATAATCCAAGTAAACTTTTTATTAGGGTGGTTATCCACCTTACTAAAAGAGAAATGGAGTGGCTGCTCTCTGTCTTAATGGTCCAGTGGAGCGACGCTCAACTCGTACAATGTGGTCAACATGTTTCATGCTATACGGCCAATGCTGATCCATCACACTTCATCAGGACCTAAGTGCAAAACTATCTACACATAGTGGTGGGTGGAAGGGTTCCTACCTACCACTCTTCACAAGTGCGAGCACGCTGTCCCGTCAATCCTAGTAGTAACCTAAAAGTGGGGTGACATGGAAAGCTACCAGATAAAAATATCCAATAAACAGGTCATATCATCCCACAAGCCTAAAAACACTTGTCCATCCAGTGAGTGCACAGGGGCTCATAGTATGCACCCCTATTTATAAAAACATATAGTGAAAGAAAGGGTGACTGAATTAAAACAGCGGCTGATTAGGAGAGAGCTTGACTATTAACATATATAAAAATAGGGCATGGGGTGGCTCCACCGGTGGCACCATGGACTGCTTCTGCCCAACGGGGGGCCCTCCGGCCCCACAACTTCCGAGCCTGTGGGGACATTGTCTAGTGGGGTTGCCTATTTCCAACTACATAGGGACTCTTACCCGGGCCTGGCTCCAGAGATACTTTGAATAGTTATTGAGGTAGTTACTTTGTTTATTGTACCCCATACACTGCAGGACACCACAACTTTGGTGTATGGAGCTGACAAGACCGTTGGAGTGAGTTTTTCCCTCCAGATAGGTGAGTTGGATTGTTGGCTACTGCTCCCTATCGGGGGATCATTATATATATTTTTATATATTTTAATAGTCAAACTCTCTCCTAATCAGCCGCTGTTTTAATTCAGTCACCCTGTCTTTCACCATATGTTTTTATAAATAGGGGTGCATACTATTTTACCCCTGTGCACTCACTGAATGGACAAGTGTTATTAGGGTTGTGGGATGACATGACCTGTTTATTGGATATTTTTATCTGGTAACTATACACTGCTTTCCATGTCACCCCACTTTTAGGTTAGTACTAGGATTGGCGGAACAGTGTGCTCGCACTTGTGAAGAGTGTTAGGTAGGAACCCTTCCACCCCGCACCATGTGTAGATAGTTTTGCACTTAGGTCCTGATGAAATGCGATGGATCAGTATTGGCCGAATAGCATGAAACATGTTGACCACATTGTACGAGTTGAGCGTCGCTCCACTGGACCATTAAGCCAGAGAGCAGCCACTCCATTTCTCTTTTAGTAAGGTAGATAACCACCCTAATAAAAAGTTTACTCAGATTATCCAACCTTTTTTAAACACCACCCACTCCTCCACATCTACACTGTCCTCTAGGGCCCTCACACCCACAGCACCATACGGCAAGGAACAAAAAGCTCTGCCAAAGAGCCCCTTTATGGGTGCCCGTCGGGTATTGCAGCGCCGACCCGACGAGGAGCAAGTCCATATGATGAAGCATGAACCTAGCTTGCTGGGTGTGTGAGGACTCTAGTTCCAAAAAGGAGGATTCCCCTCCTTCTGCCTCTTTAACACTTTGTCCACATTACCCTTGGGGAACAGCATACTCTTTATGTTGGATATTTTGGATGCCTGAAAGGTTAGAGCTTTTATTAGCCAATTGTCCAGGCAGGGGAGCACCTGCTGACCAGAACATCTTAAGAAGGCTGCTACTGGGGCCATGCACTTGGTGAAGACTCTGGGAGCAGATTTTAAACTGAAGGGTAGTTCTTTGAATTGGTAATGGCACCCTGCCACTTCGAACCTGAAAAATTTGCGATGCTTGGGGTATATGGGAATGTAGAAATAAGCATCAAGGAGAACAAGGGAGGTTAGATAATCCCCTTTTTTGACGAGGAGAAAGGACCTCTTGCAGTGAGAGCATCCAGAATGACTGCTGACTTATTTATTAATTTGAAAACTTTTATATAGCCTGAATAAGACCTGTCAGGGTATCAGAGCGCTTTTCGTCAAAGCGTTCAGGTTGTGCTGGTAAAGGGAAAGATATTCAACAGATAAGAGATAACAGATAAGAGGTTACATAAGATGCACATTGCATAGTAGGAAGGTAGGCCAGTGCTGTAAACAAGAAAAAAATGTTCCTTTGGATGGTTACAGGTCTATTGTCAGATACAGCTATTCAGGAGCAATCCTTAGACTTATTTTTTTTTAATGCGGCGGTCGAGGGTTTAGTTCTAATTTCTTGAGGTAGAGTGTTCTATATTCTCATAGCAAGACTGGAGAAGGCACGGTTGTAGGTTCTCTTCTTTTTTTAACTTTTGTAGTTTCAATAGTAGAGTGTTGGAACTTCTTAGGGCACGATCACACTGGATAATTCAAGTGTTTTTGCCAAGTAAGTAGGAGAATTATGATGAAGAGCTTTGTGCGTCAAGCAGGCTATCTTGATCTAGATCCCTGCTTCGAGAGTAAGCCAGTTGAGTTGTATTAGATCTGGTGAGATGTGATAACATTTTCTTCATCCCGTGAGGAGTCTGGCAGTAGAGTTCAGAGTGGCCCTTAAAGGGGCCAGTTTAGCTTTGGGTAGTCCTGCCAGGGTCGCAATTCTGTAGTCTAAAAGAGAGATAACTAGGGATTGGAATGCTATTTGCATGTCATGCAGGAAAGGTTTGCTTTTCCTTAATGTGTTGGTTGTTGCACTGATGAGGTCTTGCAAATTCAGGAATGTGTCCAAAGTTATGCCTCATAATCTAGTAGAGTGAACATGTGGGATGCAATTGAGAGCCGTTAGTTCTTTGAGGCAATCCTGAATGGGGGCAGAATGATTGTGGGGGCAATTAGGAGGAATTCCATCTTGAGTGTATTTAGCATAAGGTGGTTGTGAGATAACCAATGTTGAGTTTTCACAAGTGCACAATTAAGAGTTTTTATGTCATCTGGTGAAAAAACGTTCATGTACAATTGAGCATCATCAGCGTACATGTGATAGTGTATGTTTGTGCAGTTCAGAATTTCTGTGAAAGGTTCCATGTACAAGTTGAAAAATGTGGGTGAAAGTGCGGATCCTTGAGGCACTCCAAGTGAGACCAATTTACTGTTGGAAAGGTCATGGTTGAATTTGATTCTTTGCATTCTATTTTGAAGGAACAAAGCAAACCAATTTAGAACTGGACCCAATAACCCCATCCTTGTTTCAAGAAGATTGATCATGTTATAATTTGTTACCATGTCACATGCTGAGGAAAGATCAAGCAGTATAAGCAGACAATATGAACTTGTACAGTAACCTAAGGTCCATGACCTGCCTCCATTTCTCTGTCTTTTTCTTCATGTGGAAGAAGGGGGAGTAAAACCCCTGAGAGTGCTGGTTGCGAGGTACTTCCTCTATGGCGTTCTTGAAAAGAAGTGATTACATTCATTTTCTGAGATCAGGAAGATGACGAAGAGGAACTTTCTGAGGTGAGACATTTGGAGGATGCTGAACTATTTCCAGGGTGTGACCATGCTGGACGATATCTAAAACCCACTTGTCTGACGAGATGGATTTTCATTTGTTGAAGAATTTGGAGAAGGTGAAACAGAATTGAAGTTGGACTGTGGTGGCAGGGGCCTGGTGATTCTCATTGCCTTCTGTTGGAGTCTTGAAATTACCCGGCTGATTGTTGACGTTTATGCCCAGAGAGTCTTGAATAAGAAGGCGTGGTGTTGGATCAGTAGTTTTGATCGTAAAATGATGGTTGGTAGGTGTGTTGAGGATAAGGTTGGTACCGCTGTTGAAATTGCTGCTAAATAGGTATAGGCCTCAAACTCTTCCTCGAAAGGGCTGAAAGCGGCGTTGCTGGAGACTGCCTAACGATTTGGCTGTGTCCATGTTCGATTTAATGGACTCAAGCACCTCATCTATGTGTTTCCCAAACAGACATTCACCATCAAAGGGCATATTTAGTACCTTGGCTTGCACTTCCGGATGGAAAGTAGTAGCCCTGAACCATCCCTGTCGATTCATCACTGCCTGTTCTGCCATCTGATGAAATGCGAAGTATGACACATCCATGGCAACCACGATAAGCTCGGAAGAGGCTTTTCCACCTTCAGCTAGAATGTCTTTAGCTTCCTTCTTCTTATCCTCGGGGAGATATTCCAAGGGAGTGGAGATAGCCGACCACATCTGTCGGTCATATCTTGTAAGTATGGTCATAGCATTAGATGCCCTAATGGAGGTGGCCGCCAGAGCAGAAAACCTGTTCCAATGTTCTCAAGACGTCGTCCTTCCTTTTAGCTCATCTCTGCGCTGCCTGCATAATGACCGGATCTGGTCTAGGATGCCCAATAAGACTTGTGGGTGATACTTTTTGTCTAGTTTTAATACAACATCTGGTATGGATGCTGTTGCTCTCATTCGCTTAATGCCCTCCTGCCACAAGAAATCCACTATAGGAATTGTTCTAATGGTATGCTGAGTGCCTGCCCTAATATCATAAAGGAAATAGTCAGCCTGTTTTGATGGAAGACATTTGACCCTTTATTGGGAGGGACTATAAGTGGGCCAAACAAGCCCTCATCCTCAGACTCTTGGAAGTCCAGCATCAGCGACCTTTGTTGGAGGGGGCAGCCGTAGACAGCGCTGTTGACGGATGAATATGCCACTTCATTCTGCATGCTTTTTCCCCGCATGCAATTACAACGCGGTCATTACAACGACTGCGTTGTAACAACGCCTACCATTACCCCCCAAATTATAACAATCACTTGCTCCGGGGGACGCTGGATGTTGGAATAGTATTAGTTACTATTCCAACTCCAGTGTGTGCAACAGTAGGGTAGTTGTTGGATTGTACATCCAACACCTTTTGCCCCCTCCGCAAGTCGTTGTTCCGACTTGTGGAGTAATAGTATGCGTTGTTACAATGCGGTCATTGTAACAACCACGTTATAATACCCTGCGAGGAAAAGGATCCGTGGTAAATGATGTTTACCTTGACAGATTGATACTAGAGAGTGAAATCCTCATCAACGGTGAGGATGCAGTCACTGTTAACTGTGTGCTTGACAATGCTGCTGCCATCGAAATCTTGACCCTCGTCATTGTAGCTGTCGCCGATGAGGCTGTCGACGGTGGAGAAACATTGGCTTTTTCCATAGACGGCAAGATCTATGACGACGAAGCCGTTGACAGGGGAGATGAAGAATCCTTGAAAGGAGTCTGGGGAACAAAAGCTGGTGCTGAACCAGATCTGGTAGGATCCACAAGAATTTTTTGGGGTGTTTTTCCTCTCAGATTTTTCCTTTTCTTGAGACTTGAATCTTTTAGAGTCTCTGTGGTGAGAAGAGGAGCCTTCTTCCTTTCTCTTCCTGGAGGAGGAATGAGCTTTTGTCTCAGGACCCTGAGTCTGAAGGAGCATTCCTCTTCTTGAACAAGAGGGGTAGCCTACCCTTCCTATCCTAGAGGGTTTTGGCTGAAAATGTGCAGCAATATTTACATTCCCTGAGTTTATGGTCAGGGTAGAGGCAATGCAGGCACACTTTGTGGGGAGATTCTGAGAAATGTCTACACTTACCACAGGTCATGCAGGGCCAAATGAACCCTTTTTTAGACTCTGGTATTTTCCATGAAGAAACAGGCAAAGACACACTCAATAGTACCTTAAATGTAGCAGAATATTTTTAAAGCTGGGGGTCAAAAGTTGAAGAAAACACTGTCACTAAGCAGAGCTCAGAGAGACTCTCTATCACAAGATGAGCGGTAAGAAATGTGATTTATGGTGAGACCACCAATATCCCATCATGCCAAGAAGGCGGCAGTTGCTACAGTTTTTTTCCGAGTAGTGGCAGTGTTAGATAGGTTCAATAATTGCCTCTGCCATCTCCACAGGGGAGGCGGGAGGGTTTACTATGACTTCAGTGGAGATTCCCTTGAGAGAGAACTGGGAATACAGGTAAAAAAAACATTCTTTCTCTTTCAGGGGATCTCCATTGATAGCCATAAGCACTGAATAGAATAGCAAGCTCATCCCCACCAAAGAGAAGTTGGAAAAAAAGAGGAATGCTCAACTGAACAAATCAAGCAAATACATTTTTCATGGAAGCCTGTAATACTTGAGCATCTGTTCTAGCATCTGAATCCAAACAATAATGTTTGGTAAACGTATGAACAGATCTCCATGGAGCTGTCTTACAGATCTCAGCTATTGGCACATTTCTCATTTAAGCAGCATTAGCTGCTTTCCCTCTAGTGGAATGAGTTTTAGGTCTACTGGACAGAACCTTATTTGCCTTCTGATAGCATAATATAATGCAAGATATTATCCATCAGTATATGGACTATTTGAACGTGGCTAGACCTTCAGATATCTTTTGTTTTGTCAAGATAAAACGTTAAGACTCACCTCATGTCTAGAGAATTGAGTCTTTTTAGCAGGTGTGGAAGGGTGCTGAAAGAAAGTAGGTAAGGAAATGGTTTTATTAACGTTAAAGTTCAAAATTACTTTAGGTAGGAATTTCAATGAGTCCTCATAACCTCCTTACTGGAATAATAAACGGTGTATAGTTTGTGTGAACATAGTGCCTGGATTTTGCTAACCCTGCATGCTGATGTGATTGCTACGAGGAAAGCAGTTTTCTAAGACAGATGTTGTAAGGATGTTTTGTGAATGGATTTAAAAGGAGCCTGCATGAGGCGTGAGAGGACTACATTGAGCTCCCAAGGAGGAGATGGAGGCTTTTTGGCAGGGAAAACTTTTTTCAACCCCTCTAATAAATCTTTGACAGCGGGAATTTTGAAAAAAGAGGTTTGTGAAGGACATTTTCTCTAGGCAGTAATTGCAGCCAAATAAACCTTTATGGAAGAGGACTGTAAGCCAGATTTGGTCAGATGAAGTAAATTTCAAGAATCATATCTTCTTGGCAGGTTGTTGGATTCACCTTCTTGTCAGAACACCAAACACAAAATCCATTCCATTTAAATGAATACACTGAATGTGTTCAAGGTCATTTACCTTCCGTAAGAATGATCACGCTATCTTGTGGAAAGTTCAAATTTCCATACTGAACTAGCTTAGGAGCCGAGCTGCCAAACTCAACGAGGAGAGGTTGGGGTGAAACATCTGGCCTCCAAATCTTCGTGAGAAGATCTGGTCTGCACGGCAGCTTGAGATGTGGACGCTCCGACATGTGGAGAAGGTCTATGAACCACCATTGCCAGGACCACTCTGGAGCGATCAAGATCATTCTGGCCCTTGAGTAAGAAAGTTTGATGAAAACTGACAGAATAAAGGAGATTGGAGGAAAGGCGTATAGAAATTTGCCAGACCAGTCGATCCATAGGGCATTGCTCAGTGTACCTGGTTGGAAGTACCTCTAGGCGAAGTCTGGACAATTTTTGTTTTCTGCAGTGGTGAATAAATCAATGTGCCCCACATTCTGAAAATGTTGTGCACAAAGTCATTATGAACAACCCATTTGTGGTTTTCCTGAAAGACTCTGTTTAGGGAGTCTGTTTGAATATTTTGAATAGCTGAGAGATTAGTTGCAATGAACTGCAGGTCTCTGGCTATCGGTCAATTTCAAATTGTCTGGGCTTCATGAGACAAAGGTCTGGACCTCGTTCCCCCTCGTTGTTGAGGTAGTAGATGGTTGTCGTGTTGTCTGTCTGAATAAGTACGGATTGTGTCTTGAAATATGGGTGAAAAGCCTTCAACGCTAGGTGAACTGCTCATATCTCAAAGAGATTGGTGTGATAAGTCATCTCTCTCAGAGACCACGTTACCTGGATTTGAAGGTGATCCATATGTGCTCCCCTTCCTAACAATGAGGCATACGTCATTATTGTTTGAGAAGGGACATCCTGATGAAATACCATCCATAGAAGCAGATTTGTCTGAGAGCATCACCATCTCAGAGACTGTTTTATATCGGAGAGAGTGTGATCTTGTCCTCCAAATTGCCCAAAAATATATCCCTCTGACCTGTAGAGGTCACATGTGAAGACAGGTGTTCAGAGTCAGAAAAACACACTAAGCTATTGAGCCGAGAAGAGGTGACACTATTCTCACTGTGGGGTGAGAGACTTTCATGAGAGAGTGACACTTCAGATGGATCGATAATAGTCTCTCCTCCGAAGGATACCCTCTTGCTTGAATGATGTCAATGGTGGCACCAAAGTAATATATTGTTTGGACTGGAGTAGAGGCTGACTTGCTGAAATTGAAATTCAGCCCTTATCGATGGAAAAGATTGCTTGTCAACTGATAATGCAGTTGGGCTTCTTGAGGTACTGAAGCCTTGATGAGCCAGTCATATAGGTACGGGTAGAAGATAAATCTGACCTTTCTGAGGGGTGCAGCTAACACTGCCATATATTTTGAGAACGTTCTGGGGGCTGATGTGAGACCAAACAGAAGCCCTCTGTACTGGTAATGATTGTGACCTATGACAAACCTCAAGAAATCGCAATGTTTCTTGGCTATTAGGACATTAAATTATGCATCTTGGAGGTCTATCCAACAGAGCCAGTCTCCCTGGTGTATCTGAGGATAGATCCGATGTAGTGCAAGCATTCAAAATGTTTCTCTTTGAATCCATTTGTTGGCTTGTTTCAGATTGAGAATGGGTCTGAACTCATTTCTGGAACCTTTCTTTTTTGCCAGAAAAGAATGGGACTATATCACAGTGCCTCATTCTTTGAGAGGAACAGTTTCCACAGCATGCTTCTGCAGAAGAATGTTCACTTCCGAACACAACATCTACAGATGTTGATTGGATGGTTTTGGTGGGATATTTGGTGGAGGACTGGTAAACATGCGACAATATTTATTCCGTACAATATTTAAAACCCATACCTCTTTTGTGATGGAGTGCCACTCTGTCAGGAATGAGAGATACTTCCCCCCACCGTAGTGGGTAACAGAAGAGGGGGAAGTAGAGATTCAGTGTTTAGAGCCTGCTGCAGGTTTTCTCCCCTGAGTAGGCTGTTGGCTAGCTCTTCCTCTGAGCTGGCAACATTGTTGCAGTTGGAATGGTCTTTATGGTTGATTTTGTTAGCAAACTTGGTACCCTAGTGGGGCTTAAAACCCTCTGTGGGTAAAAACGCCATTGGTAAGTCCTGTAAGTGTGCCTTTACTGTTCTTTCAGCTTTTTAAGGTATACTGCCTTCAGGATCTCCATTTCGGACATCATCCGGGTCATTTCATCATCCGTGTTGAATAAGGTGGATCCTGAGAATGGAAGATTCACTCAGCCTTTAATCTTTCTGATGTCGATAAAATGAGTACTATAAAGTTGGGTAAAAATAAACATAACATAAGTATTTGTAAAATGGACATTCACTCAGAAAGGAAGCTTGGCGCTGAATAACAGATGTTTAGTGTTACCCAACTCAATTCATCGACCTCAGAAGGATAAAACGCTGTGAGTACCTGCCGGGATTTGAACCTGGGACCATGAGGTCAAACACAGGCTTTTACAGTTGATGCATTAGTCCAGTAAGCCACCAGACCCTGCTAACATTTGCTATTCAGTTCCAAGATACCCTTCTGGGTGAACGTGCGCTTTACAATTATACATGCTATGTGTCTACAATTCAGGGCAAATATCACTCTCCACCACTGTCAAAGATTATTTCAGCTCTCTTGTATAAGTGGCATCTAAAACAGGCAATTGTCTTTGTTGTGTAGTTAAATAAACCATGCAGTTTACTTTTTATGTACATTCAGCAGTGGTAAATGTTGTTATATCATCAGAGTTAGTCATGTGATATTGCTTCCTGGGAAGATTCAGGGTCAAAGGTCATATGGTGTCACTTCTTGTGATGTCATGAAGGTCAAGGTGTGTTTTATGTCACTTTTGGTGAATTGACGTCCATGGTTATGAACCCTGTCGAAATTAAAAATACCTTGAAATGAGGCCCTTGGAGTTCTTTAAGGTGTGGTAGTGAATGCTGTATTTTCAGCTTGAAGCAAAACTGTTCTACACTTTGAAGCTTTGTTAAAGGCCTGGGACAACTTTCCGGCCTTCTTGGGAGTAGACCGCTTGCCAAATAACGAGGACATTTTCAGTCCTGTTTTACACACAAACATGCGTTGCTGCACGGTGGAGCAGTGCGCACGCGCGCGCTCCTTACAGACTGTAGAAGGATGTCCGGCCGCGACTGATGCATTTTGTTGGATATATGATCTGGGAGACACTAATAGGAGCATTTGGAAATTGCATCAAACGGACCAAGCATTGAGCATACGTGTTTGTGTCCCCAGCCCCTGTAAAGCAGTCTTAAAATCCAGTGACGTTTCAACTTTTGTTGCATTCTAATGCGCCTACAAATAAAAGCACCATTTGACATTACTTTTCAGATCAAAAATCTTTGTAAGAATAAGTCTCAAACACGTCGGTAAAATTAGCTTCAATAGCTACAACATTTTGACCAATGAACAATTAGTCTAAAGCGTTTAAAAGTGGACCACTAGCCGCTAAACCTCTATAAAAAGATTATTGTGGGAGAAACACCTTTCCCCCCTTGGAAGTAGTCACCAGGCCTTGACAAAAGTTATGCGCTTAGCATCTTTACAAAAGCAATAATTGTTTTTGCATTTCCCTTAAACTCAATCTTGTTACACCTCTCCACAAAAACCAGGACGTTTTATACAATATGCGGCTCCCAAACCAAATATATCTTCCGTGCTGACTATCCCGTAAATCAGTCAAGTCTATTTTAAGCACATTTATTTGTTTTTCGCAATACACGTTTTAACAGTCTCGGCGATCTCGTCAGCATGAAAAAACCTGGCTGTGGCAATGAAACATTTCCAGCAACTGTCCATTGTCATACTACACTTATTTAATAAGAGAACATCACACAGTGTAAGTGCCAGTAAACAGATTGTTCTGATGAACATTAGCACAGAGACTGGAACATTTGCAAGACTAACTTTGTATCTCTACATAATCTGTATGGAGTAGGTAAAATGAGTACCATTAACTTGGGTGATAACACCTAGGAGCATATTTACAAGGGGATATCACCACCAGAACGTCAATTTACAAAGCGGCCTTAAGCTACTTAACGTAGCATCATGCTGCTGTGTAAATAAGGCCCCTTTTCACTCTTCACTCAGCGTGAAAGGGGGGTGCAATGGGTGTTGCAATGAGCGTTCCGCCACAACACCTATTTCTTTTTGACGCTGCATCCATATGTACAAGGATAGGGCAGCGCCAAAAAAAAAAACCTGCCTGGTCTTAGGATGGCGATACGAAGAGAAATTATCAATTTCTCCTTGTATTATGTTTTTCTATGTGTGCTGCAGATAAGCAGTACACATACAATGCAGCATACATAGAAACAGCAACTTGCCTTTAAAGATTGTTTATGTGCAGGAAGGTGTCCCTTCCTGCACATAATCGCCCCTGAAGGACAGGCACCCTTGCAACATGGTGCAAGGGTGCCTGCGGTGGAGCTAGGCATCTGTTTTAGCGCCAGCACTAGGGGACACGCAGGGGTGCGCTGTATTTTTGTAAATACGGCGCAACCCTGTGTTTAAAAAATGTTGAAGAGTTTTGGAGTAACACTGTGCTTCGACATTTTATTATAAATATCCCCCTAGTGTGAATCCAGCTTGTGGTATGCACGCTACATACAGCTATATGTATTACCACTTTTACTTGCAGCAGTAGTAGCACTGGCGTTATTATCGCTGATGGTTTGCTGTCATATTATTGTTGATGTCATTTAGTTACTCAGCCTCTTCTCTGCCTCTCACCGAGTCGAATTCTCAAAACCATCTGTGCATCCAACTTTAACTTAGGTGTGCAAATAGCTATTTTACAAGTCTAAATTCACATTTTGGATTCACCAAACATGCATTAATACTTGTAAAAATCTTTACTGAAACATAGTTGCTAATCTGGTTTTACGCGTGGAAATTGTGCTTTTGGGGGCATAGATACCCCGGGTAACTTTTTTTAGTATTAAAAAAGGTTTCATGACCTTTTCCCAGCCAGAAAATCATGGCCATCTCACTTCTGTCAAGGGTAATCGAGATTGCTGCTCGTGCTTTCAGATACAGGCCTGCAGATCACAGAGAGATGTGCGTGATCTGCAGTTTGGCAGGGGGTGCAGAACTCGTCTGTCAGGTCCCTTCCTCTCGCTCCCAGACATGTTAACTAATTACAAGGAAGACATAACACACAACAAAGTGTGTGGACTGTAATAACTATGCCCAGAAAGCCTCTAGTGTGCGAACAGAATGCTTAACCACGTGGGTGCATCTGGTTTTAGTAGATTAGAGCCCTCAAGCCATTAAGTCTGACTTCACTTATATCATTTTCTGAAACAAGCAACACAAAGAAAGGGCTTGGTTTGTTTTCAGACAAACACTGTTTTTCCCATCATTGAGGTTTCTTCTTCAACGATTGTGTTTGAAGTCCGTTTTGGAGTACACAACATTATTCCCAGATATTTGCGATAGCCAGAAACCATCAACGGACAGGGATGAGAACAACAGACTGCGGTGTGTAGCTGTCCTGGAAGTCAGTAGACTGCAGATGGGCCACAGAGAGGAAGGGGAAGTTGATCTCTTAACACTTTATTTTATAAAAAGAAAACACCTCTGTAAACCGCATGAATGGAAAGGTATATGTTCAACCACTTAAATGAAACTATGAATAACAGTTCAGACAACGTTTGGGGAGCTTTCAACACCAACCTTTCAAAGTGTCTATTAACTTTTATTTTCTGTTGTTCAATTTCTTCAATTTCTCTTCTAGTTTTATCTTGAACCCTGAAATAATATACAGATATCATATTACTATTAAATACGTGCATTCTGTTCTGACATTGAGAGATATACTAGGAATAGTTTCAAATGTTTATTAATCAAGATTCAGTTAATGAAAACCATTACATGATATAAAGCAACACCCAATGTGACTTGTGAGTGCTCTATTAAAAGAGGTAAGAACTTTCATATTTAAAATGTGGTTCTAATCTCCCCAACCATTGGTTCTATTCAGCTACAGTTATGTGAATTGACTAGCTGCGATTGCTTCTCAAAAAGGCCTGATTGTTGTTTAATTCAAATGATAAGGTGCTGGTGCATGTTTTCATTAATACATTTAAAACGCTTTTAAGATCTTATAATATGACTTTCAGTGATTATTTAAAGTGCAACAGATTGAGTGGGGGGGGGGGGGGTTAATCCAGACTGTTATTCAAGCAAGAGTTGCAGCCAGCAGAGGTAAACTTGTCTTGATTGGCCCATACCGGGTTAAAATCTACTATTGGTAGGCCAAGGAGGCGCATGTACATTATGGGGCATATCAACAACAACCGGCGATAATTATCTATAAGCGCACTTAGAGCTAGGATAATTATCGCCGGCTGGTGTGAATTTTTATCGCTGAGATAGCGTGCTATTAGCAACGCTTATCTCAATAGCGATAAAAATCCTCACGCTAACAGGCTAACGTGAGATTATCGCTGGAAACCCAGCGATAATCTCACGTTACCTTGTTGATAGGGACAGGCAAACTTAGCCATGATATCCTCCTTCCATAGGATATCATGGCTAAATCAGAAAAATACCAGACGTAAAAAAGCAGCGTTAACCGCGGTTAGCGCTGCTTTTTTTGTCTCTAACAGGGTTAGCGACATTCTTGATAATAGGAGAAATGTCGCTTAGCGACATTTCTCCTATTATTTTACTCTGGAACACCCCCTTTGCATCTCATTAGAGATGCAAGGGGAAGCGTAGAGTAAAAGGGTGCTAACATGCAAATTTGCATGTTAGCACCCTGTTGTTGATAGGGCGCTAGATTTATCTCTCCTTTTTTGGCTTTTAAAGCCAAAAAAGCAGAGATAAAGCCCTTGTTGATATGCCCCTTAGTCTCTCCGCACTTTTCCCTCCAGGTATGATGAATTTAAAGGGTATAACATCTCCAGTGAGCTTAGAGAAGCCAGGTCTTGCTGAAATTAAACTAGCCTTATCTGGCTATTGATTACCTCTTTCCATGTCGTGAAGGTAAAATATTCAAGGGCAAGTGCTGCTGGATCAATTTGGAAGGATGCAACTGAATTCTGTAGTTGCCTGTTCCATGGAGTTACAGGGTTCTAAAAATGACTATGAGGCAGGCCCTACGAGGGTTCTCTGGAGCTATCAGTATATGTATGTAGTATTTCAGAAAGTCCGCCTTACTGGTTAGAGTTTGGTGTAACAGGCCAAGTTACAGTCGAAGTCTTGATCTACGGTGGTATGTAGACAGTTGGAAGATTCCTACACACTGGGTGTTTTCAAGACTACCTGAACAAGAACTGGGAAAAGCGTAATGGCCTTATTGTAGTGCTAGAAGAAGAGTGGCCTGATTATTGCTGCAGGCTGTTTAGTTGCTTGTTGTGGCTGGGTAAGCCATAAATGATTGCATTTGATTTCCTTTCTAGCAAGCTTTTGTGGGCAGAATGTTGAGCAGATTCAGTGAGCCACCCCCCCAGATAGTTATGTTTTGCTGCCGTAGTGATGATCTTGGGCTCCATTGTTCATGAGAGCGAGTTTTTATTCTTGTAACGGCCAAAATGTATGATTTTGGTCTTTTCTGGATTAATAGTGAGAAAATTCTTCTCGTTATACGAGTGGAGGCTTGTCAATGCTTGCTGGAGGCCCACATTTGTGTGATCCATGATTGCAATATCGTCTGTGTACTGAAGTATATGAAGGGGCTTGTGGCCTATTCGGGGGAGAGGGAAGCTATTGTTTGCTAGAGCTTTCCCAAGGTCTGCTGTGTATAAATTGAAAAGTAAGGGAGCTAACACACAGCCTTGTTTCAGACTGCCTCAAATGGGGATTTTGGGGGTGAGTGTGTGTGGACCGGTTCTCACACGGACCCACGTTTCGGAGTAGAGGGAGATTATCATCCTTACAAGGTTGGGGGGGGGGACCCCAGTGTGACAGCTTCCTCCACAACGTCGGTATGTTCACTTTGTCAAAAGCCGTGCTATAATCTATAAAATAGCAGAAGAGTGGAAGCTGTTTAGTAGCACTCGGGCATATGCTTTAGCCTCCAGCACAAGCAGAGCTCGTAAGCAGTAATTGGACCGCTTTGTTGGGTCACCCTTCTTAAATAACGGGCAAAGAGAGGAACCTCTCCAGGTCTCTGGGATGTGACCGAGCTAAAGGCAAGGTTAAATTACAGGGCTAAGACTGTTGCCCAGCACCTCTGGTGCACATTTGAAGATGTCTGCTGGAAGACCATTGGTACCTGGCGCCCGTCGTGTTTCATGGCCTTAATGAGTTTTGAAATTTGGGTTGGTAAGATTGGCTCCTGTTGGCCCCCCTAGGAGCTGGTCAGCAGGCCCTTGGTTGACCATTCAGGTTATAGATTCAGGATGGCCAGAGAATACATAACTCACCCATCAGCTTTCGGAGACCCTGTTTTCTCTCATTGGAGAAGGCGATTTTAGTTTGTTCACCTAGTTTCAAAAGCAAGCAAGAGATCTCTCACTGAGCATTCTGTGCATTTCTAACCGCTCCTTTTCATCCAGGACTTTCTTTGCTTTCTATATGACTTTTTTGTATGCCTTTCGCAAGACTTTAACAGCCCTTGCATTTTTAGTAGTAGGGTTGACTTTGCATATGCAAAGGCTTCTCTTTAGGTTCTTCTGCTCACTATTAGGAATAGGGAAGGCGTCGCTGCCAGGAGCAGTCAGGGTTGTTGGACTCCAAGCCCCAGAGGTCTGAGGGGCCGCCTCACCTGTTGCCAGTCCTGACATCAGCACAGCGCTATATAACCATCCGGGATCTCCGCAACGCGGGACGCGCGCGGGCGTGCCGGTCGAAGCCCGGTCAAAGGGCGGGCCGTCTGTGGCCGTCAGGGGCCAGAGGAGGCTGGGCTGGTGCACCCCCCTTGGTTGCTTCTGATCAGTGGACAGGAAGCGGGGTGCCTTGCTAGGTGACATTATTGTTGTATGTGTTCTTATTTGTATGTCGTTTGGCTATAACCCTCTTGGTACGTTTTGGTGGTCGTTCACATCTAAATGGGCAGAGAGCACATCAGGTGCTTTAAATCAGGACTGGATCCGCGGGATATAGCCCTGGCAGAGGGTGGGCTGTCTGCGGCCGTCCGACCGAGGCTGGGTAGGCTATACCTCCTGTGTGTCGGTCGACTGAGCCACAGCAAGTTTTGTGACATTTGTTATTAATTATATTTAGTGCTTTAATGCCCAAAACGTGACGCCCTTGCTCCCAAACTTGCCTTACGATACTATATTACTGCTTGGAAGTGGAATTGCCGGTTCCCCTGCAACTGGTTTTATAATGGCGAAACAGTTGGCTACACTGGATAACTACCTCGTTAAAGTGGTAAATCAAATAAACAATGAGCGGAGGAAATCCTTGGGGCGCGGGAGTTCACCTTTACCTGCGCCGTTTCCTTCTTCCCCTGTGGTTGATGGTGCATTGGTTCCTGGTGCTGCCAGTGTTCCTGGGGCCGTGTTGGTGGGTGCACCGGTCCCTATGGAGTCGCCGGAGGTAATTATTGAGACCCCAGAACAGTTTGTTGAACTATCATCGGATGTTTCGATTAATACCCCAGAGCGGTCTATTAAGGCGAAGAGAGAAGTTAGGGCATGCAGGAAAGTGCAGCTCAAGTACGGGGGGCCTAATATCAAGAAAAAAGCTATTCCAACATCTAAGAACATTGTCCGTAATATGGGGACTCTAACAGAGGACTGTGCCGCCAACTTGAACTCTGAGCAACTTGATATTCTGGTCAGTATTATTGAGGCCAAGTTTGTAACACTTGTAAAACCTCTGGTGGACAAATTAGACTTAATGACAGCTGAGGTATCTAGGTTGGGTAATCTTTTGTCTGCTCATTCCGGTAATACTGTATGTCCTAGGCCAAATGAAAGAGTTGTATCAGCTAGTAATGTTGGGTTAGGGTACCAAGAAGGCATAGTGGGCAAGGCAGTTACACCTACCCCCATGGCAGATCAGCATAAAAAGGTAGCGGCAGCCCCGTTGCCGGTGATTCAGAGGAAAAAGGTAACAGCAGTCCATGTATCAGCTGACAATAGTAGGAAGGCCACAACGACACAAGCCAGTAAAAAGGAGGTGCCAGTTTTTAAGGGTAGTTATATAAATCTCCCCCCTGACTGTGCACCCTATGTGGTGGTTCTCACTAATGTTCCACCTTTAGTCCCCAGTCTGTCGACGCCATATCATGAAAATGATGATTCTCTAAAAAACAAAACTATTTCTTGGTTACACAGACAATGTGGGTTTCCTCTGAATTACTCTGATCAAATACCAGAAGAGTAAATTGGATTGGCAACTCAAGGAAAACCTATAGGGGCGATTGTGTTATTGTGAATTTTAGACATCCACAACATGTTGCTACTGTTTTACTTAGAGCTGCCTCCCTAATCCCTGATGAAGACAAGGTGCATGTACACCCACTGGGTTACTTTTATAATCACTTGAATCAAGTATCTCAAGCTATCAATAGAGGTAGACCCCTTTTCCCCATTCCTTCTCCAACCTTTGAGGTTCCAACATATAATAGATTTCAAGCTTTTAGCTCTTTGGACCTGAATGATTGACAGCCAAAGGTTGGTGGGTTTAATGCGAACGCACATGGGGCCATGTTTAACATGATACCACAACGGGGTAACATTGATACCATGCCTGCTACAAATGGGGCTACGAATGATCTAACCAGCATCTGGCCGAAGCTTGTGCCTGATGTTGAACGGGATGCAGCCAATTCGACTGAACCCTGGGCCGAGTATACCGACGCAGGTCCAGTCGAAGACAGGACGGATCGGATTGTAGATATGGTATACGATAACCAGACCTGTTTCTCTGAAAGCTGTATTGAGAAGGGGACAACCATGGTGAGTTGGAATATAGCAGGATGGGCTTCAAAGGAAAACAATCAGGGTTGGATGGACCTGGTTGGTACGTACGATATCCTCTGTTTGCAGGAAACGTGGTGTACTAGTAAACCTAGTGTTGATGGCTTTGCCTGTTACAGCTTGGAAGCCATAGAATCGAGACATGGTAGAGCTAAGGGCGGTTTGCTTTTTCTGTTGTCCGTGGATTTATCACGGAACACACTCACAAATTCTGTGGGTTAGAGAAAAGGATGGTCACGAGGTGGTGTTAATACATTTTTATAATAACATTTTTAATAATACCCGACATCTAGTTATTGAGGAACTAGAAAGGGCACTCATGAAGCTTGTTACTGAAGCAAAATGTTCTTTTAACTTCATCTGGTTAGGTGAATTTAATCTTACCATTTGTCCTTTGTCACTTTCTAGGGCTTGTGGAGTGCTAGACAATAGTGATAACTATATATCACATTTTCCCCATAATGCATATGGTGACGCAATTAACAATCTCATGGCAACTTATGATTTAGAGTTACTGCAACCTGGTAAGGATGCAGATGGCCAATCTACTCCCACTTATACGGGAAGGAACTTTAATTCCCTCATTGATCATGTTATGGTGTCATCTTTTATTATGCCCAATTTTCAGACATCAGTAATACAGAATCCTACACTTAGTGATCATAATCGTATCGTATTGGTAACTGAGATATGGAAGTGTAGCAGGCAACAGGTGACCAAAAGCCGGTGTAACATTGAGTCGCATAGGCGAAATGGAACACGGTTAAGATGGAAGGGGGAAAAATCGGCAGTTGTCATGGGCATGATCGTATCTAAATCCTTGGTTGAAATTGAAGGCATTCTGAATATGGATAGTACATCTACTGTTATCATGAATAACTTTATTATAATTAATCAAACTATTGAGGGTGTCTTCACCACTAGTAGGATTGCCAAGTCCCATCAGGGAAAGGGTTGGTTCGATCATACATGTACCTCTATCTCAACCCGACTGAAACAGGCCCTAGGAGTTAGGCTTAGGGATAAAACCTTGGTTGCCTGCTTAAGATCTGAATATAAATTGGCATTGTTTAGAAGGAAGAAGGATTTACAACAAGAAGCGTGGGATAACCTATCGCAGGCGGCTGAAACTTCAGATAACTGCCTGTTCTGGTCCACGGTTAATTCTCTTTTCTCAGGAACGATAAAGTACCACACCTTGTAGCTAATGTTGGTAGTGAGGCCTGGATTTCTCATTTTACGGCCATATTTCAAGGAACAGGCCCTATTGATGTCGAACCAAGAATTTGGCCCATAGTCCCTTTAGACATTACTCTGTCAGAAGTTGAGAACAGTATTAAGTCTAGTAAGGGGGGGAAGGCGCAGGGCCCAGATGGAGTACCTATCGATGTGTATAAGACAGCACCACTGATGTGGGGACCCATACTCACCCTGGCACTGAATGCTGCCGTAACAACCCTGATTCCACCTAGGTGGGGAGATTCGATCATTGTCCCTATTGTGCCCCTATCCACTGTCTAGGGGACAAGGCGGTAGCTAGTAATTATCTTCCGATCAGTCTGCTTGACTCCTCAGTAAAAATTATGAGCAGAGTATTGTTATTTAGGCTGGAAGAGTGGGCGGAAGCAAATGAGATCCTGGCAAGCTCGCAATATGGGTTTAGAAAGGGACGTGGAACACTAGATCAATGCCTGAACTTAGACTTAATTATCGGAAAGTATACCAGGGCCAAGCCAGGCACATTATATCTTTGCTTTGCCGATCTAAGCAGTGCATTTGACCTAGTGGACCATTCCATCTTATGGCCAGTCCTGTTGGAACTTGGCGCACCAGAGGCTATCATTTTTTTCTTAGCAAGATTATATGATAGAATGCAAACATGTGTGCGTTTCGGGGTAGGAGGGGAGTGTACCCCAAATTTTGACGTAAAACGTGGGAAAAGACAGGGCTGTGTCCTAGCCCCTTTTCTGTTTACTCTATTTATTAATGCGGTCGATTCGGTCCTGAAAACAGTTAAAGCAGATGCTCCCCAGATTGGTGGAACAGGCGTCCCAGTTCTGCTTTATGCGGACGATGCTGTGCTCCTGTCCCGGACCCCGATAGGTCTGCAGCGACTAATGGACCAGTTCTCAGACTTTATCAGTAAACGGAGGCTAGTCATTAATAAGAGTAAAACTCACACTATGGTCTGTGGTACCAGAGGTAAACAAAATCATGCCTTTTTTATCGATGGGGTGAAAGTTCAGGATGTGGACAAATTCTGTTATCTGGGTGTTATCTTTTCTCATGATGGTAGTTGGTCCCATGATTTAATGAATGTTAGGTCCAAAATGAAGAAAAGTGCCTATGGTATTTTTAAATTTGCCACTAAGATCGGCGACAGAAGAATCAGTGACATGATCCAAATATATAATGCCAGAAGTATTTCCATCGCATTAGATGGGGCTGGGTTGTGGGGCCATACTAATGTTGACTCCTTGCAAAGGAAAGAAAACTGTTTTGTCAAAAAATTGCTTTGTGCCCCCACCTCAGCCTCCACTGATTTAATCCATAGAGAAGTTGGGGTTGCCCACTTAAGCGACCTGATTTTGTTAAGGCCACTAATGGTATGGCGTGCAATCTGGACTAAGGAGGAGAGAGTTTTTAATCAGTCTGTCATTGAGGACTGCCTTAAACTGGACTATTTTTTGAATATACCATGGCTCAATTATATTGTGGATAGCTTTGATACTATATTTGGACTCGATTTAGCGTCAGATCCTGGTTCTGCTGGCAATCTTTCAAAGTTAGATATGAAAAATATTTTCATGACGTATCGAGCCAAAAAACGTGCAGTTTTAAGTGGACGCCTCACTTCAGTTATTCTGTCCAATAAATATATGTATAATGATGGCTTCCATCTGTATTTCAGCCTGGTAACTAAACCAGCTCATAGGTTTGTTCTGACTAGACTCAGACTTGGGATGGCCCATGGGTTGGTGGCTTTTCCACAACTAAAGAAACAGCTAGTTGGACCGTGCCCATGTGATGGTCACTCGAAACAGAGCACCCTGCACTTTATGCTAATTTGCACTCTTTTCTTGAATATGAGGATTGTTTATCTAAAACCAATTTTTTAAAAAATATGCTATTTCCAATGTGGAGGATGCTATGAAATTAATTTATGAATTGAATTCTCCGGACAAATGTTTTTTTATTGCCACGTTTTTATGTAAATCTATTCAGCTTAGCAAAAGCATGATTTTTTAATCTTTTATGTGTTTTTTTTTTGTACAGCATTTTGCTTGTGTGCTTTTATGGTCATTGTTTCTTTGAATGTACCGAATAAAGCTTCATGAAAATGAGTGAATAGGGAAGGAAGTTTACTACAAAACAAAACCTTGTTCACTTTGCGTAACATTAGAGGTCGGTTTAAAGTAGTCAGATTGCCTCTTTTTAAGATTTGATCACTTATGTTGCATATTCTTTGCCTTAGCATTACCTACGTCTTAAAAATGCGTTTTGCAAGCCTTAATGGATGACATGCTATACACCAAGGCCCTGTAATTGTCTAAGTAGAGGCTAAATACGTAAAGTTATTCTGTTTAACAGTGAAACATTTGGGCACTGCTAGGGCAGGAGTTAGAATAGAAAATATGTCAGTATATTTCCCAATATTATACTCATTTATAGAAACAATGTACTATTGTCACAGAGAGTTTCTGTGGATAGATAAATCAAAGCAAAATTCTAAGTAAGGAACAGTTATTAATCCGTTTGAGAATTATGAGAACCTTGCAATTATGTAGTCGTATCCAATTTTTTTAACAAGGAATCAGTACAGTCCAAACTGAGTTGATTTATTCTTTTCTATTGACACGAAACATTAATAATCACATATATGTACAAAAAGGCGCAAAATATTCTAGTAAGAAGTGTTTTTGAAGAAGTGATAAGAAGATTTTAGTAATTCAACAAAAACACTTCTTACTAAAATATTTTGTGCCGTTTAGTACATATACGTGATTATTAATGTTTGCTTTGATATATCTATACACAAAAACTGTCTGTGACAATAGTACATTGTTTCTATAAATGAGTTCCATGTGAACACTTGTTGGAAGCTAATACTTAAATACCCAGTTCACATGGACATATGGGTTACTCTTCTTTTTTTGAAAGTAGTTTATTTTCCAAAGCGAGATCAAGGCAAGTGGTTGTAAAGGCCATCATGAAGTCTTTGTCGATGTGAAGATCATGTCACAATAAAGTTTGTTGATCTGGTGACATATGCCATTGATGAACAGTCATATTTAAGCTAAGTTAACCTTAGATTTGTTTGAGTTCCTTTTCTCAGTAAAGAGTCATAAATGTGGTCGGAGAAATGCAGTTCAACTGAAGCGAATAGCCACATAGACAAACATTATGGGGAATCACTAACATTTATAATTAATTTCTCAAATGTAGCAGTATTTTTTATACCGGGCACAGGAGATACAAAAACACTGGGGGCCATATTCTCAAGGAGCTATATCCGAGTTATCGGCACTTAATCGCTTCCAAAGGCACGATAAATTCATCGCCCCATTCACAAGCTGTTGCAAACAGCCTATAACACCACGTTTCCGGTGATAGCATCCTCAAAAAACATTGCCACAGATGACCTCGGCAACTATCGCTAATGAGATGCAGAGTAGGCGTTACCGAGCAAAAAGCCGCAACAACACCACTCCACAACATTCCCAATGACTGAACTCATTGGCGATAAGATCCCAAAACAGGCGATAATGTGTGGTAGCACCAGGAAACTAACACCTGCTCTGCCCTGGTGTAAAGTTGGACGACAGCCGGCACCAGAGAAGGGAGCACAGCCCAAAGCCAAACATGAAGAACAACAGATGCCCCCTGGGCAACTGAACATGCAGCCCGGAGCCCCAATAGAGCAACAACACCCACCGCCACCACACCCAGGACCCCCTCCCTGGAATACCCCCCACGGTCCACCACAGAGTCAGCACGGAGAAAGACAGCGGGCCCACAGGAAACCCACCAGCCTCACAACCTCAACACCAGAGGATGCCATTGCCCACTACAGGCTCCATAGGACAACCATCCTCCGCATCCTGACCATTATCGCCCAACAGGCCGACGGAACCAACACAGCGGACAACCAACATACCACCCCACCAGCGCCAAGAAACCGTCCGGTGAACGCAGCGCTCTACAAATCCTTTTTACATTACATTTTACATTACATTACATTACACCCCACACAAAGCTGCTGGCTGTGATGCACCTGTTGGCCTCTGGTACGGGGGTACCAGAGGCCAACCGGTGCATCTGGCACTGGGGTACCAGGCTGATAATGGCATCCAGGACAGGAGAGACTCCTCATACTCTGGCGAGTGTTGGTTGGGGGAACCAACACCCACCAGAGTCTGAGGAGTCTCACAGCCAGCCACATCCAAGTCCCTCACACCCGTCCTGGATGTCATCATCAGCCTGGTACCCTAGTATCTATATGTCTACCACAATCTGCTGGAAACCAAGCAAGGACCATACGCCATAGCTGGATGCATGCACGTGTTGGGGGCAATCGACAGCACACATGTCTGACTTGTGCTCCCTGGTGACACAGCACACAATCATCCCAACAGAAAGCACACGCATCCCATCAATGTACAGGCAATAGTTGACCACCAGGGACTCTTCACCAATGTCGTCGCCAACTACCCAGCCAGTGTGTATGATTCCTTCATCCTCTGACAGTCCGCCATCAACCAGCGCTACCAGGATGGCACCAAGGGAAATGCACAGCCCCGTGGCAAGTTCCAAATGAATACCCCACACACCTCAACTCCACAACCATGCAACTAACAACTCAGGCAATACACACATCACAAAATCACATACAACATGCAAAACAACATGCCCACCCACCAGACACGACAGAACAACTATCAATGGTAACCTGGGAAAGCCGTGAACATGAGCCATCAACGGCATGGCACCCCAGCCACACAATAGCGGATTGTGGGGAGAGGAGGGAACCAGGCATGTGTGAAGGAGGCAGGAGAACCATGAGTGGGAAAGTACACAATGCCAAGAGTGGCGGCGATGTGCTGGACAGACCGCAGTATGCAGAACACACCCATATCCATGGCGACATACACCGCTGGTGTATGGAGTGTAGTGGACAGTGGACGCAACCATGTCACCCAAGCCAGTGGGGGTGTATGCGGAAATGTTGCCTGTTAAGTCCCCCCAGTAAGCGTGAGCGGAGTGGGATGGCCCGGCGTACGCCAGGCCAGCGTAGGGATGTGAATAAAAAGCACGTAGCCCTGGGCGTGGTCCTCTTCCGGAATGCCCAACGTCTCTGCCAGGGCGGCGCCTCTCACCCCGCCACAAGGCCCGCTGGAACCCGAACCTGTCAGGCCCGCCCCACGCAGCCAGGCCACACTGATCACCTGCCGACACCGGCGTGTGTCACAGATGGCCCACCACGTGCAGGCACAAGCTCCGAGCCCAAGGCCCGTGACCCTGGCAGCCTCTCAGACCATCATGGCCTCCACGACACAGGCCCGCTTTACTCCTTTCTCATTGACGTACTCTACTGCTGCACCCGGCCTACACTACGGTCAAGTAGGTCACACATTTGGAACTGAGTCTTGATTACACGATGGCAGAGTACGTATGTTCATGGCAGATTTTATATCAGTGTACTCCCTTCGATGTGGTGCCACCAAGTCTGTGCATAGCATAAAACCACACGTGTCCGTGGTCCTACGCAGACAACTGCCCGCAGCCTATGCTGCGCACGAGTAGGCCACAGAATTGGAACTGAACATCGATTATTCAAAGGCAGAATACATATCATTGCATGCAAGGAGAGGCGTAAGGGGATGACGCGTTGCAGTCCGGAGGGAATAGGATCATTGTTACGGAGGTGATCGAACACTACAGACAACGCCCTGGTGTCACTGACTCTGTGCATCGTGAGCCAACGACATGTGGATGTGGGCCACTGCTGACTGCTGCCTCAGGCCTACACTGTGGTGCAGTAGGTCACAGAGTCTTGACTTAGCGATGGTGGAGTTCATATCAGTGTACAGGCATCATCGCAGACTGCATCCCCTCTCAGCCTCGGTGCCACTAAGTCTGTTCCCCGACATTCATGGACACTCTCTGGTCGTACATTGGTGGTGTCTGAGCCTATGAACTAGGGGGTAGTTTTCATCCTCATGTAGCTGTTACAGAATTGGTGGTTAAAACGAGTCTGTCGCTTTCCACTCCACCATATGCTGCTTCTGGATAATATCAGACCTTCCGCATCATGCCCTGGAGGACACCTTCCTCTGTCTCCCCCAAGCCTCCACCACATTCAACTTCGACATCGATGAGGACCCACTAACTGCGCCAGGCTCTACCTCAGTGCACCGCAAGTCACTGTCCCGTGGCAGGGTGCCTGTGCCAGCCGCTGTGCATCTGGGGCCACTAACTCTGTGCTGGTCAGGTCCGGAACCACTTCTTCTTAGATATCGGATGGCCTCTGAGGCGATTGCCTTGGGGTCATCAACACCATGTGTCTGAGGACTCAACTGCGGCCCACAAGGGCTCACACATCAAATCGAGTCCTGACCGGCCCGGATGTCGCATCACCGCAGGAGGCACACGCCACCACCGCCAGGACCACCTCCAACCGCCATCTGCCAGAGTCGAAACGGTGGTCCTGACAGACATACGGAGTTGTTCACACCTGTCGTGGATACCATCATCAGCCTGATACCCTGCTCAGCACTTCAGGTGCCACTAACTCAGTGAACCACAAGCCATCGTCCGTTACTGATTGAGTTTTGTGCTGTGTAGAGGTTGCGCAGCAATGTTATCTCAAGCAGTGTGAGAGACCTGGGACGTTGATGAGGAAGATGATGCAGGTCTAACACACCCCACTGCATCTGCATCAGGAATATCTCGAAGGGACACAATCCGAGACTTTTTCTTCACATGAGCGCGCTCATCTCTAGTGCCCCAACCACAGTGCACTGCAACTCACGGACACTTTTGTTTGCATGCTGGATGTCCTCTGGACTGTCTCCGGCTCCCTCCATGTTGCTCAGCAGTTGACTTTGTTATGCAGGTGTTTTCAGTTTCTGTTGGACTGGTGTCCACTGTTCAAGTGGTTGCCAGCACTAAGCATTACGTGCATGCTGGCTTACACTCACCCCGCACACATCCAGCACAGGCGTCACTGTAAATGTGTCCCTGCCAATAAAGGGGCCGGGCGCACGTGCCCGTAGCCAGTTCAACATGATATATGCGTGTGTCCCTGTGGTCTTGTATGCATGAGGGCCCTGGGCCCTACGACATTGCATTGTGTTGTGTTCAGCGGACACAGACATGTCTCCGCAGGCAGCGGCTTAGAGCTTGGACATGTAGCTTTGTCGTCACCCACTCAATTCGTAAGGGGAGTGGCCTGGGCCATTGTACGCAGAGCCAACGTGGGTGTGTGACTGCTATTTGCGTGCCCCTGGGCATGGTTCTGTAGTGTGAATGTGCATCTGCATGTGTGTCTGGCAGTGTGGGTCTCCTTTGTGGGGTGTAGGTGGTCCCTGAAGGGAAAGCGTATGTGAAATCTAGTTCACCTTCCATGGGTTCAGACCCCACCCACACCTGTTCGGCCACCTCCTTTTTTCGTGCTGACACATGGCATTGGGGTGCCATGGGTGGGTGAAGTGTCATGAGCCAGCTGTGCTTGCGGGTGCTTCCTGCTGTGTGGTCTATTGCAGGCTCTGTGTTCTCCTCTCCACAACCCACCACCCGGGTCCTGGTGGTGGGTTGCGTGGGATGTCCATGGGCTGTTGTAGGGCATTGGTGTCGAAGGTGTGGTGATCCTCTCCGGCATCAGAGTTGTGTTGTCTTTAGTGCTCTACTGGAGGTGTCGTGTGCCCCTCTGCAATGTGAAGGGGAGATGCATGTTGACATTGTGTTGACATGTATGTTGGAGCATTGTTCTTGTTTACATGCAGACTGTTTGACAATGTACATTGTGACTGTTTGGGAGGTGCTGAGTACTGCTGGGGGACAGTGTACAAGTGGACTACATGACGGATGTACTTTTCCATTGCACAGTTTCCTGCTCTGTCAGATGTAGTAGGCATGTTTCTGTGTGTGTGCAGAGCCAGTTGTGTCCTCGGTTCTGCAGTGTCGGCTTTGCGCATTGTACCACGTTGTCGTCAATGTGGGTGTGCTGATCTTGTTATGTGTGTGTGTGCTGCAGTGTGCAAGGGACATGATCCCGGGTAATTGTGGGTGTGCAGTGTGCTACTCCTCGTTGGGCATGTGTGCCATTGTGCCCATCTCTCCCCGTCCCCCAGACCTGGTCGTTACTCACCTGTTGATGTTGTGTCCGGTCCTCTCGGGCTGTGTCTGTACTCCCTACTCCTTGCACCATCTCCACACTGATGACTGTGGCCTAGCTTTCCTACAGCTCCTCCTGTGGCACAGGACTGCCACCTCCTGTCGCCGTTGCAGCCTTCCTGTTTGCGGCGGGTTTGTGCTTGATTTAGGTTGTCACATCATGCCAGCGCCTCTTGGCCTCCTCGATTAGCCTCCTCGGCACTCCGACTGCATTCCAGGTGGTCTACTTGTAGGTCAGTTGATGGTAGTGTTCTGTCACCTCCCTGAACCTGATCTGGTTTTGCTGCGGACTGCACCCAGTCATCCTCTCCCTCTTCTCCCCGGCCATCCCTGTCCCCGTTGTTCCTTGCTGGAGGTCTGTGGGGGTTGTGGGGTTTGCATTGGCCTCTGCGCTGGGTCAGGGTGCATCCATGGTGCTGCGCACTTTGGATTGTTTCTGGCGTGTTTTTCTTGTTCTGCTTTTATAGTGCATTTTCCAGCCAGACGCGTGGGATTTGCAGGCCTGTGGCTGGTTTTCGCAGCTTTTTGTATCGCGATTGGCTTCATCGCAGCTTTTTTTGCGCTTGCGTTTCGTATTTTTGCGACGTGGCGTTGATTTTAACGCAGCCATTTGACGCGTTATCTGGTGACTATCGCATGGTACCGCCATGTTGTGAATGCCTGGTTAACACGGCGTAAATTTCCTGCGATGGACTGCAATGTTGTAGGTTGCGGTAAGTTACTTTTGCGATGATTATCACACATTCTTGATAATATGCCCCTTGGAAAGAACACATTCAATCAATGCAGCCCATTTTAACAAGGGGTTTGCAAAGGGAAGACAACTCAGGAACGCACATTCCATTAATTACAAAAAAGGAATTTAAAAAAAATTCTAATGCAACTATTTTGTTAACCGTGTGCGTGTGGAATGTCTATACTGCCATCAGTCAGATGAGAGATGTAGATTGCCAGCTGGGCATTGTACCTTACCATTTCCAAGCAACTAGGGCTTAAGGAGTATTGATTTGACAGATAGTTAAGCGGGGACCATGTGGGGAATGTGCATGTCTCTCTGGGATCTTGTCCGCATCAGATCAAACAGGTGTTTGTTAAGCTCGACTACTCACCCGTAAGGGTCTCAAGGCGCTGGGGGTTGGGGGGATCGCTGGCTCCAGTCCATCAAGGAGGGGGTCTGTCGAAGAGCCCGGTTTTGAGGTTTCTTGCGAAGATGGGGAGCGAGGTTATCTGCCTGAGGTGGAGCGGAAAGTCGTTCCAGGTTCTTGCCGCGCGGAAGGAGAAGGAGCGGCCTTCCGATCTGGTCTTTCTGGTGCGGGGGACCATGGTGTATGAGAGCTGGGCTGATCGTAGGGTCCTTTGGGTTGCGTGGAATTTGAGTTGGCTGTTCAGGTATGCTGGTCCGGTGTCGTCGAGGGCCTTGTGAGCGTGGGTTAGCATCTTGAAGGTGACTCTAGCTTCGATGGGGAGCCACTGGAGTGTGCGCAGGTGCTGGGAGATGTGGCAGTGTCTTGGAAGGTTGAGGACCAGTCTTGCGGTGGCGGTTTGGATGTTCTGTAGCTTGCGGGTGAGGTTTTTGTTAATTCCGGCATAGAGTGCGTTGCCATAGTCGAGCCTGCTAGTGACCAGGGCGTGAGTGACGGTCTTTCTGTCTTCGAGGGGGATCCATTTGAAGGTCTTACGTAGGAGGTGGAGGGTGTGGAAGCAGGAGGACTAGACAGAGTTGATCTGGCAGTCCATTTTGAGCTCTGAATCCGGGATGATTCCGAGGTTGCGTGCGTGGTCCGTGGAGGTGGGTGGGCTTCCAAGCGCGGGGGACCACCAGGTGTTGTCCCAGGCGTCGGGGTTTGGGCCCATGATGAGTACTTCCGTTTTGTTGGTGTCTAGTTGTAGGCAGCTGTTTTTCATCCATTTGGCGACGGCTTCCATGCCTTCTCAAACTTTGTCTCTGGCGGTGTTGGGTTTGTTGGATAGGGAGAGGATGAGTTGGGTGTTGTCTCCGTATGACACAATGTTGAGTCTGTAGGTTCTGATGATGGGGGCGAGCAGAGCCATGTAGACGTTGAAGAGTGTAGGGCTGAGGGAGGACCCCTGGGGGACTCCGCAGGTGGTAGGGTCCGAGAAGAAAGGGGGGAGTCTGACCCGCTGCATTCTACCGGAGAGGAAGGAGCAGATCCAGTCAAGGGCCTTGTCTTGGATCCCTGAGTCATGGAGTCTGCGTATTAGGATGCTGTGAGAGACTGTGTCAAACGACGCTGAGAGTCGAGGAGGATGAGGGCTGCTGTTTCTCCTTTGTCCAGTAAGGGACAGATGTTGCGGCGAGGAGGGCGGTTTCCGTACTGTGGTTTTTTCTGAAGCTGGATTGGGAGGAGTCGAGAATGTTGTGCTCTTCGATGAATGTGGCGAGTTGGCTGTTGATGACTTTCTCGATGACTTTCGCTGGGAACGGGAGCAGGCAGATGGATCTGTAGCTTTTGAGGTCCATGGGGTCCGCGGAGGGTTTCTTCAGGAGGGGGTTGATCCCAGCGTGTTTCCAGTCGTCAGGTAACGAGGTGGTTGCCAGGGAGTGGCTGATGGTGTGGCAGAGCAATAGGTGCGATGGTTGAAAATGTGGTGGGGGCAGGGGTCCGTGGGGTCCCGGAGTGGATTGACTTCATTGTCTTCAGTGTGTCTTCGGTGGTGAGGGCTGTCCAGTTGTCGATTGCTGGCTTCAGGGTGTCGGGGTGGTTGGTGAGGGTTCAGTGTGTTGGTTGTCTTCGTCGAAGTTGTCGTAGATGCTCTTGATTTTGTGGTGGAAAAAGGTGCTGAGTTTGTCGCAGAGGTCTTGTGAGGGAGGGCTGTTGGTGGACTCGCTGGTGGGTTGGGCGAACTCCTTGATGATGTTGAAGATTTCTTTGCTGTTGTGTGCATGAGTGGAGATTCTGTCTTCAATCGCCTTTTTCCTCATTTTTCTGATGAGTTGGTGGAGGGCGTTGGTGGCGGCTCTGAAGTTGTTGTGGGCTTCTGTGGATTTTGTGTTCCTCCAGGCCTTTTCTAGGCGGCGGTATGTGCGTCCGGACTCTCGAAGTTCGGTGGTGAATCATCTAGCTTTCTTGGCATGGGTGTTGTTGTTTTTCTTGAGGGAGGCTATGGTGTTGACGCTGTCGGAGATCTATCTGTGCAGGGTTCGGGCTGCGGTGTTGGGGTCGTCGTTTCCCCTGATGGTTGGGGTGGAGTTGCAGAGTGATGAGGTTAGCTGGTCGTCGGTGATTCTGGTCCAGTTTCTTCGTGGGAGCAGGTGCTGGTGTCTGTGGATGGTGGGTGTTCTGAAGGTGAAGTGGATGCATCGATGGTCAGTCCATGGGAGTTCGGTGGTGTGGCTGAAGGTGAAGGAGTTTCCTGTTGTGAATAGGGGGTCGAGGGTGTGTCCTGCTGAGTGTGTGGTTTCGGTCACGATCTGGTGGAGTCCAATGTTGTGGAGGTTGTCCAAAAGGGATGTGGTGCTGGGGTCCAGTTGGTTGTAGAGGTGGAAGTTGAGGTCTCCCAGTAGGGTGTAGTTGGTGGACGCAACGGCATGCGGTGAGATGATGTCCGTGATGGAGTTGGCGAAAAGTCCGTGGGGTCCAGGGTGTCAGTAGATGAGGGTTCCTCAGAGGGTGGAGGTAGGACTGACCAGTATCTTGAAGTGAAGGTGTTCCATCAGGTCTGTGGGCTAGTTGGGGAGTGTGCTCAGGCTGAGGGGGGATTTGTGGACGATGGCGATTCCTTCTCCCGTGCGGGTGGGGCTGTCCTTCTTGGAGATCTTGTATCCTTGGGGAATGGCGATGGTGATGTCCGGTCCTGAGGTGGTGTTGGTCCAGGTTTCGGTAAAGAATGCTACGTCCGGGGTGGTGCTGTCGAGGAGGTCCCAGATTACGGTGGAGTGTTTGTGGAGGGATCGGACGTTGAGAGGATGCATTGCAGGGTCTTCGATTCGGTTGTGTTCTTGCGGGCGGGTTGCGCTGGGTCCATGGTCTTGGCGGTGCTGATGGTGTGCTGGCAGCGGTGACAGCTGAAGGGTCCGTGGGTGTCGGCTGGTGATGCTAGCTTGCAGTTGTTTTTGTGGCCTGGGTTGAGAGCATGGAGTGCCGCTGGGTCGTAGCGTTGGCGGTGCAGAGATCCAGGGTTCCTGGTGCTGGTCGCAGTCGGGTCGCGGACGGGTGCAGATGGGCTTGCCGTTGGCGCGCCGGCGGCGTTGTGTATGTGGGTGTCTGATTAGTTTTTAGGCATGCATGATGTTAGGACATGGGTGCGTGATGGTGTGTGTGTGACTGTCTGATGGTTGTTGTGTTAGCATTTGTGTATTTGTGTTTGGTCGACTGTCTTTGTATGTGATTGTGTACAAGTGTTTGGTGGTGTGATCAAACACCCAAAAGGTAAATGAAGGAATGCTTGCAATTTGTCTAAACCACTAGTAATCGATCTGGGTAGCATTCCAACCTATCGTTCTTTTGCCCACCTTACCACCTGAGTTTGGCCCCACCCATATGCAAATCAGTCTTGACCCTACTACATTAGGAACAGTCCAAACCTAACTGCCATGCCAAGGCCTCCCTGAACCTGACACAAGCAACCCAAGATTGGTTCTGCCCTGATTTGGGCTTGTCAGTCTGGTTGAGCATGGTTCCAATGGCAAAGTGAGCATAGGACCCATGCCTGGACATACCTTTGCTTCTTAGGGTGGTACATCAAACACACAAAGCTAGTGGGAGGCATGCTTTCATTTTGTCTAACCACTGGTAATCTCTTCAGGTAGCATTCCAAACCATCCTTCTTTTGCCCAGCATGCCAACTCATTTTGGACCCAGCCAGATGCAAATAGGCCTCAATCATGCTCCAATAGGAATAGTCCAGCCCCAACTGTCAGGCTAAGTCCTCCCCAAACCAGTACACAAGCAACCCCAGAATGGTTTCTCTCAGATTAGGACTAGTCAGTCAGGTGTAGCTTGGTTCTAGTGGCACAGTGAGCAGAAGCCCCTGCCATTTATGGTGGTATATCAAAACACACAAACCTTGATGTGAGGAATGCTTAAACACTGGTCTGGGGTTGCTTGTGGTTCCTTCTGGAGTGGGGCTCTTCTGGCAGTTAAGGACGGACTGTTTCCATGATGAGCAGGGTCGGTACTGATTTGCATATGGCGGGACTTTGTCAAGAGTGGCATGGTGGGTGAAAAATGATTAACTGGAATGTGGCCTTAGTGATTGCTAGTGGCTGAAATTAATTAAAGCATTCAATATCCATTACCTTGTTGTTATTGCAGTTGATGGCCTAAGTGGGATGGGTACATCCAGACATGAGTCCCATGCTCACTGTGCTACAGGACTGAAGCTATCCCTCACTGCTGAGATCTCAGTAGGTAGAAAAAGGTCTAGGGTTGATTTTGGTCCCTTCTGGAGGGGCCCCGTACTGGCAGTTTGATACAGACTGTTTACATAAGCAGCAAGGTCGCTACTGATTTCCAAAACGCGGCCCTTATTTATGGTGGCATGGTGGACAAAAAACAATCAACTCTGATGCATCCTGGAGCGATTGCCAGTGGCCGAGATTAATTCAAGTATTCTATCAATCATCTTATTGATGTTGCAGTGTAGTGGTGTAAGCCAGCAACTGACCTCTTGTGTCATGATCCTCTCATACGCCTTCCGTGTAGTGGACCCAATGTGGAGGGCTCATATTGGTTTATGGTGCTTTATGGCACACTATGATATCTTGACTGATAATCCCCCAGCACCCTTATAACTAATGTACCCCCAACATCCTCATGACTGATGCTTGTCCAGCACCCTCATGATCGACGCTCCCCAGCACTGGTAATTTTCATTATGCTTGAATACCTATATTAACCAGGAATGAACGAGCTTATTGGTCTTTGGTGGGACATGGTACAATCTCATATAGGCAGCCAGATGAACTTTTTATCCCAAGTGATATGTGGGAAACTTACATCAAAGTTATGTATAAGTCAACTATTACTTGTAATGATACACAGCCAAAAGTTGATTAAATATTTCCAGATATAACAAAGGAAGTAATAGCAGAACTAATGAAAGGTGCACGCTCATCCAAGGCAGCCGGACAAAATGGTATTCCTATAGATCTGGTCAAGTTAAATACAACCTTTTGGAGTATGTTGTTAGAACGGCTGTTTTCACAGGTAATCAAGTTTGGGACAATACCATGTTCCTGGAAGGGAGCTATTGCGCATCCAGTATACAAATTAGGTCCAAAAGCTGATCCGTCCAGCTGTAGATTAATAGAGTTACTAGACTTCGAAGGAAAATTGTTTGAAAAACACCTTTAAAACAAATTGAGGTTCTGGGCAGAGGAAAACCATTAATACCAAGAACACAAACCGGATTTTGCTCAGGGTGTTTAACAATTGATAACATCATTTGACTGGCTCTATTTAGGAAAAAAAAGCCCGCCTGTAGAAAACAACATTATATGCCTGTTTTGTGGATTACTCCACAGCGTTCCATAAGGTGAATTGACAAAGGCTATGGAGTAAGCTTACAACATGCGGAATTGATCTGAATCTTCTTAATTATATTATCGGATTACATTCAGAAACATGGCTACAGGTCAAATTAACACTTGATAATACGTTTTCACCAGAAATTGGTATTGGAAATGGCCTTAGGCAAGGTTATGTTCTCGCACAATTTTCATTTTCTCTCTATATTGCTGACATAGATATAGCACTAAAGTCAGATATGAGTATCGCACCAAAATTAAGAGGTATAAAAATACCATACCTAGCGTATGCTGATGACCTAGTGATCCTGACTCCAGCATCAACTGAAACAATTATACACTTACAATTCAGTGAATATATTGATAGCCAATATGTCCAAAACAAAAATTGTGAACTTTGGACAGCCAATAAAACCTAAAAGGTGGACACTAGGAGAAACATCAATTGAAGTAGTGGAGCGATACGATTACCTTGGAGTGATTTTTGATAATAAGTTATCCTGGTCAAGTCATTCGGCCAGTAGAAATTCAAAATCAACTGTCATTACTAAATCTATTTCAAGATTCATGAAATTGTTTGGACTTAGTAATTGATACTTATACTGTACAGAGTCAAGAATATTTAGGATGGAACCTACCTGGCTATATAAAAAGGAAATTTCTAAGATTTAGACTATTTTATATACCTATTTGGGAGTTTGAAGGGAAATGGAACCAGGCACTTAAAGGCAGACCAGCTTGCTGGCTCTGTGGAGCTACCGTTGAATCATTGGTACATCTAATATGTACCTGCCCTAAGCTGTTGCCCATACGGAGGATATTCTTATGCTTCTTGTTTAAAAAGGCTAAAATACAAACAACAACGGAGGCCGTTAGATACTGCTTTAGGCTCAAAGAAGACATTGCAATAACAATGATGATAACGTTTTTAGATCATACCTATAAAGCATTAACAGTGGAAATGTCCCATATAGTAGGAAGGAACACAGGTTTTATCATCAGAAAATTGAAATTTAAATTGTTAAATTTCAAGAAAATTATGTATCTTATACTTATGGCACTTTAGTATATTGGCAAAAGTAATAAAGTGAGTTAAAAGAACACAATACAGAGGTAGAAGGGTGAATTAATTGTGCACATTTGGCACATTAGCACTTTAGTATATCTATGAAATTATAGATTGAGCCAAAAAAGATTATAAAAATGGCAAAAGGTTAAATAAGATATGTAAATTCATGGAGGAAAAAGAATATAAATTGCATTTACACCAGGGAGTCAAACGTATAGAATCTCTAATGGTAGATCAGATGCATATATTTTGACTAATCATCTCATTAGCACTTTAACTTGGAAAAAGAAATAGACTGAAGTAAAGAATATTGTGCTACAGTGGTAGATGGATGAATAATGAATGGGAACCATTGTCGGAACTTACAGAATCCTTGTATTACAAAGTGTTGTATTGACTATGACAGCAAGTTTTAATTATTGGAATTTCAAATGATTTATAAGTTTTCTTCCAAATGTTTGCATTTTTATTGTAATTAATTGATTAATGCAATAAAGTATTTTACTACTACTACTACTACTTGAATGCCTGCAAGCTTCCCCCAGAATTCAGTGAGCCAATGGCAAGCCTTTGTAAGCTGTTACTGGGGCTTTGGTGTTGTTTTCCGTTATGCACGTTCAAGCGAAAATTATATAATAGTCTCCTGTTATTTGGTTACGATCAACAAGTTGCACCTGCCCATTCTGTAAGGTCAGAGAGAGTGCACTGACACATGTTTTCCACAAGGTTCGAAATCTTCTAGACTGCCATGTGCCCCTCGTGCCACATGTGATATATCTACATCTATTGAACCTTCTGGAGGGTATATAAACCCCGCCCAAGCCTGAATCTTGGCTTGGCCTCACTCCCTGCGGAACAAGCTTCTTCCTTTCCACTCACTTGAAGAATCTTGCTGGAACCAAGAAGCATTCTATTCTCTGTAAAGACCATTCAGACTAGTGGTTTCTGTGACACTCCGTACCTTGATGTCTTCCTCCTCGCTCCCTCCTGCCCAGCTACTGCAAAACTCCAGCGACTCCCTGAGTCACAGCGTTGATATCTTCTTTGAACTTCAGTCAAGTGGAAGAACTAGGATAAGTACTTGATATCAGGTTAGTGTGCACCAAACGTCCTACAGTAGTAAACAGGCCTGAGTATCCCCGTTTTCAAAGACTATAG
Organism: Triturus cristatus; assembly: GCF_964204655.1. Taxonomy (NCBI): domain Eukaryota; kingdom Metazoa; phylum Chordata; class Amphibia; order Caudata; family Salamandridae; genus Triturus; species Triturus cristatus. Next base: position 432,665,733 of record NC_140583.1, read on the forward strand.
AATTTTCCCATATTTTCATCTCTGTGATTTACTCCAGGGCTTCTTGTTTGTACTCCGGAGCCTTTCTACAACCTTGGCGCTAAAACTGTAACGTGCAAAGATTAAAGACTTGAGCTTTGTGTTTCTCTGATGAACAGTATTGCCTAGAGAAAGCACCTCAGAGTCTTTGATATATGTATGGATTTTGCACCAAAATCTGTATTTCAAGTTATTCCTAGGAGTGCCACACTCCAATCTGTGACTTTGGTTATTCTGCTCTGCTAAGTAGCTGATGAAACCTGTAAATTTGTGTCAATGAATTTAAAACATATTCATTGATTGTAGTGACTTGTTAGTGTACTGATGGTAACTGCACCCTCTTGTTTTTTCCAGTGCATTGTGTCATCACAAAACCAGAGGTTCTGGTCCCGGGCACGTCTGTCTCGCTAAGGTAGAAGGTCTCAGAAGTGACAGATCCTCTTATGTAGTGTCGTACAGCCACAGAGCAGATCCAATACTGCAAGTCTCTTTTTTTTATTTTATCCCAACCCCCTTAGAGACAGTGTGTGTTCTAAGGTTTTGATTCCTAGAACACGCACTTTTGCTGTCTTCTGGAGCGATAGGAGAGCCAGCTTCAGCTCCAGCATCGTCTCTGCGGTTGAGACCAGGTGAGTGCATGACGTGTACAGGTATCCAATGGTTTTTGTGGGTGTCTGATAATGTGTGTAAGTATCTCATGAAATGCATGGCTGGGAGTAATGAGAAAATGCTTATCAGAGCACAGCCTTTTCCTTCTCTCGATAGTTTGGTATGCATGAATCTGATGAGTATGTATCTGACACTGTGTGTCTAATGCTTAGGTGTCTGATGATGTACCTGTAGCTCCTTCACTGATGGACTTCAGGAAGAAACTCAAGACCGGGCTCTTCGACTAGCCCAGCATCCCAGTGTCTGGATACTGTCATGGCTGTGCTCTACTAGTACTGATTGATTGATTGATATATTTGATGGTGTTTGTGTGGGCTTCTGATTATTGAGTGTGGGCATCTAATAGTTGTGCGTGTGTGTGTCTGATGGTGCTTTTGTGGGCATCTGATGGTAGTTGCATTGGCCTCTGACAGTGGCTGCTGAGCATCTGATGGTGCATGTATATGTGTGTAATAAAATGTTTACTTATATTTGATTGGAGGTGTGTGGTCATCTGATGGGGTGTGCTGGGCCAGAATTGTCCTTTGCTACTCGACTGCATGTGAAACTGGTCTCTTAATTTTTTGTTTTGTTCTGTATGTCAGGATCCATCGAAAATACCTCATAGGTTGGAGCGCACATCACAATAGAAAGGCAGCTCAGAAACACTGCCACAGTTGGAAGGGCTGAAAAGCATGCAATACTAGTCTATGTAGGCTGGGGAGAGCAGGAGGAGAGCTTTACAGAGCAAAGATAGGGCCAAGCCAATCAGAACTTGAGGATTAAATAACCCAACACTTGCGGACAGCATAAGAAATGCCAGTCATGATACTATGTTGCCTCACACCTTCCTTGGTTGTATGACTCCCGCTGGCTTTACTTTGTTCATGGTATCGGTTTACTCACTTTTATGAAGAGTTTTTTCCCCTTCTCTCTCTCTCTCCCTGTATGTATCTTTCCTCTATATTGCTGCTACTCAAGTTCCTCCTGCTGATTTTCAGTAAAATCCTACCTTACTTTTCCTGTTTAAGCCACTACTTTTACCTTCTGTGCCTTCCATCATGGGGTCTTTATGCTCCAGAGTGTGGCATGATCTCTCAGTACAATCCATGGTCATTAACTGCACTCACCTTTGGAGCAGCAGGACACTGATTAATAAAGGAAGATCTGATAATTTCAACCTAATTACTGACTAACTCTCATTTGGCTACTATAGTTCATATATCCCTTAACATAAATCCACTAACCAAAATACCAATAGCGAGCGGTACATGTTTAATCCATTCTACAAGGCCTGTCAGAGACAACCTATGTATTCTCTGTCTTCCTTTCCCCACACTACCTCCCAAATGTCCCATTTTCTCCTGGGGGAAGGCACTGAATGGAGCAAGACTAATAGTCCAGTCCCTTAGTCTCCTTAGAGAGGAGGATTATCTTTGGAGCTCCTATCACCAAGTTCTGACTAATTACTAATCTTCACAGTCTGCTGGGGCTTCAATAGGGAATCATTTTCGGACAATGGATTAAGCCATTGCAAAATTCAGGATGACCTTATGGTCGCCTAACAAAGCGAACCTTCTTGATAATTAACTTAACAGAATTAGTGGTAGAGCAGGAAATGGTGGTGTCAGGGTCCAGTAATATTAATGTGGAAGCTGGGCTCTCTACTACAAATTCTCCGAGTATACCATCCACTCCAATTCTCCGGGGGCAGGCACCAATACTACATTAATGGGCCTGGCACCTTTGAAAATGTAAGGACAAAAGATTGGTAGGCTCTGACCCTTACACAAACCAAATAAGTGTTCCATGGGTGATCACTACATAAATGATTTTATTCAAACTGTTCTGCCTAGAAACATAGGTCTTTTTGTGTGTTCAATTATTATTAAATACGAAAAAGAAAAGTCTTAAAAAAAGGATGCAAACCCTCAACCACACAAGATGCTTCATCATAGGGGTTGCTGCTTTGTGATCACCAAATTGTGCTCGACTGCCTCATACAGAGTTCCTAAAGTCTTCTCATGCATATCAAGGTAAAGGTGATTGGAACGAAAGCAATTTTCTTCTGTCGAAATTGCATTAGGATGGTATTGTTATTTTTATCCATTTTTATCCTTATTAATACAGATATGTGAAACACATTCTATCCAGGAATAAAAGAAAAAGCAGTGGGAGAAAATTAGTTTGTTATACTTTCGTCAGACACTCATTAGGTCATTAGTTTCTGCCCTTAGTCTCTGCTTATCAGAATCCCTGGGCTTTCATCAGGACCTGGAGACCCTAAGCGGCTAACTAACATCGAACCCAAACCATCTAATTCTGGTGCAGGTAACTATAAATGTGACTTTATTTTCAACACTTAATGGTGTTTGGGAACCTAGGATAAATCACATAGATGTTAGGAATACACATATTTATTAAATTCAAGTCAAGTCAGTAGCTCATTGGAGTAATAACATTCATCGTAATATCGCCTGCATAGATCAGAGCAAATGCCACTACTGGCAGTCTCAACCTATACTTGTGCTCACCTATAATATCAAGTATGCTTACCTCAGTAGATGAAGCACAACGCCCACCCCATTCAATGTGCTAAAAATTGGAGGAATATCGGTCAATATAAAGATACAAAATAATGCTCCTCGCATATGTAAATTGGTGCTCTGCTTTGTTATTCATGTATGCACCAAAAATGTAATCTAAATAAACATCAATCCATGTTTTGGAGACAAAAAATAATCTCCCTGGGCAAACGTGAGTAAAAATATATTTTTTACTTTCAAAAGGATTCCACAAAAATATGCAATATTTGTCAATATATTTCAATCTTGTAGATGAGCTTCTGGGGTAAAGTGAGCCTCACTATATTACTAAAAGGGTGAACAGAGGTTGATATAGTGTCCACCTTTCTTATAAGTGGTCAAAAATTCCTAAAGTAGCCTATACAAATAACTTAGAGTGGGGCAGACCTTATTAAAACTAATTAATATAGTTATGGAAAGTATTGCAGAGGATATCATAGTAGGGTACATATGGTCAGTGTTGGACTCGCCATAACTACATTTATCAGAAATGTTTTGTAAAGGTTATGTTTTATTCCTGTGGACCAAGATAGTATAGATAAAGCCAGAGTGAAACACCCAGTCCCATACAAAATGCCTATATAAAACACCATTGATCCATTAAGAGCTAGGAGGACGACACTAAATATTATTTTAAAGTTATTTTATATAAAATTAGAAGCAGAAAACTGCGTGGCTAATGGATACTTTCATGATCCCACTCTAAGAAAAACAACATAGTATCTGCAATAGTACAGCGAGCTCCCTTTCAATGCACCCACCCATGTGGCTGTGGTCTACTCTTGACAACTGGGAGCCGTGCGGAGTTGGGACCGGTTAAAAGGATGCTATGTCAAAATATGAACTTAGAGGCATGACCTATCGGCTTGCTTATGTGTGGTGTGTCAGTAACTCAACTTGAACCAGGGCACTAGTATATGTCAGGCAAAGCTAACTATCAAAAGCCAAAATTAATTTAAACAAGCATTGAAAAAGCCAAGTGGTCTAAACACAAGTATGCACAAATGCTGTTTGCACGCGTTAGCACTTTGTGTCAGACCTATTGACCCATGTCTAAGTGTAGTAAAAACAGATGTTACATTGCATAATAATGGTACTCCATTTGTCAAATTCCTCGGAAGAAGAGAATCCGAAGTCTACCCTGTCAGCATTTTATCTTGCAATCCTGACGTCACTGCAGATATTAGCAAACAGCATAATCTCACATAGACATTTTGGCAGTTTTAACCTCTTGATTTAACAAAATATTACCCGGAAGCAATCTCATATAAAGGATGCAATTTGTGACTATGGGCCCATTTAAATCTGATTTTTTTCAGCTCCCTGTGGAGTACTCAGGGCTGATCAATTAGCCCAACACATTTTAATATCTATATAGTGGCGCTAGCCCCAGTCATAAAAGCGTTGGGCTTCAACTTAACGTTGTATGCTGATGATACACATATAGTTGTATCAGTTAGGAACCAGCCACATTCGGTTAGCAAGCAGTTTTATGATGGCATGCTTGCGGTAAGCTCATGGATGAGCATTAATAGCCTGTAGCTTAACTGTAGCAAAACTGAGTTGGTCCTCTCTGGAAACGATCCCTCTTTTTGGTCCCCAGACTGGTGGCCAATGAATCTCGGTGAGCTGCCAGAACCGGTAGTAAAGGCCAAGAATCTAGGGATAATTATAGATAATAAACTTACCTTTGCGGGGCAGGTTAATGCACTTACATCTTCTACTTTTTTCATTCTGAGGAAAAATAGGAAGATCCTGTCGTTTATCCCAGTAAGATTTCAACAGCTGGTCATATCAGCTTTAATATTGGCCAGATTAGATTACTGTAATGGCCTCTATCTTAATCTACAGGCCCAGCATTTTAGGAAGCTTCAGGTGCTGCAAAATACGGGCGCAAGAGTTCTCTCCTGTATACCAAAGTACGAATCTGTCAGGAAAACCATCAAACAACTACACTGGTTACCAGTGAAACAAGGGGTTCATTTAAAAGCATTGTGCTTTGCATATAAAGCACTGCACAAGCAAGGACACAAGAATTATCCCGGAAATTCAGATGGTACACAACCTGCAGATCACTTAGATCTTCCAACTCCAGAACTTTGGTGGTACCTACATTTAAGAGAACGAACTGGGGTGGCAGAAGTTTCTATTTGGGTACCATAAAATATGGAATAAACTTCTGATATCCATTCGATCAGCTTCTTCCTTACTTAACTTCAGGCGGAGCTGAAAACTTGGCTTTTTAGTACTTCAGATTTCTGGTAAAATACCATTTTTTTCGGTTTTCAGCAGGTCAGCGCCAGGATACCGTTTGGTAACAGAGCGCTTTATAAGTCTTATACATTAACATTAAGGAGAACACACGCACAAACAGCTGTCCGTAGCTGCAGTGAAACTCAAAAGTTGCTAAACCTTATTTTACCACGACGGGCATGTACAATGCTACGGGTGCAAAGGGTAGAGTATCGCAATTGTGGTAGTGCAGGTTCCCACAATGTGTAAGTCAGTCATGTGGGGGCCAGCAGAGGTAACAACCAAACAAGCATTTACAATGCAATGGTCTCGGCATTGGTAAAGTTAGAGCTATTGGCATTGCTCATGACATTATTTTAGTTTATGTTTTTGTTTTTAAAACATTTAAAGAAACGGCATTGTTATTTACAATGTCAATAGCTTAATCTGTGTGTGGGTGCAAATGCAATAGGTCTCGCATTTGAGAGTGATTAAGCTATTGACATTGTAAATAACAATGCCGTTTCTTTAAATGTTTTAAAAACAAAAACATAAACAAAAATAATGTCATGAGGAATGCCAATAGCTCTAACTTTACCAATGCTGAGACCATTGCATTGTAAATGCTTGTTAAGGAGAGCCGTGGTGATTTGTTTGGGTGGTGGGCCAGGGAGAGCTAGAAAAAAATCACCACTAGAGGCTGGGAAGCTGGGGACAGAAAACAATGTAGGGCTCGGAGTTCAAGTGTGACGGGCACGTGGGAGAAAAATAAAGTATGTCTGTGATGTGGAAGGCAGAAGTCCTGCTGATTGAAATCATTGTAGTCTACCAGAAAGCCCATGAGGCCTGCATGCTAGGCCTCGGTGTGAAATTCAGCTTAGCGCGTGGAGTGTTTCTTGCTCCGTGTAGAGCGCGGAGTTCTGAAAAACTCAGTGGAGGAGAGTCTTTTCCTCTCTCGCCAACATTAAGTTGGCGAACGAGAAAAATCTTACTTCAGACCACCCCACGGAGAGATTTCTCAACCTTGGCAGTCGCTGATGGTCACCACCGCTCACGCTGAGAAGCCTTCCGTTCGCGTTAAGGAAGCTGCCGCTCAAGTAGAAAATCTACTAGAGCAGCCGAAAGAAGTAGTGCCCTCTTGCGCTGTGTGTGGTGATGTCATCACGGTCCAAGAAACACTGCTTACCTCACAATACAAGAGCATGACTTGCATCATCATTGCTGCCCTTGGGTTGTGTCACGTTACACTCTCAGTTCTCCAAGCCCCAGCATGGCTGCTTAGCCAGCATCACTTGGGTATTTAGGCTCAAATTGATAAGCCGGAAAGGGAAACTACAACTCCCAGAGTGATATGGGTTGTTGACTAAATGGCCAGAACTAGCTGATGGTGTCACACATAGGGCCACTTGGCTGTTAAAAGTGAATGGGGGAAAGGATTTCACATTACGTGACGTGGAAGCACCAAATATGGTTAGAATTCACCTGGAATAGAGACCGGACCTCAGAGAAATTGGAAGGAAATTTGTGCAAGGGGGTGGAGATGTAGTAGGAAGGAAGGAATATACGAAACAGCTTAGGAAGGAGAAGAAAACTAGATAAAAACATTAAAGTGGGAGGAGGATAAAGAGAAAGCAGGTGGTGAAGTGGAAACGACGAGAGAGGGAGAAGATTTAGGCAAAAGGAAGTATCGTAGAGGAGAAAACTAGCGATTATGGCAGGCAGAGAGTGAGTAAATGAATGAATAGACGAGAAAGATGGTGCATCGAACCAGAAGAGGGTTTGAAGCGAAAATGGATTGGCGGGGACGGCAGAAGGGGAGGGGTAAGTGCATGTCACAGGTGTCGTCTCTGCTTATTCTCAGACTGTTGGCTGTGCCAGGAGGTGGGCAACTTACCTGCTCCGAGCTGCTCTTCTCGTGTGTCTGCTGCGCTCCAGGCTGACCTGCAGGGGGATAGAGTTCTGTGGCAGCTGCAGTACTGGTGACAGGCTCCCAGTTTCCACTTTACTGGGTCTGTGTCCAAGTTGTGCCTTCAAGCTCTGATAGGCCTGTGTTCTCGTCACCCATGTCTGACCGTCACACGTTGCTGCAGCCATTTTAAATCCCTTCTAGATAGAGCCTTACATTTCAGAAAAGGGAATCCTGGTTATAACTGCCTTGTCCCGCTCATCATAAAGTGTCACTTAGTGTCACACGTAAGGCATTGCAGTGTCACGCATAAGCACACTGCAAGTGCGGGCATGTTGCAAACTCAGGTTTGGCAAAGCCAATAGCTCTGGCTAACGTCTTATAAAGGGCCTAAGGACGTCTCGAGATCTATTAGCTATGCCAATTCTTGTTTATTAATGCACTTCGACCACTGCTTGCGCCTCTAGTTATTCCTGCTCTTGAGACTTTCCCTTTCGGTGACCTTCTGTGCGTGCTCCCCGCCTCTCCCTTTTGCCGGCAGCACGCCCCCCTGCAACGAGGGAAAGCTGTGAAAAGCAGCTGGCTGTGAATCCGTTTCCGGAGCCGGCCCTTCAGCCGCAGAGCGGCGCGCAGACGGCAGATGGTGGGGACACGTTCGTGCCCCTTGTACTCAAGTGTGGGAACGCCACAGGGACGGAGCGCGAGGAGGGGACGGAGCGGAGGGGACGGGGCACGAGGAGGCGAGGGGCGCTTACACTAGGAATGAACGGGTTCAAGCCGCTGGGCTTCCCGGGGCAACATAACACCAATACACAGATATTGTACAGTAACAGTACAAATACTACACAGTCAAGATAAGGATATAGGCGGTGGTTATCATCTAAGAGAGTGTTCGCTGAGCAGTATCGAGTGACGTTAAAAGATGAATATGTTAGTTATTAGGTAATTTACTCATTTGTACCGAAGTCCTTACAGGCTTTCAAAATGTCTTATCAATGAGCGCTGCTGCGGCGACAAGAAGCGCACAACCTTCGAAACAACCATAGTAATGCACAATATGGGTGGACTGCCTTTAAGGACTTCCGGTTGCACTGCTGCAAGTAGCTTCAACGCGTCTCACAGGAATAATTTATTTTGTATTTGTTTGGAACAAATCCATAAATACAGAAACTGTGCACGCCATTGTGCAGAGGTGCAGGGACGCGGCGATGAAGAGACCGGTGCCGTGTAGATGTTCGCTGTCCAGTGGGTCAAATGAGGGGCCGAGCACACCTGGAAGGTTTGTTGCCAGAATATCGAGCTTCTCACATCGACATGCAAAAATATCGCGATCGGAATATCGACTGCCCGAAAATCAAGATGGTAAGTTTACTGGATATGGGTTTACATTACTTAACGTGGCATGTGTGTACCGTGTGTATTTTCAAAATACCTAGAAGTGGAGTTAAGAATATTCGCTGGAGAGAGTCGGTCTTTTTACGAACAAGGAGATCAGGTGAGGGAGCAACGCCGGGACACCACCGCCTTTCTCCGAGGCAGAGAAGAACTGCCTCGGAGAAACGCAGCGTCCTTTTCGGATTCGGGGGCGTGTTTTGCTGTTGTCTCCTCCCTGAGACTTTTCGCAAAAAACACGCCCCCGATCCGAAAAGGACGGGGCATGATTGGAGTGACGGGACCTCTTCTCCAATGGCTGGCCAGCATTTACTAGGCCAGCCAATGGAGAACAGGGTAGAAGAGGGGCGGGTTCAAGCCCCTCTTCTCCCAAGTCATTATCTCTCGCGAGCGAGACTGCGCAAGCGCAGCCATCGCTAGCCGAGACCTAAAAAGGAGCCTCTCAACCACAAGTGACAAAGAAAACAAGCACTGTCATAGCCAATACAATAGGCCTTGTCTTTCGGATCTTTTGTGTTTAGCCATGCAGCAAATTATCCTGGGTAGGGGTGGGCGGAATTTGCGGAATTAACCTTCGCAAATTATCGCGAGAATGTTTAAAATTATCGCAAACAAGCAGAAATATCGCGAAGATGCGGAAGTTTTTTTCCGGCATGTTCGCGAGATTTTCTGCATGGTTGCGGGTCGCCAACTTACCCATGTGGTTGCTTGCGGGCGCGGCCATCTTGTTTTGAGTTGTTCTCGCGGTGCATGATCGCGAGAAGAAAGACGTGATCGCGCGACGCATGACGTCACTGCGGGCGCGAACTGTCGCGAGACAGCGCAAATGGCTAAAAACAATACAACATCTCATGGAGAACGCGACCGGATCAAGAAAACTTGTCGGCGAACGCAGGGATTCAGGTAAGGCGATCGCGCGCGCGCGAGAATGTATTATTTTACAGCGCGAGCAAGAAACAAATTATCGCCAAGCTGCGGAAACCGGAATTTTTGACATTTTCGCGCTCTCCGCGGAACGCAAAAATGTCAAATTATCGCAATTTCCGCGAACGGAACGAAATTTTTGCCCAGGCCTAATCCTGGGTGCCTCAATTATTGCATAATTTCTGAATATGTGTAAGGTTATATCAAGCTGAAATTGGAATGTGTGGAAGATTACGGTATTGGGAGCAGTGCTGTGTAGCTTGCAGTGGTGTAGGGGCAGCTAAAGGAAGCTGGCAGAAGTGAGTCCCCATAAGCAAAAATAAAAAATCATTACTAAAAAGAAAAGGAAACATACAGATTCTGGGTAGAGTCCGCGACACAGTCCCACTTGTTTCCTCTGATTAAGTGTTTTCCTCCTCTTGTGTTTCCAAGACAGAGGTGGGTAGAAAGAGCTGCCTTCTCCCACCAGGGAGCTCGATTGACACCTCATTGAGATCGGACCACTTGCAGGCAAGCCTCTGCTCCTGCTAATGGTCTCGGACAGCACATGGAAGAGAACATAGGCAGCAGACAGTGAGGATTTCACTCCAGGCTGCGCCAAGCTGAGGGCACCAGGGGCAAGCAGGCTCGGAGTGCTCTCAGAGCAGCCCCCATAGAGCCACACTGAAAAAACGCATTTTGTTTTATTTTTGGGCTGTATGGATGCTCAGTTAATACGAAGACCACCCACAGTCACCTGACTTCAATTTCGTTATGCGGGAGCTGAGGAGAAAGGGGGGTTTGAGTGAATAATTCTTTTTTTAATTCTATTTACAAAAAACAACCGCTCAAAAAATTGCATGTTTTATAAAAATGACCCTCCGGCACTTCCTGTGGCGAATTAAAGCAGTTCCCTGTTTTTAGGTCTCGTGAGCCAAATTCTCGAAGAGACATTTTATATCTGGGCTTTTCAAAGTGCTGCCGTGGCCTAAAGCTACAGTGCACTTGAACGTGCACGCGCGCAGCGCCATGTGTCTTTCCTCCGTAGCGATCGTAATCACGATCACTTTCACTTTCGCGGGCTCCTCTGTTGCTGGCATTCCCCCCTCCCTTCTCGCCCAGCCCTTCTTGTTTCATGTGCCCTGACAAATGCCGTCGGGAAGACTTATACGCCACATACCCTTCTATATTCTTAGTATTACTGGCCCTAGGGGCCGCTCGCATCCCGTCCCGGCTGCACTCTTATTATGCAGATTAACCGCGGCTTTAATGCGCCCCCACCCGGTCCATTACTGTTATGGAAATCCCGGCCCGTGCTCATCTTGTGATAACGCCATCGTCCTCGGGGACACCGTCGACCGCTCCGACCCATCCTGCGGCGCGTTATCTGGCCACCCTCCCATGAGACCGGGACACAATCTTTTGCTTCCTGGCGATCTCTTCCGATCCACCGCGTTGACTCGAGGTGCCTCTGTTGCAAGCCTGCTGCCTGCAGCCTCGTCGGCCCTTACAGCCCCGGGACATGGCTTGATAGCGCCAAACACCACCGTTCTGGCTCCAGGTGCTAGTGCCGTCCTGCCTATGTTCGTCGCCTCCTCGCCAGCGTCCCTGCTTCTTTTCCAGCGCGTCAACTTCTTTCACGTTCATTCTCCTCCCCCGTGGATGTTGGATTTACAGTGCTATGAAGTGGCCACAAAACTGGTAGCAAGTGGGCTATAAAAATCAGGTTCTTGCAAACTTCAATTCTGTTGTAAGAATAGGATTTACACACGGGCTCCAGTGTACATTGTGGTAGTTTTGTTAGGTAAAATATGGTATTCAAGGAAAACGAAAGCCCTTTGAAGTATTTTAAACAACCAGGCATAAGTGTGCCGCGCTTTATGTACGAGTTGCAGCTTCAGAGCTGCATCTCACTGTGCTTTACCATCACCAGCGGCACATCACAGCAGTCTGCGAGCCCCCACAGTAACAATGTTGTTCCTGCTTACAATTCACATGCTTTACTTGATCTTGCATTCCCTATAAGTGTTTGCTTCTTCCAGGATGTTACTTTTTTTTCCAAGCAGTATATTACACTTATCTCACCTCCTCATAACCTAATTTCCATTGACTCGTTCTCCAGCACCGAGAGGTCATACCAATGGCAACAGGCTATGCAAATATGATCACTCCACTTCAAATAAAAAAGTACAAAAACATTTTAAACGCCAACAGCTCTAACTTTAAGAAATGCGAGACCTATTTCATTGCAAATGCTTGTATACATAAGCGGTCAGTCAGGAAAGTGGGGCGGGGTGGGCTGCAGCCTCGTGCATTCTGTGGAAGGCAAGGGATGTAGTGCATTGTACTGCAGCATTTGTATAGTGCCCCTATGTGGCTTGCCTACATCTCGCTCTCAGCTGCCTCCAGGAATGCAAATATTGAGATATTAATCTCAGACAATAATGCCGCATTATCCTTTCCGAAACGTTTGTGTTGAGGCTCAGTTAATTAAGTCTGCAATTTAAACAGGTATTGCCTGATTGATTTTAAAACATCAGCAGTTTTTAAAATTCGCTGTACCCCATATATGCGACCTAAAAGCCTCCCATGGAGTACCACAGTGTTCCACAGACCCTACATTCAACTCAAAATAATCCACAATTGTCATTCGAATTTCTTTAGTGAAAACCACATACTATAGTGCCTGATGGAGAAAGAGAGGCACTATGACAACAGTTCCTTAAGAGAGTGGGCAGCTCCAGCACCACTGGGGAGTAACTTAATAGTGAGTTATTATAAGAGTCTTGTATAGCGCTCAGCTACCCGCACAGGGTTTCTTGGCGCTTTGGCAACAGGTCGGGTCTGGCAATTACAACGGAATCAGACCATCCACACTGCTACACGAAACACTGCTGCACGCCGCACACTACTGCACGCCGCACACTGCTGCACGCCGCACACTGCTGCACGCCGCACACTGCTGCACGCCTCACACTGCTGCACGTCTCACACTGCTGCACGCCTCACACTGCTGCATGCCGCTGCACGCCACACACTGCTGCACGCCTCACACTGCTGCATGCCACACACTGCCACACACTGCTGCACGCCACACACTGCTGCACGCCGCACACTGCTGCACGCCGCACACTGCTGCACGCCACACACTGCTACACAAAACATTGCTGCACGCCACACACTGCTGCACGGCACACACTGATGCAACCGGCACACTGCTGCACGCCACACACTGCTGCACACTGCTGCATTACTCACTGCTGCATGCTGCACGAAACTGCTGCACGCAGCACACTGCTGCATGCCGCACACTGCTGCACGCCGCTGCACGCCACAGTGCTGCATGCCTCACACTGCTACACGAAACACTGCTGCACGCAGCACACTGCTGCACGCCGCACACTGCTGCACGTCACAGTGCTGCATGCCACACACTGCTACACGAAACACTGCTGCATGCCGCACACTGCTGCACGCCGCACACTGCTGCACGCCGCACACTGCTGCACGCTGCACACTGCTTTTATGCGAGTTTATGCTACTGACATTGTAAATGACAATGCCTTTTATTTGTTTTAAAACCAAAACATAAATAAAAGGCATTGTAATTTTACAATGCCAATAGCTCAAACTCTTATAAATGCGAGACCTATTGCATTGCAAATGCTTGTTTTTATTTTACTTTGCACTGCATTGAGTACACGGTTGGGGCACTCAGGGAAACAAAAGGGAGGAAGGAGTTCAGGGTGGATGCATGAAGGGAGGGTAACTACATGATGGAAACGGACTCACCAACTCACAAAAAAGCTGATTGTTTGTGAGAGATGGTGTGCGCATGAGCTGAAGACTTTGGAACTGGGGAAGCAGGTTCCAGACTCAGCGTTATTCATTTCATGTATAATAACTACTCAAGTGGCTCCTACAAGGTAACGCAGAGTTACACGCTAAGGCATCGACACAGGAAATCTATTTGTATTTGATTGCATTTCATAGCAGTGGGTAGTGCTCATTCATGCCTGCCCTGTAAATCTTACCTGCCAATTCATGGCGTTATGAGAAGTTTGCAACATTCTCTACCCGTGCACGCAGAGGCGCAACTAGAGCCAAATTTCGGTGGGGGAGGGGGCTGAGCAAAAATTTCGGGGGGGCTGATCTTTAAGCAATAGGCAGAGTGGAGCTGCAGGGGCTCGTAGAAGGGGTGAAACAACAGCGAGGCCTCATTAACATGCAGATGGTCTTTTAAAGACCTGTGAAGTGCTCGGGTGCGGATGCTTTTTTGCCCGGGAAGGTGTCTCATCCCGGGCTGCCACACACGACGGGGGGGGGGGGCTGAAGCCCTGTGAGTCCAATGAGTGTTGCGCGCCTGCGTGCACGTTGCAGCCGTCTCCAGCTTCACAGAAGCCTTGTGCACCCCAGATGGCAGCACTGATTCACCCCGCTTTCTAAACAATCTCCAGCACTCACCTGCTGGGAAGCGTGGCAGGCTTGCAGTGCAACTCTCTAGGCTTCTCTGCGCTCAGAGGAGTAAGTGAGCAAAAGGCAGGATGAGTCTCGGTGTCGGCTCAACATCCTGTTATTCTGGGCAAATTACTTAATCTCCGCGTGCCTATCAAATATGAATGTGTCCTTGTGTATCGTTAACTGGTGCTCATGTAAAGCACTCCAATATCTCTGGGTTGAGTTTGTGCTATATAAAAAGCTGCAACAAAAAAAAAATGAACACACTAGCAGGCAGGAGGGGAGAAAGGGGGAAAGTCTGCGTGCAAAGGGTCACGAACTGACCCAGTATGTAAACAATGAAAGAAAACGCCACTGCCAAGGGCGATATTTGTAAAGGCTTTAGTAGAATAAAAGGTGCGACATGAAACTAACAGAGGTAAATTAAGCACTAAATTGACATTAAACTGCCAGACTGTTACAATATTGTTTGATTTGAGCTTCTTGCCATTTTAAATAAATTCTATTTGAATACATATTAAAAAGCAAAACAGCATCAGGTTTCGGATAAGACTTCTTTATCAGGGATATGCTTTTCTACCACAGTATCTACTATACTTCCCTTTCCATCTCCCCCGCCTTCCAGTTCTTGGGGGGCCTGTCATTTTATACAAGGAAACAAAAGATGTTTTTTCACTATATTGCTACTGATGTATGAGATAAGCAGGGGATAGATTGGAGGGGCAGCTGGGAGTAGCAGCGGGCATCAAATCTGAACAAATGCCACCACATAAGCGCGGTGGCCATGAATCGAGTGTCACGCTAAGTGGAAAGTGCTCCAAATAGTGTAAGCATGTGCAAATTAAAAGAACATCTCGCGAAGCATGCGTGTGCCACAACAAACACTTGAGAGCAGTGCATGATTACACTGAAGCCCGGTGGCCGTGAATCCAGTGCCACACTAAGTGGTGAGTGTTTGGTGTCAATGGAAAAAAAAGTTCTAAAGACAGGACAAACAATAGCAACAAGTGGAAGAGGACAAGTCCTATGGCGATCCATGGGATTCAACAATTGAGGACAATTTCGCTGTAGCGATTTGGTGCTCGTAAAATGGGCGCAGCACTGAGACAACAACAAAACACGATCACTTTGAAGAGGTACTCATTCTACATAGAAAAAAAATGCCACAGACACAAAATTCAATGACAAAAGTAGAAGCGGACAATTCCTTCAGCTAATCTCCATGAGAGTTAACATTTGAGAAAAGCTGGGACAAGCAGGAATGATTATCCATTAAGAAGCAATGTTTTTTAGAGGACACTGCCAAAAACCAATCAAAAGTTTGAGGCGGGGTCTAAACCCATTCACTTAATACAACATGCCTCGAAGACAATGCATGCACGCTGCCTAGGCTCCACCTAAAAATACAAAAAGAATGAAAAGTAAGGATGTGAAGGAAATTGGACAAAAACCAATGTGGGAGTACAGAGAGGTGGTACATTTTGAAACATGTATTAGAGAGAGATTAGGACTGCGAGTAAAACAACAAGAGACGGGTGGTATAGATTTAGCAAATTAACCACCTGTTACTCTCCTCCAAGCATTTCTTCAGGGAACACACATTCATCCTGAAATCTCAAATAATCCCGCAGTCTGAAAGACAGGGGGTTTTACAAAACTATGCCCCCTTGCACATGCTACATGTTATGTTATGTTAAGTGGTTTTTATAGAGCGCTCAACTGACCCAGGGGCATCTAGGCGCTAACTAGGAGAATGTACTGAGGGTAAAAAAGATCCGGATAGCAAGAGAAGTGTCCTGTTAAAACCAAAACGCTTTCAGCTGTTTCCTGAAAATGCTTAGCATTGGAGTTTTACGCACGGCCAGAGGGAGCTTATTCCAATAACTTGGCGCTAGATATGAAAAGGCTCTACCTCCGGTGCGGGTAAGGCGAATTCTGGGAACCTGGAGCAGATCCAGAGTACTGGATCTAAGTTTTCTGCCAGGAGAATACTTTAATAGTTGTTTCCGCAAATAGAGAGGGCCTCTGCCATTCAATGCATTATGTGTAATACAGCAGATCTTAAAGAAGGATCTGTTCTTTATTGTTAACCAGTGCAGTCCCCTCAGCTGAGGGGCCAAAGCCGATCCTGCCGGGCAATTCAAGATCAATCGTGCTGCCGTGTTCTGAATTACTTGGAGTTTGGCCAATTGAGTCTGTCCCACTTCTGCCAACAGGGCATTGCCATAGTCCAGACGACTAATGACCATTGCCTGGACTAAAGTTCTGCGATGGGAGGTAGGCAGATAGGGAAAAAAAAATCTGAGAAGCCTTAAACCATAGTAGCATGAGCTTGCTATCGCCGCAACATGATCTTTCATGGTCAGGGCCTGATCCAATTTTAGGCCTAGATTTTTTACTGACTTTTTAGGGGTAGGGGCCTGGCCCAATTCGACAGGCCACCAATCATCCGACCAACTATTGATGGCCTTCCACATCAACATGTCCTCCGTCTTTTCCGGGTTAAGCTGGAGACAATTTCTTGTCATCCAGTCGAAGATGGCAAGCATTCCGGAGGCAAAACGGATTTTGTCGAGCTCTGGGTTAGGTCCGATGGTAAACATAAGCTGAGTATCATCAGCATATGAAATGATCTCAAAACCCAGATGCTCGACAATTTGTGCCAGCGGGGCCATGTATATATTAAAAAGGGTGGGACTTAAACAGGAGCCCTGGGGTACTCCCCTGTCAAGCAGCATTTTGCCTGAGGAGTACGGTCCGAGCATGACAGTTTGGGTTCTTTCGGACAACAAGTGTTCAAGCCATTTAAGGGCTGTCCCATTTATACCACAATCCAGGAATCTCTCCGACAGCTTAATCAATCAATCAATCAGTGACACTTGTAAAGCGCGCTACATACCCGTAGGGTCTCAAGGCGCTGGGGGGGAGAGGGGGGGGTGCCGCTACTGCTCGAACAGCCAGGTCTTCAGCTTCTTCCTGAAGGAGAGGTGGTCTTGGGTCAGGCGCAGGTCGGTCGGGAGGGAGTTCCAGGTCTTGGCGGCCAGGTAGGAGAAGGACCTTCCTCCTGTAGTCGCTCTTCGGATGCAGGGGACGGCGGCGAGGGCGTGGTTGGCTGATCGGAGGTGGCGTTTGGGAGCGTGGAAGTTGACTCGGCTGTTGAGGTAGCTCGGGCCTTGGTCGTGTAGGGCTTTGTGTGCGTGGGTGAGGAGGCGGAAGGTGATTCTTTTGTTGACGGGGAGCCAGTGAAGGTCTCTCAGATGTCCGGAGATGTGGCTGGTTCGTGGGATGTCGAGGATGAGTCTGGCTGAGGCGTTCTGGATCCGCTGGAGTCTCTTCTGGAGCTTGGCGGTGGTACCGGCGTAGAGGGCGTTGCCGTAGTCCAGTCGGCTGGTGACGAGGGCCTGGGTGACGGTCTTCCTGGTCTCGGTGGGGATCCACCAGAAGATCTTCCGTAGCATGCGTAGGATGTTGAAGCACGCCGAGGAGACGTTGTTGACTTGCCTGGTCATGGAGAGGGAGGAGTCCAGGAGGAAGCCCAGGTTGCGTGCGTGGTCTGTCGGTTTGGGTGCGGTGCCCAGGGCGGGAGGCCACCAGGAGTCGTGCCAGGCGGAGGGTGAGGAGCCCAGGATGAGGACCTCCGTCTTGTCCGAGTTCAGTTTCAGGCGGCTGGTCGTCATCCACTCGGCTACCTCTTTCATCCCTTCGTGCAGGTTGGATCTGGCGGCGGCGGGGTCGTTGGTCAGGGAGAGGATCAGTTGGGTGTCGTCGGCGTAGGAGATTATGCTGAGGTTGTGTTTGCGTACGATGGCCGCGAGGGGGCTCATGTAGACGTTGAAGAGGGTGGGGCTCAGAGATGATCCTTGAGGGACGCCGCAGGTGACTTCGGAGGCCTCTGACTTGTACGGTGGTAGGCGGACTCTCTGTGTTCTTCCGTCGAGGAAGGAGATGATCCAGTCCAGCGCCTTGTCCTGGATTCCGATGTTGCTGAGGCGCCGTACTAGGGTGCGGTGGCAGACCGTGTCGAATGCCGCAGAGAGGTCTAGGAGGATGAGGGCCGCTGTTTCTCCATTGTCCATCAGGGCTCGGATGTCATCGGTGGCGGCGATGAGGGCGGTCTCGGTGCTGTGATTGGCTCGGAAGCCGGACTGTGAGGGGTCGAGGGATCCGTTTGTCTCGAGGAAGGCGGCCATCTGCTTGTTGACGGTCTTCTCGATGACTTTGGCTGGAAACGGGAGGAGCGAGATGGGGCGGTAATTCTTGAGGTCGGTGGGGTCCGCTGTAGGTTTCTTTAGTAGGGCGCTGAGTTCGGCGTGCTTCCAGCTCTCAGGGAAGATGGTGGTGTCGAAGGAAGTGTTGATGATGTCTCGCAGGTGGGGTGCGATGACAGCGTCGGCCTTGTTGAAGACGTGGTGAGGGCAGGGGTCGGTCGGTGATCCGGAGTGGATGGAGTTCATCGTGCGGATGGTGTCTTCGGTGCTGATCGGGGTCCAGGCGTGGTTGTTCGGTCATGGTGTGCGTTGGTTGGTTGTTGAAGCTGTTATGTATGTCCGCGATCTTGTTGTGGAAGTATGAAGCGAGGGAGTTGCAGAGGTCTTGCGATGGGGTGATGTCGTTGTTTCCTGCGCTGGGGTTGGAAAGCTCTTTCACGATGTTGAAGAGTTCCTTGCAGTTGTGTGCGTTGTTGTCCAACCGGTCTTTGAATGCTGTTTTCTTGGCGGCGCGGATCAGCTGGTGGTGTTTCCGGGTGGCAAGTTTGAAGGAGGTCCTGTTGTCCGGTGTCGGTTCCCTTCTCCAGACTTTCTCGAGGGCTCGGCAGTTCTTCTTGGAGCTCTTGAGTTCGTCGGTGAACCATGGGGCCTTCTTGCTGCCGGGTCTGCTAGGCGGGGTCCTCAGTGGGGCGAGTTCGTCCGCGCAGTTGCTGATCCACTTCGTGAGGTTGTCGGCGGCCTGGCTGGGGTTCGCTGAGCTGGCAGGAGGGTGCTGGTTCAGGGAGGTGGCGAGCTGGTCTGCTGTGATCTTGTTCCAGCTTCTGCGGGCTGCCTGTTGCTGGTGTTGGTGGGTCGTCGTTCTCTTGAAGGTGAAGTGGACGCAGCTGTGGTCCGTCCATTGAAGCTCTGTGGCGTGGCTGAAGTCTATGTCTGTGCTGGATGAGAAGACTGCGTCGAGTGTGTGTCCGGCGAGGTGGGTGGGGGTGGACACCAGTTGCTTGAGTCCCAGGTTGGCGAGGTTGTCGAGCAGGGTGCTGGTGTTGCGGTCGTTGTTGTTCTCCAGATGGAAGTTGAGGTCTCCCAGGAGGATGTAGTCGGCGGAGGGGAGGGCATGCGGGCTGACGAAGTCGGCGATGTCCTCGCTGAATTGTGTGCGTGGTCCAGGGGGTCGGTAGATCAGGGTGCCTCTGAGGGTGGTGTTCGGGTTGGTGTGGATCTGGAAATGCAGGTGTTCGGCGCTGGTCAGGGTGTTGTCGGTGCTGGTCGTGAGACGGATGGTGTTCCTGTGGATGATGGCGATGCCTCCTCCCATCTGGTTGGCGTTTCGGTCCCTCCGGACGACCTTGTAGCCCTCTGGGATAGCGATGGCGATGTCGGGAGCTGAAGAGGCGTTCATCCAGGTCTCCGTGAGGAAGGCGACGTCAGGGGCTGTGACGTCTAGAAGGTTCCAGAGTTCGATGGCGTGTCTGTGGACGGAGCGGGTGTTGAGCAGGATGCACTTGAGGTGGGTGCTGCTGGTGTTCGACTTGGTGGGTGCTGGTGCGAGGCTGGTCCGGATGCAGGTGAACTTGCAGGCGTGGCAGCTGAAAGGTCCGTGGGTACGTCGTGGAGTGGCTTGATGGCATTCTGGGAGTCGGCCGGTGTTGAGTGCGGTGAGGGTGGCGGCGGAGTACGTCAGGCGGGTCGGTCGGGATCTTCGTTGGCCAGGGGTCCTGGCGCTGGGCGCGGTCCGGTCGCGGACGGGCGCAGACGGGCTTACCTTTGCCGCGTCTTCGGCGCACAATCGGCGCGCCCGCTGCGCGTGACCGCTGCGCGTTCGCACGGTCGCCATATAAGGCGAAGTGCGCGGGTGGGCGGGGCAGCTGGGAGGCGGGAGCGGGGAGGGAACAGAAAGGAAAAAGGGGCGTGGTCAGCGGTGGTGGCGGGAAGCGGGGAGCGGGGAGGGAAGGCGGAGGGCGGCGAGGTAGGCGGGCAGACAGGCAGGAGAACGCAAAGGGCTGAAACTGACTAGAAAAAAATACAGGCACAAAAGTCAGACAAAAGCTGCTAACACGGGAGGAAAATGCAGTTCAAACAAGCACAAATGCTAGACAAAACAAGCAAAAACAGACGCCAGCGGCGTCAGCCGGCAGCGAGGCAGGCAGCGAGGCAGAGGGCAAGGCGAGGGGGCACACACAGCAGCTGGTGGCCGTGCGGCACGGGGGTGTCCCACAAGAGTGTGAAATAGTATCAAAAGCTGTGTGGAGATCTAGGAGGATCAAGATAACTGACCATCCCGCGTCACCAGTTAATCTAAGCGCGTCAGTTACCGCCAAAACGGCGGTTTCTGTACTAAAACCTGGACGGAAACCAGATTGCGAGGGGTCCAGAATATGATTATCCTCCAGATAAGAGCTTAACTGTCGATTAATGATACTTTCCAGGATTTTTCCCAGCAGTGGTAACGGAGATGGGGCGATAGTTACCAAGAATTAAGGGGTCCGCCGTAGATTTTTTTAATTTTATTACATAACTCCTGAGATTCCAGTGGCATCTGTCTGCAGACTTTAGGGGAGACCAAATCCCGTACAATGCCAACGTTTTCTGGGAATTACTTGCATTATCAATATGACTAATGATAAATTGCCATCTAGCGGCTTTTAGATTCAGATGATATTTAGACAGTGACTTGCTATAAAGCCCTCTGTTTTCATCAGTCTTACTAGTATGCCATCTTCTTTCCAGTCGCCTACAACTGGCCCTTTCCAATTTCAGTTCCAATGAGTACCAAGGAGTGGAGGACTTTCGTTGTAAGGGGTTCACTTGTTTTTTTGGTATGACCGCATCAAAGGCCAATTCTAAGGAGGTATTGAAAGTCTCCAATTGTTTGGAAACTTCCATAGTTTTGGTTGTCTGATCAAGGGAGAATACCTCATTAAATGCTACTAAAGTGAGGTTACGCCAGATCCTCCGCTGATCATGATCTTGTCTAATAGGCCGTTTAGAACTATGTTGGTCTGTTTGCTGTATATGGGTCATGATCATATAATGGTCTGTCCATAGAAGGGGATCAGGGGGATCGCATCGTATCTGGTCTGTGTTGGAATAGACCAGATCTAATAGATGTTCTGCACTATGGGTAGAGCCTTTGACTCTTTGGGTAAGTCCCATGAGTTCGAGGGAGGTAAATAGTTTTTTTACTTCAGGATCAGCCACATTTTCCCCATGGAAATTGAAGTCTCCGAGCAAAGAAATGTATTTGCAGCCAGTACATATAGTGCGAGATGTTCCACCAAACGATCTGCAAATTTCGTTTTAGGTCCTGGGGGTCGATATACTAGGGCTCCGTACCAGGTGTCAGAAGGGGACACGGAAACTTTGAAGATCCCTAATTCTAAGCAATCATTGCTAACCGTAAAGATCCATTTCACATCTAGATCATTTTTAAAAGCAATGGCAATCCCTCCTCCTTTTTTGTTTTCCCTATCCAGATGGATACATTTATAGCTCTCTGGTATTGCCAGAGTGATCATGGAGTGATTTGTGGGGGATAACCATGTTTCAGTGAAGAAACACAAGGCGGGATCATGTGAAACCATCATGTCCCATATTTCAAAGGGATGTTTAGCTAAGGATCTAACATTACACAAAATATTTTTATGAGACATGGCTACTGGTTCTACCATACTGCCCCAAGATGAGGAGGCTCCTGCAGATACTGCCATTTGAAATTGACAATGATTGCAGGTGGCAGGCCCCTCCAGCGTGGGTGGGAGTTTCTGAGTGCAGTTCAAATAAGGACACTTATTTACTTGTGCACATGTTTTAATTTGAAACAAGGAGTCAGCAGAATAGTATACAGTGGGTAAATAGTGCATTTTTACCTTGGGAGCAGCAGCATTTCTGGCCTCTGGTCTCGTTTGGGCGCGGACGGGCGCAGACGGGCGCAGACGTGCTTGCCTTTGGCGCGCCGTTGGCGTGCCCGCTGCACGCGTCCACTGCGCGAACGCGTCTGCATCTTGTCTAATATAGCCAGAGGAGCCAAACACTAGTGCGCTAATGCAAGTGTTCCCCCAAAATGTCTGCCCGCTCCCGGGATGGAGCAAGTGCGTGCCTGCCCTCCCCAACCCAGCACCTGAGCGTCTCAGAGAGTCAAGGGTCCAAGGGCAACACAAATAAAAGTAAGTACGTTTTAAAATTCCTATTACATACGGCGCGAATAATACAGCAAGTAGCACTCCCGGCTTCCGCCTCAGGAGACAATCTGCCTAGTGTTGTGCGCACGCATCTGCTTCCTCTCTAATATAGCCAGAGGAGCCAAACACTAGTGCGCTAATGCAAATGTTCCCCCAAGATGTCCGCCCGCTCCCGGGATGAGGCAAGTGCGTGCCAGTCCTCCCCAACCCAGCACTTAAGCGTCTCAGAGAGTCAAGCGTTCAAGAGCAACACAAATAAAAGTAAGTACGTTTTAAAATTCCAATTACATACGTCACGAGTAATACAGCAAGTAGCACTCCCGGCTTCCGCCTCAGGAGACAATCTGCCTAGTAGAAAATAAAAGATGACTGTTAGGGACTCGTTAGGTGCAGGGCCTGTGTATTGTTTTAGCTGATGGAAATGAACTATGCAGTGAAAGCCTACAATCAACATACTTTACTTAGCAATTACTTTTATTTATGCTCATTTTGAAAAGGTAAGCACAAATATGTTTTTAATTTAGCATGAATGTGGTATAGTTCAGTATATACATATATTTAGAGTCGTTTTTGAACCTTTGAGAGCGATCTTCTACCATTATGTATTTGCAAGATTAGTGATATTTATTCAACATTCTGCTTGGGCCTCAAGGCACCCAGAGTGCCTGGAAGATATGCACAATTCAAATATGGCCACCATACTGCACCACAAGCTTTATTTAAACATCAATTTCTCTCTGTTCCAGTGCCTTGAGACCCTCATGGGTGAGTAGTTGTGCTTTACCAACCCTTGGTTGATTGATTGATTGATCTGTGTGGAGGAGTGAAGCAACTTTTCGTACCCCTCTACATGCACTGCACAGAAGAACTCCGAGTTCCCTGAAGCAGCTGCGTGCAGTGTAGTGGTGACCATAGATAGGCTCACAGTACTTTTTTCTCAGTGGCATATATTTACCTACAAGGAAGGAAAAAGCAATGGAACAAAATGCCGTCAGTCACACAGAGTAAAGCCAATAGCTGAAGAGGACTAGCATATTGTGCCACGTTGGAGGCTGTGGCAGGCCGAACTAAAATGTGAATGATGCTACAACAGTCTAATGGATGAAGAGGACTGGCAGAAAGACCATCTATATGTGGATGTTTATGTATTTTTAAAGATTTCTTGGGGGAAAGACCAGGAGGTCTTGGTGACCTAAAAATAGCATCTTAGGAAAAGCTAAATCTCAATACGCTGAAAAGACTTTCTTAACAGTGTTCTGAGTTCAATGAATATAATGAGGCATACATTTAAACTAAATGCCTGCCATGAAGGATATCATGGTGCAGGCCGCGAGTTTAGGACTAGATTTAGAAAACATAAATCTGTGATTAGGAATAAAAAACCTCTTGCCATCATGATAGACCACTGCATTGAACTGGACCACACTGAGAATCAACTGAAATGGATGCTTTTAGATAAAGTAATCACTAACAAAAATAGGCATAAAAATGAAAACAGAAAAAAGAGGGAGATGTTTTGGATGTTTTACTTTGACACAGTCAACAAGCATTTGCAATGCAATAGGTCTCGCATTATTAAAGTTTGAGCTATTGGCATTGCTAAATAATGCAACACCAATAGCCCAAACTTTAATAATGCAAGACCTATTGCATTGCAAATGCTTGTTATTCTCGAAGACACCTGCTAAAAATGAGCAGCAACTGCAGAAAAGAATCTAAAACTATAAATGCATCTAGCAAAGTGGCAAACCAACTTTTGACTACTGAAGAGAGAGAGAGAGATTCACCTTGGGTATTCTAAAGGGGCTTGAACTGCTCAGCGTCTTTCTGCAGCTCTTCATCCATCAGAAACGTATGAAGTGACAGTTTTGATTAGGCAAGAGTTGCCTCAGTGCATGTATTTAAAATAATCAGATCCTTTTCATGGATGTCACACAGTGTATTCTCAGCCTGACAAGAGTTTTTTTTTCCATGAAGCCTCCTTTTCAAACTGATTAAAGCCTGGGAAGAAATCCTCAACATAATAAGACCAACAAAAGAATCTCTGCAATGTGAAATAAATGTGATCCAATTCCATTAAAGAACTGCTGTTGTCTATAAAAAAATATAAAACAAAAGCAAATAGTCTTCTTGGGAACAGCCCTTTTAACAGAGCATCTCAGCCAGTACCCAGCTTAAAATCTGTGTTACGCTGTTTCACCCCCATAATTTCACGTGGTACCACCTTATACAACTCTTCTTATCAAACATCGCACAAGCACGTTTTAGCCACCAAAAGAATTTGCAAAAGTAATACCTGGCAAACTTAAGTTAGGAAGCGGTCCATTTATCAGAGGGTGTGGCTTATCGGCTAGGACGGCGGACTTTGAAGCAAAGGAACCAGGTTCGAGTCTGGCCGGATGGGGCCAATCACTTAATCTCCTTGTGCCTAAAAAATAAATATGAATGTGTCCGTCTGTAATGCTAGTAGTGCTCATTTTAAGGCTTTGATACCTTCCTTCGGGTCGAGTTCACGCTATATAAAAACTGCAACAAAAAACATTAAAAAATTGTGCGAGGCAATGAGGGTCAGTAAACATGTCCTCGTGCATAGCAAAAAAATAATATATCGCCACTCTCCAGGTCCTTCGTCCTACACCCTTATCAGCGTTCCCACTACCTCTAAGCCAGCATTTGCTCCCTGAGGTAGAATTACTGAAGAATAATCTTCATTAAACCAGTATATAGCAGTCGGTGCCCACCGGGCCTGCCCGCGCGACGGTCCCCCCGGGGCCTACGCTGCCTGGGAGTCAATCACACAGAAAGGGCCGGTTCTGAGGTAGCGCCTCTGAGCGGAAGTGCCAGCGGCCTTCAAACGGTTAATGGTTTTAATACTCCATGGGAGAAAAAAAGACAGTCTTGCGAGCCTTGATATTAATGAAGGTGTCACACATTGTCTAGTGAAAGTTGTGCCTGGCAATCTTACTTTTTTCGGATGCCTACACCAGTGACATTTCATCTCACATTCAAAGAGCACTACCTTAATGAAATGCATAATTAACATATTCTAATTGTGCTGAGTGCTGTGATGATTTTGACAGAACTCACTTTCCATGTCTAATTTGATGCTAATTTAATCTGTTCCTCTCCCGCCAACATGACCTTTCTTAATTGAGTTTCACTGAAGAAATTTTTTGATGGATTGATTTATCAGCATTGCGGGGAAGACAACAAAGGCTGTGGGCGCGTGACAGAAAATGGGACACGGATGGCCCTGGAAGCCAGTGTGCTCTGAACTTTCTCACTACACTGTCCCCTTGCCAGAGTGCCTGTCTGATGCACTGATGGAATTAAAGAGTTCTGACATCTCTGTTGAGCTTTGATGCTCGCTGATTAAAAAAAAGCGATCGCT
This sequence comes from Triturus cristatus, assembly GCF_964204655.1. NCBI lineage: Eukaryota > Metazoa > Chordata > Amphibia > Caudata > Salamandridae > Triturus > Triturus cristatus. Next base: position 432,691,649 of record NC_140583.1, read on the forward strand.
ATTGTTAAAAAAAAAAGACACGCCAGCGAGTGGTGCGCGCGCCACTGCGAGCCATATGTTTTCAATTATCGCGCCCGTGTCTGGTCACGATAATTGAAAACATATGGGCTTTGGTGCGCGTAACAGACACCAATAGGCCTTGGGTGGAGCAATGCGCCTGCCTTTGGCCTATTGCGTGCTCTGTTTAAAAAAAACACGCACGCAAAGCCCAATAGCGGAACCCAAAAGGAAAAGCACACGCACGAGCGTGTGCGATCCAGGGTCCGTTTTGGAACCCTCCACAAAAGGGCTCTCGCCTGCGCGAGCAGTGCTGCGTACTGCATCGCTAGGGGCGAGCCCTGAAAAGGGCCTTAAGGCCTTTTTTTGTTTTTGAGTATCTTTCAGGTTACATTGTCACCCCTCTGCACCATTATTTCTGTATCCCAATTTTTGGGACTCTGTATATTTAACGTGAGGTCAAAATTGCTGTGAGCTTATCAGCACTCTTAGTGTATACAATGTGGTTGATGGGAGTCCTTTAAGCTGCTCTATTCATTGGAGTCTGTACATATGTTTCTTGGATAGGACAATAGGTGGTACTCCCTTCAAGTGGGTATCATTGATAGTAGGTACCACTGTCTTTTTTCTCTTATCATTTTGATTTGTTTTGCTGTTTTCAGTTTGCCATACATACGTCCCTGACAAAGGATTGTATAGAATATTTCTGCTTGTTTGGGATAGATGTCGTAACTTTTATTCATTATAGCTAGAATAGTTTTTAGCATAAACTCAGTAGATAGTCCAATATGTTCTATTCGGGAGTCTGCATTCTGCATAGTGACAGTGGATCCACCCCTGGTAAGCCCAATGGCCTGATTAATTTCTTTGTTTATACCAGATAATATAATACAGGTTCCCCAGGGATCTATGAACTTTGTGGGGGTCCCATGCCTAGGAACCTGTGTTGTTACATTATTTGTGCATACTTTCAAGATGGCTGCGGGGGGTTGCTGATTTTGGAGTCATCCTGCGTTGAATCTTAGTTACGAATACACTGGAGTACACAATACAAGTGCCCCTGGGATTAATGACCGTGCAAGAGTCTTGTTTCCCAAGACCCTTGCTGTTATTACCTCTGTATATACTCCCAACATGGCAGCAGTGGTTAGCCAGCTCAGTACACATCCCACTTTGACTCTCTCTTACCTGGGTTCCGATGTTAGCCATCTTTTATTTCTTAACTGGTCACATGGAATGTTTCTGTACTACAACAAGCATTTGCAATGCAATAGGACTCGCTTTTTGTGAGATTTACCGCTATTGAGTTTGTAAATTTAAAAGCAGCCACTGTGCTGCAACATAAAACTGGGGTGAATGTATGACATTGGTCTGCATTCTGTCCATCAACTGTTGTTTTTGCATTTATCACCCCGAGTGGAACGGGTATGCCCAGACGTGGGTCCCGTGCTTTCCATGCCATTTGAATCAAGCTATCCTGGCTGAAGAGGGGTGAGACCCCGAAACCGGTCCTAGGATGCTTGTTTCCAGTCCAGGGAGGACCTGGCTTGGCAGTTCGGGCTGGACTGTTCCCATGAGGCACGGGGTCAAGACTAATTTGCAAATGGCTGGGTTCAAACTGGAATGGCATGGTGAGCAAAAAAACGATGGATTTAGGCCCAGATCTCTGTATTGGGGTGAATGTATGACATTGTTCTGTATTCTGTCCATCAACTGTTGTTTTTGCATTTGCAACATAAAACACAGCATCTGTGTTGTAAAGATGAAAGCGGACGCTGTGCTGAAACATAAAGTGCGGTACCTGTGTTGTTAATATGAAAGCGGGTACCCAGCTGAAACCTAAAGCGCAGCACCCGGGGGCAGGACGGAGATAAGATAAGGAGCAGACAGTTGAGCAGAGAGTCGAAAAGTGGGCGCTGTGCTACAAAATAAAGCACTGCGCCCCTGTTGTTAACATGAAAGGAGGCGCCATGCTGAAACCTAAAGTGTGGCGCCTGGGGACGGGACGGGGATGAGGGTCTGCGTGCCATGCGGGAGCCATTGTTAACTGTGTGTTAATTGATTTGGGCTAGCAGCGCATAACCAAAGAAATGCGCCGCTGCCAAAATCGAACCTGAAGCGTGCTGCGGTGTTGAGAAAAGAACATAAAGTGCAGCTTAAAACCTAGGTTCTTTAAAAGATATATATATATTATGGCACGTTGTGAGTGCAATAGGAGAAAGTAATTTAAGAAAATAGTGCTCACAGACTGTAAATAAAACATACTGAGTAACAACTCATGTTACCAGGGCAGTCCTCACGGGTCGTTACAAAAGGAGAAAAGGAGGCACTAAGGAGGGACAACTAAGCCTATTCACGAATCAAAAGCCATCATTTACAAATGACAGTAAGAGAAGCCAATTGAAAAGATGGGCGGAAAATGGGCGGAGCTTCAAATCCATACCTGAATACAGCATGTCTCAAAGAGACAGCAAAAGCGCTGCCTAGGCGAGACCTAAAAAGGAAGCGAGGCTCAAAGGTTCTTTAGCATTCCACATGGATTGGTCGTCAGCGTTTTTCAGACTGAGCGGTGATTTATTAATCTTTCTTGGTTAGTATTAAACTCAAGGTATGTGTGTTAAGTCACTGGCTGAATTGCAGGAGAGAGTTTACATAATTTTTGTTTTGTGTTTTTCCTTAGTATAAATGTTCCTAAAGAGAGGTTTTAAGTTTTGGACTTGGTAATTTCCAGCATTAGTGGATTATTATAAGCCATAGTTTATGCTCATTCAGCAGCGACTTGTTTGGATAGGAGATTCGGGTCTCCTAGGAGAAGAGCGGACTATTTGATGATCGACTCCTGGTGTCTCTGCCCTCCTTTTTGAAAGCCGGTATTTTATTTGTGTTCCTATCTTCCCCTCTGCAGTTTAATTGATTAGGACTACTACAGACGCTGGTTTAGATTTCTTCAGTTTCTAACTTGCCTGGGGCTCAGACTGACTACGCTTTTCTATATTCAACAGACAGGTACTTAGGGCTATAGATGTACAGGTTCTGCTCTTGGTGTTGGATACTGTAAACATTGGTGCATAAATGTGTTTACATTAAATGGTGCAGTAGAGATATATGGTGAGCGCAAATTGGTGATGGGATATAACGGGCCTATTGGGTGACTCACACTGGTGTTTTCAGTGGTGTAAAGAAACCGGAGGGGGGCCCCTGCTCGGTACATGGAGGGGCCCCCTCCAGACCCAATAAGGAGCTCTCTGTCTGGAATACTATGCAGAGGGGCCCCCTGGAGCTTGGGGGCCCCCTGCACCGCAGGGGCCTGTGTTACGCCACTCTGTGTTTTGTGCACTTGTTGATTGCGAGCACTATATGGGACTTGAACTATTTGCATGTGGAGTTGTCATTTGGTGTCAATTCATGTTTCATTTTATTTTGGTTATGGCATCCATGCATCTAATATATATGTGTACTATATGCTCCATTGAAAACAGTGATAAAAATTTATGTTGAGTCTAGCATATTTGGGAGGTGCTCATTTAAAGCATTGGTGTGATGATACAGCCCAATTATACATGTGTTTTAAGGTTTGTTACGTCTTAGTATGGTATGCAAGATATGAATGATTTCAGTATGATTGTGTGGATAGACTAATAGTTCTTTCTGCTGGATAGTTTTTTGTTTATTCATGCTTTAATCATGCATTTGGAATAATGGATAAATTGCTTTAAGTAAATAAAAACAATAGAGATATTTCCCGTTACAACAAAGTCTATTTGTTGTTACTTTTGGCCTGCAACTCTGTTCAAGAGCGTGCTTATGCAGGTGGGTTGTTCTTTTTTTCATTGGGTATCATGGTGCTGAATTAGCAGATGTTTATTGTTGCCCAACTCAATGGTGCTCATTTTATCAACCAGAACAGGATGAAAGGCTGAGGAGATCCTTCCTCTCATGGAATTCAAACCAGAGACCATGAGTCCATGAGATTCCAATTTTCTTTTTTCAAGATCCCTCTAAAAGCACAGAAAAACATAGGTAATGGGTTTAAGGAAAGGGATTTTTATTATTTGCTCATGATCCCTTAACCCATGAGCAGGTGAATTCACCAGCTGCAACACAGTACGTCCGGTACTAACAGGAAGCACATACTCCCTCTACCAAACTGCTGGACGGATATGACAACCCGATGATGAAGCATGCCACTTAGGTTGGTGGGTGAGGGCTTGTCTTAATCTTTTTTTAAAATCTAGCCACACTTAAAATCAGTACTAGTGGGTTCTCCACTTAAGGTAATTCCTTGTGCCTACTCCCAGGACAGATACCTTTGTGCTGTTGTTATTACATGACGGAACGCTAACTTGGGCAGCCCCATCCTCTCTTTTCGACTCGTTTTTTCTTGATACATTTAGCACAATAGATTAGCTGCGGAAAATATTCTGGAGCATAAAATATAATACACCAACACTAAGAAGGGGTGAGAAGTTTTGATAAGGTGGAACACTCAGCCTTCCAGACTGTATTGAAAAACTACACAATGGAGTGTTGACCTATCTCACCTAAATCCCGTCTATTCATGAGGCTACTTGTGTGGCCCTTATTATATCTCTTTCTTGGATATATTTTTTGGGTCCTCACCCACAGGTCCCACCTGTGGCCTGCTTCATCATCAGACCCACACCCACATCACCTAGTGTGAGTGGGTGGGCTCTAAGCGTTTGTAAGCGGAGGGCTTAAGGGTGCAATCAAGGGATTGTGAGTGAGTTAAAATTGCCTTGTTGATCCTAAATTGCTTTAATTAAGAAAGGTCCTAGAGCAAGGTTTAAAAACAGTGGGATGTCACAAGGGTATGATGGCTCTTGACATCAGAAGGTCGACATGTGTCAGCCAGTTAAATGCCCGTGCGTCAATTGGCTTTCTTCCGGACCAAATGTAATATGTTGAATCCCTCCATGGCGTGATTGCTAGTAACAACCTATCTATATGCATTTATGCAAATTCAGTAAAGCATGCACGCACCTATACAGACCATAATTAGGAATCTTTCTTCGATATATTCTAGGATGGCCTATATATTAATTAGGCATCATAAGTTTTGGGTTGGTTAGACGATCTCTGTAGTCAAACATTCTTCAAGGGACACCGTCCGTGATAACACCTGCTTGGTTCCTCGTAACCCTGCAAATTCAATAGATAGGTCAACCCTCCATTGCATAAAATATAATGCCCATCATTATCAGATATCAGAACAAGATGACAGTACCACTTGAACTCGCTTTTGATGAATAAATATTTAACACCATTCTAACATCCCCATTCCTACTGGGAGACCTGAATTTCTCACAGACTCTTTCACAAACAGACGATTGGGAATCTTTATCATTAAAATGAAATCAAATAAGAACAGTACAGCATGGTGCTATCATAATTAAATACCTCAGGGCAAAAGCATCACCTGGAGGTCTTATTGTTACAAATGAACCCATGATTAAAAAAAGAAAAGAGTGGCTCAAGGATTTTGGAATCTATGCTGATCAAGATTCAAACTATCAGAACGTAGCCTAAAAACCTCTAAACAGATTTCAGTATTTAATCAAAAATAGACATGATCAATAAACACATGCCCCAGAATAAAACAAATTTGGGACCCAGACCAAAATTACCCAAATCCAGAAAGAAATCAGAAAATTCAGTCCTGATTTCATATTCTCATACATCCCCCATGAATACTACACTATTACCCCAAAGCAGACGAATCACCAGAGAAACAGTCCCCAGTGACAAGACATACCACAAAACTATAGGATAGCATCATGATAGGACTAGCAGCTGGGGTGATGAGTCACAAGGAAGCATCAACATGAATGGGCAACCACCTCCTCCAATTCCCTATGCCTATGGCTTTTTACCCAATCCTTATCAACCGTTTCCACCACATTCCCATTTTCCCAGAGGCCGGTGTCCTTTTTTAGGTAGAGACAGGGAATAGGGAACAATGTGAAAAAAAGGAAACCAAAGTGAAGTAGACAGGCAAAGTACAGATGTAAACACTGAGTAATGGCAAGGACTCACAACCGGGAACAAGCAGGACCCCAACTTAGTCGTAAATTTAAATGGTGACTCATTATATCAGTTCCTGAAACACAATTACTGAACAAAGGGCTAATGTTTGTCTCAACCCCAAAAGTCAATATGTTTAATCGGAGGTGTGAATTAGAGGAATGTTTCCACTTCATGTGTTTTGACAATCAAGACACCAAGAGAACATCCTTTGACTAACACACAAGCTTCCGAATCAAATCTACATTTCAGCCTCCTACCCATTCTTTACCTGCTGCTCTTCTTACATTTGAACAAGCTGTAACCAGAGACAACGAAATCCTCAACAACATATTGCCTAAGAGACCTTACACAATCTATCAAGAATATTAAAGGGAGCTCTCAATTCTCTACATAACAACATAAATATTGTCATGAAGCCAGATGATAAGGAGGGAGCCATTATCATTCTGACTAAGGAGTTGTACAGCAATGAGTGCTTGAGATTACTTCAGACAGAACCAAAACTCACACAAAGACTCCACACAACTATTATCGAGATAGTTAATGAGGTAGAGCTAAACAGCTAGATCACCAAACAAAATGCTGACGTTTTAGTAGGCAAAAACACTGGTATTCCATACCTTTACACCCTACGAAAAGTACATAAGCCCAATCTGACAGACCTATAGTCGCAGGGATAAATTCCATTCTATAACCCCTATCCCAATCTTGAGATTGGTTTCTCAGACCGTTGGTGAGCAAAACTCGATCATTGTTGAAGGACATCAATTGGTACTGGTGATATTACAAGATCTATCCTTTGATTCTTATAAAAAGTTAAAAGATACTAATGAGCCTTGACCATTTGTGGAGAGCCATACAATTTGATGAGAGTTGAGAAAGATTATTTTTATAATTTATTAATTAAAATATTTCTATCTTCAATAGATTATTCAAAACAGCATACATTCTTGATATATGTCAGGAAACAACAAGCTTGTGGACTTTTTGGTTTCCCAAATTGTATAATTTGTTCTTCACAGAGGATGAATCATTGTAACCATGTACGTCTCCCTCCAATATTAGAAAATGACTAATGATGCTTTATTTTGTTTCATTATTGGTGTTCTCTTTCATTTACTTTTAGAAATGCTTGTTTGTTTCTGTAGCTGCTTTTGGGTTCCACACGCATTTCCCAAATCACACGTGTAGAGACGATTATCTGCCCTTTTGTTTCGTTCTGCACGCATTGGATAAACACGTGTAGAAAGACGCTTTTGCTGGTTGCTAGGAAACCAGCGTTTACACGTGCGTATGAGGAAACGCCTTGGTACGGCTATAAATAACCGCAAGGCTGCATTCCGAGTGCTTGACTTCGTCGTTCCCATCCCCGGCTCGCAGAGGAAGAAGGATTCTACACGGGCAGTGACGCCTTCTGGAAAGGGAATCCCTCCTTCCAACTCAGCAGCCAATTCGAGATTCACCTCCAGTTAAGTCCCGAGTTTCTTCGGGTTTACCATTATTTATTTTTAGAACGCGCAGATCACGCTCGATCTTTTTGGGCATTCAACTTCAGACTATTCAGCAAATGCATGCAGAGTGACACAGAGGAACCCGAATGAGACTTTGTTGTAGCCTCTTTAAGGTGCTCGTTCTGTGGGACAAAGACTTCTGGCTTTTCAGTGAAAAGCGCGCAGAGTGACATTTGAACAGATTCCTGTTAAAACGCTTGCGTACCGAATCGGTAAATTAGAATCGGTAAGTTATATGTAGGTAAAAATTCGGTAACAGTTACCGATTCGGTAACATTCGGTAATCACGAATCGGAATTCACCGAATCGGTAAATACCGAGGTGGTATTTACCGATTCGGTAAATACCGAGGTGTTATTCACCGAATCGGTAAATACCGAGGTGGTATTTACCGAATCGGAAAATACCGATTCGGTATGTACGGATTCGGTAAATCAAATCACATGACTTGACGAAACAGCTAATCCAGTGCAACGACAGCCCACCCAACCAGGAAGTGCCCACACCCAGGCAGGTGTACATAATTAGCCGAAGTGGCCACACCCAGGCAGGTGTACATAATTAGCCGACCCTGGAGAAGCTTGGAGTGCAGAGGAGAGGTAGGGAGCCGTTGCATGTGCGAGCGGGTAAACGAACAGCATGTCCAGCCAGAGAACACAGAAAGACGGAGGGGAAAGGAGGAGGAAGCTGAAATTTAGCCCCAAGGAACTCCAGGTGCTGGTGGAGGAGGTGGTGAAGCAGCACCAGAAGCTGTTTGGAAGGCAATCCCTGCAAGTGCCTGAGGCTGAAAAGCGCAACATATGGCTGGCCATCCAGGCGCAGGTCAATGCTGTGGGAGTGACCCACAGGGACATTGAGGTCCTCAAAAAGCGCTGGTATGACCTCCGGATTGTAACCAAGAGGAAGATGGGCGACATCCAGAAGGAGGCCAGCCAGACCGGAGGTGGAACCAACAGGGCACCTGCCCTCACCGAACTGGAGGAGCTGGTGGCGGCCACAATCGAGCAAGAGAGCGTCGCGGGTCTTGGGGACGCCGACAGCTCTGCCAGAGCCGCAACACACCAAGGTAAGACGAAAGCACAGCAATGTAGCCCCCCCTACCCCTATCCCACATCCCCCATTGTGAAACGAGAATCACACTGCAGTCCACACGTGTCAGTGCAGACAGGCAATGCATTCCGGGAGATGTAGTCAGGGCAACACTAACCATGACGTAAATGTTACAGGGCAACAAGGCATGTCACGCACTCGAGGCACAAGGAGACAGGGGACATATTGGAATGTGAAATGATTTATTGTGACGCTTGCAATGCAGCCCTTCGGGGACACTGAGCCAATGTTGTATTTCTGTCCACAGATGTGACATCATGCAGGACAGGGCATGCTGCAGGAGAGACGGCACACCGGCCACATAAATCACCTCTAGCCAGCACCAGTTCAGACCAGGGAGCAGGCCCACTGGCAGCCGCACCACCAACACAGCCAGCCTCGCCGCACACAGAGCCAGCATCACCTCACCGAGAGCCAGCATCACCACCACCAGAGCCAGCATCGCCACTCATGTTCGAATCACCGGCCACATCTCCGCTTGCAGGTGTGAGAATGAGGAGGCGTCCAGCAGCCAGGCTACGAGCCTTAGACACCTCGTCAGACGACAGCATGGGCCCAGAAGACCGCACCGGGCCCCAGGAAGGGAGCCATGCCACTGTGCCCCACACCTCACAGGCAGCACAGACGGAAGCAAGAGGGCGCCGCAGGTCGCGTGTCCAGAGTCCACCAGCACCCACTGACGGCCATGGTGTCTTCTTGGGGCTCGAGGGCCAAATGTTGAAGCAACAGCGCCTGCAATCAAAGGCAGTCATGTCAGTCCAGAGGCACATGCGGGTGATGACGACAACATTAGTCAACATGGACACCAACATTAGCGGCATGGCTGCGGGCATTCGGGACATGTCCCAGTCAATCCAGCAGTTGTGCAGCAAATTAGATGCTGACATCGAAGCACGGCGCCGGGAACGCCAGAGAAGGGACACTACCAGCAGGGCACTCAACCGTCTGGCAACTGCGACTTCTCTACTGTGCCGGCGCTCTGTGACGATGCAGGAGGGCCTAACACAGTGCTGCAGCGACCTGTCTCGGGGGATGGTGCAGGTGACAAGTGCACTAGGGGTGCTATTGACTAGTCAGGCGTCGACAACTGCTGCAGGGGATGCTGCGGAGAGCATCGACACCAGCAGCAGCATCACACCCCCCGTCCCAGAAGCACGCAGGAGCAGCAGGCGGCTTGGGGTTGGCTCTAGTGAGGATGCACAGGCCGTGCAATCCACCACTGCAGCGCGTATGCGCAAACATTGATGTAGCCCTGCTTAGCCACTTCCCATTGGGTGACGTAACCCTGGACATACTCCTTGTATAGATGGTATATTGCCAGATTGGCCTGTTCATGTGTTCATGGCGTGGTGCCACATTAAAACTACGTCAGGACTTCTCACAACTCGCTGTGTCCCCTTACTTACTCAGAAATAGTTGCATGTGATATCTGCCCGTCTCTCTCTCCCATCGATTGCAGTTGGCACTCTAGCTGCGTTGCCCTCTGGCTGGCCTGACTCATCCTCGTTGTCCTCAAAATATGTCAGTTCCACATCTGTACCTTTTTTCGTGGCAAGGTTGTGCAGCATTGCACAAGTGGCAATAATCTTGCAGCAGGTGATGGGTTTGTACTGGCGTGCGCCTCCGCTCTTGTGCAGGCAGCGGAACCTGCTCTTCAGTAGTCCAAACGTGCGCTCCACCACATTGCGTGTTGTTTTGTGTGCCACGTTGTATCGTCTCTCACTCTGGGTTGCTGGGTGTAGGTAGGGAGTGAGGATGAATGACCGGCATGCATATGCACTGTCGCCTGGATGAGTAAAAGGGAACCATCAGTAACATGCCTCTATACACTATGATTTGCAGGTTTCAAGGGGCGTCACTGTTACTTACCTAGCAGGTATCCCTCTCCGAATTCTCCGGCACTCAGTCGTGTGTAGATCCCACTATTCTGGAAGATGTAAGAGTCGTGGGTGCTCCCAGGAAACTTTGCAACAATATCTGTGATGATGTTCCCTGCATCACAGATCACCTGCACATTGATGGAGTGGGTGGACTTCCTGTTCCTGTAGATGTGCTCTGTATCAGCTGGTGGACAGATTGGGATGTGTGTACCATCAATACAGCCGATGACATGGGGGAACTGTGCCATGTGATAAAAGTCTGTTTTTGTTTTCTGCAGTGCAGCCTGTGTGTTTGGGAAGCTTATGTAGTGGTGCATTCTCTGCATCATGGCATCCAGGAACTTCCTGAAGAAACGTGACAGGCAACTCTGGGATACCCCACCCACCGCAGCTATCACCACCTGATAACTGCCGGATGCCAGCAGATGTAGGCTGCAGAGCACCTGCACGTGTGGGGGTATGGCGTGCGCCCTTCTTATTGGATGGTCCAGGAGTGGCTGTAGGTCCCTGATTAAGTCCATGATGGTTTCGGGGTCTAGCCTGTACCTCTCATGTATCTCTGCATCAGTCAGCTGGAATAGTGTGATGCGCTGTCTGTAGATTTGTTCCTCCCGTCGCCACACCCTCAGTCCTGCTGCCTGTAGACGTAGGCGCCTTGCAATGACGTACATAGCGGCCATGTTGTCCACGCTGTAGCATTTTGGGATTGCTAATATGCATTGTTGATGGTTACCACCTGCTTTCAATCCGTGTTAATTACCGACTCTAATTTACCGATTTTCTTGGATTTCTTAATTACCGAGTGCTCCTACATGTCATTTTCATTTTTACCACTTCATATTTACCACTTCATATTTACCGATTCGTTAATTATGTATTCGGTAACTCTGATTCGGTATTTTGGAATTCGGTAAATATGAATCGGTATTTACCGCCTCATATTTACCGAAAATTGGTTTTTGGACTCCTACATCTCACTTGTCTGAATACCGGTCGGTAACGGCATATTTACCGAAAATCGGCCGTTACCGACCGGTATTTGGCTACCTACATGAGGCCCTTGGTGTTTATGCAAAGTATTATTTGTTTTTGTTTCCTATTGTCAGAAAGTATGTGCTAGGAACTTCTAAGTATTCGAGGCAATCACAAGGAGAGTGAATGCGCTGCATGTATAATGTTTATTAATCAGGGGTATTTTTGAAATGTTTCATATAGATTGTATGAAGGCCTTTTTTCCCCAATGATTGTTGTTCTTCGCTGAAAAAAGCAAGTACGAAATCACAACTAAGAGCTGAAAGACGTATATTGGGACATGTACAGTTTGACTGAATGAAAGGTGAGCTGAAGGTATAGAGAGTTCTAATTGGTAAATTCTGAGCTTTGCAAAAGTTTTTTTTTTTACAGCAGTCTTCTGCTTCTTCCGCTACAGCTTTACAAGCAATTATTAGTCAAACGTATTCACGCACAGAAAGAGGTGCATCTTTAGTGAGCTGAAAAACCTACGTTTAAAACAGGTGATCTTTGAATTAGAATATTAAGAGAGATTTGAGTTTAACCCTTTTAGTAAATAGGAATATTTAAGGGTTGTTCCTTTTGTACTTTCCTTCAGCCCAAAAAGAACGCAAGCAATCTTCTAAGTAAGAACCCGGCTGGTCCAGGAGAAGAGTTGCGGTGTCTCTTTTCTTTGTGTGTTGTTTGTTGTCCCAATCCCCTTCCCTTTTGGAGTATTTGCCAACGTCGCTGTTATAATCAGTGAGGTTGAGAAATAGTCCAGACGGGTTTGGGAAATTTCTTCAACATCGCCCCTGTCAACTACCTGGATTTCAGGTGAGTGGTTCGACTGTCACGACAGAAAGTCAAGCCATAACATTTGCAGTTGGCCTAGGCGATGGATTCACCCGTAGATGAAACTACCCTGTCTATGCAGGATTTGTCAAAGGTGCTACAGGACCTACGACAAGAAGTATCTAATTTAAAATTGGAAAACTCCCAGTTAAGAGTTGATTTACAGCGCTATAAGCCCCGAGACAACCCTTGGGATCCTACAGTTCGTCCCAAAGTGGTGATACAGCCACCTCGTTTTACGTTACAGTCCTCAAATTCTGAGACTCCTTCGGTCCCACCAATTAATGTCTCTGTCACTACCCCGACGTCTGTCCCCTTGGCCCCCCCAGAGCGTTTCCTTGGAGATCATTCAAAATTTGATATTTTTCTTAACCAATGTCAGTTACATTTTTTGTGTCGTCCGGCTGCTTTTCCAAATGATGAAGCTAAGGTAGCCTTTGTGTTGTCTTACTTGGGTGGCGTCGCGGCAAATTGGTCAATTCCCTTTGTGGATAGGGACGATCCTATTTTACATAATTTTTCGCGCTTTAGATCAGAATTGCGCAAATTGTTTGCTAGACATCAGTTCATTCAGGCCAGTGATAATGAACTCCTGAATTTACGGCAAGGGTCAAAGGATATATTGACTTATATGACTTCCTTCAATCGTCTTATCGCTGAAACTGAATGGCCTGAAGAAAAAAGAACATCACTGTTTTATCGTGGGCTTAAGGAGGAGCTCAAAGAAGTTCTGGCTCAAATCGTTGATCTTCCTACTGACTGTTCCGATTTTATTGGTTTAGTGGTTCGATTAGATCATCGGTTAGGAGAACGTAAAGGGGAAGAAATGCGAACTTATGCTCCCAGAGTTTTAGTTTTCAAGCAAGAGAGAAAAGAACCCAATCATGCCAACTCGGATGGCGTAGAGCCCATGCAAATCGGTGGAGTCAGGGGGCCATTGTCAAAAGAAGAAAAAGACCGTAGGCGTAGATTGAAACTCTGTTTGTATTGTGGAAAGTCTGGGCATTTTGCTCGGGAATGCTCTTCAAAACCAACCACACCTAGAAAGATAATTGGTTGTAGTGAGTCTTCTTTGGTTTCAGATGACCTTTCGGGAAACGCCCTGGCCCGATAAGGGATGAGACCCCCCTATCGAGCATTTCTGATTCCCGGGTCTCCCCACAACATTTGGCAAATACGATGCCTACTGTCTCTCGACATTTAACACTCATAGTCACCTTGCTTTTGTCAAATCAAGTTAGGAAAGTTATTCCTATCCTGCTTGATTCAGGAGCTACTGGAAACTTTTTAGACATCGGGCTGGCCTCAACCTTGGATATTGCAACGTCCAAAAAGACGGTTCCGGAATCAGTTTGAGCTGTTGATGGATCGGAACTAACCTCAGGTCTGATCCAATTCCAGACTCAACCATTAACTATGGTTTGTGCTGATGGACATTCTGAAGAGATTCAATTTGATTTGATTGACACTCCTGTTTTCGGCGCTATCTTAGGGATACCTTGGCTTCAGACACACAACCCCATGATTGATTGGGTTAAAAGAACAATAACCTTGGATTCTTCTTTTTGTGCTCACTCTTGTTATCCAAATAAGAGGATGCCTATAACACCTTTACATTGTGCCTCTGTTAGTGTTCCTTGTGATGAACAAGGACCTGCAGTACCTCACCATTACAAAGATTGTTCTGATGTTTTTTCAGAGATACAGCCTACCCAACTTCCACCACATCGGTCATTTGATTGCCGAATAGACCTCATTCCAGGTGCTACCTTACCTTGTAGCAGAATCTATGCCCTTTCTGATCCAGAGACGCGATATTTACGGGTGTATTTGGATGATTCACTCCTGAAGGGGTTTCCCTTTTTTACTGTCTATTAGGTTATCATCCATGTATGCTACCTATACCTCAGTTAGCTCTTGACTCTCCAGTCCCAGCTGTTTCCGTTCATCACTCACACTTGCATGCAATACAAAAAAAGGTGATTGATCATTTGTTGTCATACCAAAAGCAGGTAAAAACACAGGCAGATAGACATAGAAGAGAGGCCCCACAATACTCAGAGGGAGATTTAGTTTGGTTATCCTCCAAAAACCTAAGGTTAACTGGTTCCCGAAAAATTCAGCCTCGATTCTTAGGACCTTTTCCAATAAAAAGAATCATTCATTCCGTCACTATGGAATTGTCCCTACCCGATGATTACCAAATCCATCCAGTATTCCATGTTTCATTACTACAACCTTATGTTTCACAAACCAGAGTTGGTCCACCTCCTCCTCCAGTTAAAGTCAATGGTCAATGGGAATTTGAGGTTGCGAAGGTGTTGGATTCCAAAAGGAAAAAAAGGGTTTTGTATTATTTAATAAGTTGGAAAGGTTATGACTCTGAAGAAAATTCTTGGGAACCGGCATCTTCTGTACACGCTCCTCGGTTGGTTAAACTGTTCCATCAACAAAATCCCACAAAGCCACGCCCAGTGTTAGGGGTTTTGAGAGGGAGGACTGTCAGGAAACAACAAGTTTGTGGACTTTTTGGTTTCCCAAATTGTATAATTTGTTCTTCACAGAAGATGAATCATTGTAAGCATGTACGTCTCCCTCAAATATTAGAAAATGACTAATGATGCTTTATTTTGTTTCATTATTGGTGTTCTCTTTCATTTACTTTTAGAAATGCTTGTTTGTTTCTGTAGCTGCTTTTGGGTTCCACACGCATTTCCCAAATCACACGTGTAGAGACGATTATCTGCCCTTTTGTTTCGTTCTGCACGCATTGGATAAACACGTGTAGAAAGACGCTTTTGCTGGTTGCTAGGAAACCAGCGTTTACACGTGCGTATGAGGAAACGCCTTGGTACGGCTATAAATAACCGCAAGGCTGCATTCCGAGTGCTTGACTTCGTCGTTCCCATCCCCGGCTCGCAGAGGAAGAAGGATTCTACACGGGCAGTGACGCCTTCTGGAAAGGGAATCCCTCCTTCCAACTCAGCAGCCAATTCGAGATTCACCTCCAGTTAAGTCCCGAGTTTCTTCGGGTTTACCATTATTTATTTTTAGAACGCGCAGATCACGCTTGATCTTTTTGGGCATTCAACTTCAGACTATTCAGCAAATGCGCGCAGAGTGACACAGAGAAACCCGAATGAGACTTTGTTGTAGCCTCTTTAAGGCGCTCGTTCTGTGGGACAAAGACTTATGGCTTTTCAGTGAAAAGCGCGCAGAGTGACATTTGAACAGATTCCTGTTAAAACACTTGGTGTTTATGCAAACTATTATTTGTTTTTGTTTCCTATTGTCAGAAAGTATGTGCTAGGAACTTCTAAGTGTTCGAGGCAATCACAAGGAGAGTGAATGCGCTGCATGTATAATGTTTATTAATCAGGGGTATTTTTGAAATGTTTCATATAGATTGTATGAAGGCCTTTTTTCCCCAATGATTGTTGTTCTTCGCTGAAAAAAGCAAGTACGAAATCACAACTAAGAGCTGAAAGACGTTTATTGGGAAATGTACAGTTTGACTTAATGAAAGGTGAGCAGAAGGTAGAGAGAGTTCTAATTGGTAAATTCTGAGCTTTGCAAAAGGCTGTTTTTTTTACAACAATCTTCTGCTTCTTCCGCTACAGCTTTACAAGCAATTATTAGTCAAACGTATTCACGCACAGAAAGAGGTGCATCTTTAGTGAGCTGAAAAAACGACGTTTAAAACAGGTGATCTTTGAATTAGAATATTAAGAGAGATTTGAGTTTAACCCTTTTAGTAAATAGGAATATTTAAGGGTTGTTCCTTTTGTACTTTCCTTCAGCCCAAAAAGAACGCAAGCAATCTTCTAAGTAAGAACCCGGCTGGTCCAGGAGAAGAGTTGCTGTGTCTCTTTTCTTTGTGTGTTGTTCGTTGTCCCAATCCCCTTCCCTTTTGGAGGATTTGCAAACGTCGCTGTTTTAATCAGTGAGGTTGAGAAATAGTCCAGACGGGTCTGGGAAATTTCTTCAACATCGCCCCTGTCAACTACCTGGATTTCAGGTGAGTGGTTCGACAATCACGACAATATACAAATATTGTTAATACAGGAAATTTTAAAGAAAGTGATACAAATACAAATCTCCTCTCATATACTACAGATCCTTCATGAAAGGTAAGAATTTTCTTTGATGTTCATTCAAATCATTGTGTGTTATTATTTCCTGCACATTAAAAATCCACCGTCACTAATGTGAAAAGATCGAAGAACATCTGAAATTTGTCACCAAACTACCCCACTTAGTTCCTGTGCCAAAGGTTCCTACTGCCACAAAATTGACGCAATACTACTTGAAGGAAATTACATAATATGGTTCAATGGTCTGCTTGAAGTTATTAGAACAGTTCGGGGACACAGTTCATTTCTCGATTTAGGCATACATTTGCATGCAATCAATTCAAATCGACTACCTACCACCCACAGACAGATGGGCATACAAAGAGACTCAATCAGACTACTGAATAATACTTATGCTTTCTCATATCATTGAATCTAGAAGAATGGGTCTTTTGGTCTACCTAGGCTGAGTTTGCATATAATACCTAAATGCATAGTTTATTTCGATTCTTCCCTTTATTTTGCACTTATTAATGATAGCTGAGAAACCTGGAAAGGATAGAAAGTAAGTAATACCAGTATTTGAGGGTCGGGGCAAGGTCAATCAAATCTTCAGGATTATGTAACCCAACACTTCTGGGCAGCATAAGAAGCATCAGTAGTGGAACCATGTTGCCCAGTAACTTCCTTGATTATATGATTCCTGCTCACATTAGTTTGTTCTCCATCTTGGTTCTCACACTTTTTGTTGTTTTTTCCCATGCACCTTCACTCTGCATATTTTCTTACCCCACAGTCTCCCAATATTGTTGGTACTGAAGGTCCTCCTGCTGAAATCCTGTGTTACTGGACGTTCGGCTGCTACTTACTGCTACTCATGGCTTGACATACTATAGTCGCTAACTACAGTGACCTTTGGAGTATCAGGTAATTTCATGTTGATTGATAAAGACGTTTCTTACAATTTCAATCTAATTATTTACCATTACTCCTAGATAGAAGGTAAGTGCTTTATTTTTACAATAAGTTAAGAGAAAATTAATATTTATAGTATTGTCCATTCATGTGTCCAGTCTGAGGTTTAATCTTTCACCTGTATTATTCAAGGGTGTGGAATGGAATGAATGTTTTCAAATATTAACATGCATTTAACGTTGTATTTTTTTAATGGATTTACTAATCTACTAATCATGAATTTATGTAAATACTTCTAAAATGTATAATTTTGTGTCACCATAATATAACTCCCTCTCCTGACATAAAGAATAATGTGTGGTCATACTAAATATTCACAAAACTGTGGTACGCTTTCACCACTGCTTTATACCACTGCTCCAAGATATGGACCTTACTTGTTTGTAGGGAAGTCAGCTATTTTGTGCTAATTCTGTGCCGTCCTTTCACCACAACAGCTTCCTCCTTTCATCCTGCTGCTCCTTTGGCTGAGGGATAAGATTACAGTCCCCAGCTCCACTGATGAAAAGTAAAATATCATCTGGGAGGTGGTTCTCCACAGCTTCCTTCAGCTTTATAAAAGTATTAAAGAGTCAGCTGAGAAATGCAGGCCCAAATTTGGACTTCCTATTCCTGCACGAAATTTCCTGTCTATTGTAGTAGATGGAGATCTTTGCCCGACTCCATTGCATTCGCCCCACATGATAGAGGGAACCCTCTGCAACCAAAGCGGATACCTGTGTTTGGGAAGGAGACCCCTGCATGCAGAGAACTCAAAAAGTCCTTTGAGGATAAAAATCATGTTACAGGAAGTGTTTTGTACAAGGATTATGTGACAAGAATAAGGTCTGTATTATGTATGTTCTAAAAAATTATTGTAAAATGTGCGATTGCACTTAAGGGTTGTCAGTGAAAAGTGTTTGAAGATTATTGAAAGTGAAGTGTCTATTAGGTGCGATCTATCTAGAGAGAAGCCTGCTTGATGAAATGATATTAATTAAACATAGTTTTCTCAGGATGGTATATACGAGTAATCCACCATTCATCACTGTTGAAATGCTGTCCAACCATATAAATGCAGCTACCTAACGAGCAGCTCGAGTGTAACATGATTTAACGGATCGATCCTGCAGCATTATAGTCTGACCTCTACTCTGTACCCTAGCTCAGATATTTAGAAGTGCGTCTAGATCAGTGGTAACATCAGTATGTAAGTCTCATCACATGGCGATTTAATGCAACACATAACAGGCTACAACAACTTATCACCCATCTTCAAGGGAGTACACCATCACACCACCTCCCTTAGGTCAAGACAACTGAGTCATGATTTAAGGATCCCAAAAATGCATTCAATAATATTTTGTTTTCATATGTGTGCCCTTGAGTCCCCCTGTTACAGTTGTTTGGTTGGATGCTTGTATGGTGTCAAGACAGACCATACCCGGCATCACCTGAAACAAAGACATGTGATGTTCCTTAAAACAGGTAATAAATGCAATACATCATGTCTACATAAATGAAGCATCAGGGTAATGTGTGTCTATTGTGTTGTAGTACCTATTGAGTAAAAATGTTTGAGATGTCACTAGGGGTGGGCAGAACTCTGCGGAGTTACATGAAAACTCCACGAGATTCTGCAGAGTTCCGCGATCAGGCAGAATCTACACATTGCGCGGCTCATGCTGCTTTTTTAGCACTGGGAGCATGTTCCGCACTGCAAAATCAGTGCGAATAGCACCACATGATGCACCAGAGGGTGCTGCTTTTTTGCTGCTGTTCGAGTAGATTTTCGACTCAAGCGGCAGCTTTCTCACCATGAATGGTCGTGAGTGGTCGTGAGTGCCCTGCAACCGCACACACTGAGAAAATCTCGCCAGGTGCCCTCCCAGACATAATACAATGGGATGTAGTTTTAAAAGGTGGGCCTACTGGCTTTGTCAGGGTGTCATCACATTATACTTGCTGTTACGCAACCTTAGGATCCACCATCAGGGGTCTCTGCATTCCAGAGCCTCTGGGCCAGAAGTCCGAGCTTAAGGAGTGTTTGAAACAACTAAGACTCTCTTTCTGGGCCATCAACATATGCCCCTGGATAACATATGGTGTCACCTCAAATTGGTGGGGTCTTCATAAGGAGGGCCCATTCAATAGTATTACACATGCAGTGCGATTAACCTGCCTCTCTGGGCATCGTCCGCCAATCATGCAAAATAGATGTCCCTAGTGAGTTTGGGATGCGCCTTTGCCTTTTGGCTATATATTTTTACACTGTGGTCTCATGCAGTATTGAAATGCTTTCTTTTTCTTTTGCACTCTTGGGCGTGACACTCTCCTTCTTTTAATATGTGCATTGCCCATTTGAGCACCCAATGCTGATCATGTCAGGAGCAGCAGGGGAGCCACACAGCCACTACTGCCCCTTGCCATTCCCTGCGCAACTGGCTCCTACTTCAGCTGGCACAGGAACCAATTCTCACACTCTAGTGCCCAGGCGTGCCAGTCCCCCACAGACACTGGTACAGGGGGTGGGTTAAGCACTAGTGTCTATGCCAGAACAGGGCAGAGCTTATTTCGTTTCTTCCCAAAGAAAGTTTCTAAACGTGAGTGCGACAACGCTCAATTTCTTTCTTTGTTGTTGGTTTTATCTTGGATCCATCCCTGGCAACTGAAGCCCTGGGGAACATGTTAACCAGTGGGGAGCGGCCTCAATGCATGTCCCCTCCCAACTGCAGTCACAATCTTCGTGCCCCACCACCAGGGCCCTTGGCATTTCCCCCAGGTGTCCCTAGCAATCCTGGAGGGGAATGCTACTTGCCCCCTGGTGTAGCTGCTTTTCTTCCTTCATTTTTCTGGCCCTCGTTGGGCTTATTTTTGCCTGGGGAAATTGGTGGTGGTGTGCTCCAGACACCAATAGGGTTCTTCTCAAGACTCCTTACCTCTTGGGAGGCTTGGATTTTACTGCACTCTCTACTAAGGGCCTATGCTCTGTCCAATGCCTAGTGTTCTCCTCGGCTTGTGGTCAGTTCTAGCGGCACCATGCAGCCTTCAAGGCAGAGCACCCTTCATGCCTCAGCACTTCGGTTCCAACAGATTCCGTGGCTACTCAAAGAAAGACTAAGTGAGAACAGAAGTCAGGGGACAGTCCTCTGATGAGTATTACCCTTGTTGCTGGGCCGCCTAGTCGGACCATCACTCTACTGTCCCATGCAGGATGGAAGGGGGCCAGCCTCACTGGCCCTGGAGAGGGGATTCCACAGGGTCCCTGCCAGGCTAAGCCCAGAGGCCTCCAGAATGCCATACAGATGCTGGGTTTCCTTCGGGATCCATCTTTCTGCTATGTGGAGGTTTGAATCTGGGCAGACATTTCCGGAAAGTAGGCACCTCTGTCCAATACTAGGAAGACAGATCATCACACCACCTCATCCCAACCCTCCTGCACAGTGCTTTGGAAAATTACAAGATGGAAACTTAAAGTGGTCTGTTGAAAGGGCTCCTTGAAAAGTTGAAACCCCACCCCAAACTATCAGAGGTGACTGGTCCCTTCCCTCCAACACTCCAAAAGGAAAATCCCTCTTGTGATTGGCTCTAAAGGCTGGGCCTTTCCCCTTTGTCCTTTGTGGTCTGAGACTTCTCAGGCTTGGTGTAGTGTAAAAAGTAATTATTGAATGCAGCTTCCATTCCTACCCTTTCACAAGAACCGGCTCAAAGCATTGGCCCTACTTTAGGGGACGCATTTGATCCATCTGCTGACCTGCAGAGCAATTAACATGGCCCAGTAAAGGGAGCAAAAGCTAGGAATCTCTAAAAGCTGAGCTAGGGAAATGTACCAAAAGGAGTACGGATATAACAAAAGTGACACTGAACCTGACTTGGGATCCATCTTTGCAATAATAACGGTGCACCACACTAATATCTAAGAAAACTATGGTAACATTGTACTCTGGTGCAGATTTCCTGCATAATGTATAACACAGTAAAGCTCACACTTCTCGGTTAAGCACTCCAGTATACTATGCGTACCATGAACACCCACTCACATTATATGACCTTCGCCATTTCAGCACTAATCCCTGAAGGGTCCTTTCTGTGATAGGCTACCTCTGCAC
This sequence comes from Triturus cristatus, assembly GCF_964204655.1. Classification (NCBI taxonomy): domain Eukaryota; kingdom Metazoa; phylum Chordata; class Amphibia; order Caudata; family Salamandridae; genus Triturus; species Triturus cristatus. The sequence goes on from NC_140583.1 coordinate 432,713,173, forward strand.
ACCTACTGGGTTGTCCCACTCGCTCAGCCTGCACACGTTTACACACATGTGTGAGCACATGTTCATATGCAGCCAACCCAAAGCCTCTTACCACAAAGGTGCAGCAATGGACCATGCTTTAAAAAGCAGACCCTAATGGCTAGTGCTACCAAGCCATTTTAACTAGGGGTGAATGTAACTGGTGTAATTCTTTCTAGCATACTTACTGTTAATTACTGCAAAATGACTTGTAATTATGCGTAATTACTTGAGAAGCGTAATCCAGCATTTGGCGCTCTTTTCCAAAATGAGCCTGAGAATTCCTTTTGCGCTAAGAAATCGTACTAAATGCTACAGGACACAAACAGCAGTAGCCAGTAGCCGCTCACTCTCTCTTAGGTCCTTGGTCCAAGCTCCTGTGGTAGGATTTTTGCCCTAAATTACTCAAGCTGGCGTAATCGCGCAATTTTGGTACTTTCACATCATATGGGTAATGCGTGATTACTGAAATTACTCCAATTACTCCAGCCTAATTTTAACAGAGGTTACAGTGAGTGAGACTCAATTAGTGATAGTCACTTACAACAAAAGTAAAAAACTGGGAACTCCAAAAGCTAAAAAATCCAGGGTGCTAAATGTGGTCAGAACCCATTTACTTTCAACCAGTGTGAGATATTCTTGCCTACCAATGAGTCACTTGTCACCAAGTTCCTCAGCAACCAATTGATGTGCAAGAAGAAACTGATGGAAGATGTAGCTATTGTATGCGCTTCCAGGAAAGGCAGCACACACATCAGTGAAGCAGTCCCTGGCATCGCGCATAGCTTACACGTTGATGGGGTGCCAGTAATGTCTGTTGTGCAAACGGTCTGCTACTTGGTGAGGTGGCTGAAGTACCACATGTATGCAATCAATGTAACCAACCACATGAGCGAAGTGTGCAAAGGCATTACATTCCCTTGCCAACCTTTGCCTTTCCAACAGTGACATGTCAGTAAATGATTGTACTTTTCTGTTGATAAATATCAGTACTTCATACAAGCATCAAAACTGGCTTGACTGTGAGATGCCTATGCTGTCAGAGCTGACCCTCTGAAAAATCCAGTTACCATGAAATGAAGTTGAGCCGTTATTTTGATAATGGTAGGGGTAGCCTGTAGGTGGATGTAGATCCTGCTCTCAGTCTGCACCCATGTTAAAGATCACTTCAGGTGAGAAGCAAATCTGTAATGGCTGCTTCACTGGACACTCAAAAACTAGGATGAGAGGCCAGGGTTGTTGCTTGACATTGGGAACATCAGAGGCCTAGAATTGAATGCCAGAGTCCCTCCAGGCAGAATCTAACCTTTCAAAAGTCAGGAAATTATTAAAAACACATCTATTAACAACCTTGATGCAGCAATTTCTTCTATTGCCTTTTGTAGCTATTCTTTGTACCAGGGCACCTACCAGTGCGGTTTTTGCACGCTCTACAAAACAAATGATTGTCAGCATTATCAAGGATCAGTTCAGGTGAGAAGCAATATCTGGCATTGACTGAACACCACAAAGATGTTGATCCATTACCTGTAATCTCTCACACTCTACCTCAAATAATTGCTTCTCAAAATCATCGACATAGTGAAGCCCAACAAAGCTGATTGGGTGTGTGAGTTCATTTATTACGTGTCACCTTGTTCGTGAATGGTTACTGTTGTGAATTGTTTCACCTGTAGCCCTACACCAAGGCTTAGCTGGTGTATATTTACTACTGTATTGAACCCTTTCTGGCTGTAGTAATTTTAGAAGTGCAGTTTGTGAATAGCAATTGCCTTACTCTTTTGTAAGTGTATTTAAATGTCCCTCCCCAAACCCCTCTGTATCCCTCCTAAATCCCTCCCTTTTAAGAGTAAGTAACCCCTGTTTTCCAGCAACTCCCCTTTGTCCCTCCACATTTACCACCAAAATGTTTGCATGTGTGTGGATATTGCTGCGTAGAAAAGAAAGGAGAGGCAAAGACCTCCGCACATACGTTTGTGGATTGCATTTTATATGTGAATAGTCCTATTTTAGTGCTACTAAATGTACTATATTATGCAGTTTGCACAAAGGCCCAATTGAATGCATAATGATACTTAACATTTCGATGTTTGATAAGACATTAATAGGCTGGTATAGGATATGATTCTTCCTACCATACAGATATCATTATAAAATTCTGTAAAACTTACGCAATGTAATCCTTTTGCAAACTCCTCCGTAAAGCCTGTGTCTCTTTGATGAAAGAGTGATAGGTTGGAGCAGCCGGTGTGCAAATAATTAAAATTAAGGAAAATCATGTCAAATTTCTCATAGTTTTGAAATCCAGCTGGCATGATAATTCCCAACTAGTCCTGGTAGGCCAGTACATGGAATGCTGCAACCAAAGGATACATTTAAACAATGTCATAGCAGTCTAGCAATCAGTACTAGAAAATATACATTCGGTTCTATCCACTAAAAAGGCATGCTACATATTATATTTAATACAAATAGGGCATATTCTCAAGGAGCCATTGTGAGTTTTCGGCACTTTAGCGCAGCCAAAGTCGTGATAACTCTATTGCCCCATTCACAAGCCAGTGCAAACAGCCAATATAACCAGTTTCCCGGTGATAGCATCCTCAAAAAACATTGCCGCAGATGACCCCGGCAACTATCGCTAATGAGATGCAGAGTAGGCGTTACCGAGCAAAAACCTGCGACAACACCACTCCGAAACATTCTCAATGACCAGCCACATTGGCGATAAGACCACAAAACAGGTGATAAGGTGTGTTAGCAGCAGGAAACTAACACCTGCTCTGACCTGGTGTAAAAACGGACAACAACCTGCACCAGAAAAGGGAGCACAGCCCACAGCCACAGCTGAAGACCAACAGATGCCATGGAGCCACTGATCATGCAGTACAGAGCCGCAACAGGGCCACAACACCCATCGCCACCACCCCTAGGACCGCCACCCCCCCGGAACCTCCCACACCCCCGGACCACCACAGAGGCAGAGCAGACCAAGCCAGCGGACCTTCAGAAAATGCACCAACCTCACAGACCCAACACTAGAAAATGCCATTGCCCACCACAGGCTCAAAAGGACAACCATCCTACACATCCTGACAATCATTGCCCACAGGCTGATGGTACCAACACAGCGGACAACCAACATCCCAACGCAGACAAAGCTGCTGGCTGTGCTGCACATGTTGGCCTCTGGGACCTTCCAACCAACAACCGCCAGAGTCGAAGGCGTCTCACAGCCAGCCCTATCAAAGTACATCACAACTGTGCTGGATGCCATCATCAGCTTGGTAGCCCAGTACCCATACTCCCCCCACACTGCGCATGAACAACTGGAGACCAAGCAAGGCTTCTATGCCATAGCTGGCTTCCCCACGTGTTAGGGGGCAATTGACTGCAACATGTCCTACTCGTGCCCCCGGGTGACACTGCACACAATTACCTCAACAGAAAGCACACGTATTCCATCAATGTGCAGGCAACAGTGGACCACCTGGGAATCGCCACCAACGTCGCTGCCAACTACCCAGGCAGGGTGCATGATTGCTACTTCTTCCGACAGTCCATCAGCAACCGGCGCTACCAGGATGGCACCCATGGAAATGCACTGCTCGTTGGTAAGTACCAAATAAACACACCACATCCCCCAACTCCACTATCATGCAAATCACAACTCTGGGAATGCACACGTCACAGACTCACATTCAACATGCCAAACAACATGCCTGCATACCAGACACGACAGCATAACTTACTGCGGCAACCTCAGCTAGCCATGCACATGAGCCATCAACAGCATGGCACCTTAGCCACACAATGGCGGAATGTGTGGAGAGGTGGGAACCAGGCATGTGCGATGGAGGCAAGTGACCCATGAATGAGAATGTACACAATGCCAAGTGTGGCGGAGATGTGCTGGACAGACTGCAGTATGCAGACCACAGACATATCCATGTCCACATGCACTGCTGGTGTATGGAGTGTAGTGGACAGTGGACGCAACCATGTTACTCCAGCCAGTGGGGAAGATCCCGGAAATGTAGCTTGTGACGTCCCCCCCTGGAAGCTTGTGTGGAGTGGGCTGGTGGGGCGTACGCCAGGCCAGCGTAGGGGTGTGAATTAAAAGCACGTAGCTCTGGACATGGTCCTCTTCCAGAATGCCCAACGTGTCTGCCAGGGCGGCGCCTCCCAGCCGTCGCCCTGAGCGGTGTTGCCTGAGAACCAGTGCACCCCGGGCCGCTGGTCCCAGACCCGTCATGCCTGCCCCTGTGCAGCCAGGCCTCACTGCCCACCTGCCGACACCAGCGTGTGTCAAGGAGGACCCACCACGTGCTTGCGTAAGCCCCAAGCCCGAGGCCCGTGAGCTTAGCAGCCTCCTTAGACCATCACAGCCTCCCCGACACAGGTCCGCAGTACTCCTTTCTCGTTGACATACTCCACCAGCCTACACAGCTGCCAGGTCGGTCACACATTTGGAACTGAGTCTTGATTACACAGAGATACTCCATTGGAGTCGATTCTAGCGCTATATAAACCTGCAAATAAATAAATAAATAAATGGCACAGTACACACTTTATGGCTGACTTGACATCACTGTACTCCCTTTGATGTGGTGCTGGAACTCTGTGCATAGCATCCACAAGACACCTGTCTGTGGTCCGTTTCTGACTACTGCTTCCGGCCTACACTGCGGTTGTTTGAACTTAGTCTTGATTTCTGCATGGCAGTGTTCATATCATTGAATGCATGGAGAGGAGTAAGAGGAAGAGGTGGTGCAGTCTGGAGGAAAAAAGGATCCCCGTTAGGGAGGTGATCGAACACTGCCAACAACTGCTTTGGTGTCACTAACTCTGTGCATCGCGAGCCAAGGACACGTGGCTGTGGGCCCCTGCTGACCGCTGCCTCGGGCCTACACTGCGGTCGAGTAGGACACACATTGGGAACTCAGTCATAATTTGATTATGGCAGCTTTTATATCATTGTACTGGCCTCATCGCAGACTACATACCCCTTCAGCTCCTGTGCCACTAAGTCTGTTCCCCCGACAGCCATGGACACTTTCCAGTTGAACTTTGGTGGCAACGGAGTCTATGGACTGAGGGTTGTCTTCATCATCATGTCGGTGATACTGATTCATTGGCGAAAACGAGGCTGTAGCATTCCACTCCTCAATTTGCCGCTTACAGATGGCTTTTACCCTCTGCATCATGCCCTGGAGGACACCTTCCACTATCACCCACAACCCTCCGCCATATTCACCTCGGACATCGATGAGGACCCGCTCAGCTCATGTGGACCATCTCACTGCACCGCAAGTTACCGTCCCGTGGCGGTGTGCCTGTGCCGACCGCAGTGCACCCCGGGCCACTAACTCTGTGCAGCTCAAGTCAGGGACCCTATCCAGTGAGATATTGGATTCGCCTCTGAGATGATGGCCTTAGGGTCCTCAACGCCATGTGTCTGTGGCCCTGCGCTGTCCGCTGCCTCCGGACTCAACTACGGTCCACCAGGGCTCACACATCACATCGAGTTCTGACCGGCCCAGATGTCGCATCACCGCGGAAGGCACACGCCACCACCGCCAGAACCAACTCCAAATGCCAACTGCCAGAGTCGGAACAGCTGTACTGGCAGACTAACGGTGTTGCTCACACCTGTCGTGGATGCCATCATCTGCCTGATACCTTGCTCAGCACTCCAGGTGCCATTAACTCAGTGCACCATGACTCATGGACCATTTCTGAATGAGTTGTGTGCTGTTGTGAGCTCACGCAGCAATGTCACCTCAGGCAGTGTGAGATACCAGGGACAATTGTAGTGTATTTCCAATAGTACCCTTCATGCAGGATCTACACATTTGCGGATAACATAAACTGTGGGTCTGATGGCAGACTGACTCTGTACACCCCGCCGAATATGTTAGCCTGTTTTCGCATTAGCTAGGTCGTAGTGCTACTAGAATCTTCTGTTATCAGAGAGATTAGTTTTTGCAACCTCAGAACACAATAAACTCAGACTCTTGGAAACAATATACTACTTTTCGCCCAGTCACTTGTGCTTGCTTGTTTTGCTCTCAGAGAGATACAGAGAAGAAACAGTCGAGCGTTTTTACAATAAGAATTTACTGTACCGTAGTTCTTCTCATGTAAAATAAGTGCGCTGTTACAATTGTATCACAGTAGCAGAAATCTAGAACCAGCAGTACAGTGAATAAAAAGGAATAGTATTGTTCTACCATTTTGCAATAGTCACAAACATATACATGAATATGAAATGCATTTATAAAATAAAGTGCGTACTCCTAAGATGCCTGACTAGATGTACCTAAATGTACCTAGCATGTAAGTAGGTGCGAAACAGCTACTAAGCCTAAGAGCCTAGAATCTAAGAGCTAAGAATCCCGCTAGGATTTAGTTGAACCCCCATAACTGAATAGTGAGAGTGTGGGACTTCGTCCTGGACTTGAGCTGGACATCCCGCGAGGGATAGTTAGACCACTGTCAGCTGGTCCAATGGCATGCGGGAGCTGCAGCGTCTCTGGTCAGTGTGTCGGCCTTGAAGTCTCGGTTCCCTCCTGCTCTCTGGTAGCAAGATGTGCTGTATTTATACAGTCTATGTACGTGTGCTACCCATTGTTCAGTATGAGGATGATGTTGGGGATTAAACCTTGTGCATCGATAGGAGAGGTGAAGTATACCTCCTGGACAGTGTACTCATCAGCTATTCATATGTGCTAAGGATGACGTCTTAGCAATATCGATTGGGAAAAAACCACCCTTGGCATGGAACTAGGTAAAAAGTTTAGTCCATTAAAGGCTGCAGTCCTTATAAGGCATGATGTCCCTATAAGGCATTCTGTCCTCATTTATTGTTATGTCTTTGTAATGCTCATTCATATGAAATAATGGGGAGATGATATAGGGAAAGTGTACGATGTTCCCTGGACCCATATTAGGGTACCGATATGAAATATAATACGATGATGAGGAAGATGATGCATGTGTAACACACCCCACTGCAGCTGCATCAGGAATAACCCAAAGGGACACAATCCTAGACATTTTTTTCACATGAGCACGCTCATCTCTAGTGCCCCAACCTCAGTGCACTGCAACTCATGGACACTCCTGTTTGCAGATTGTGTGACCTCTGTACTTGCTCCAGATACCACCAGGATGCTCCGCAGTTGTCTCTGTGTTGCTAGTGTTTTCTGTTTCCGTTTTGATGGTGTTCACTGTTCAAGTTGTTGCCAGCACCAACCACTCCGTGCGGGCTGGCCTACTCTCACCCCACTCCCATCCAGCACAGGAGTCACTGTACATGTGACCCTGCCAATAAAGGCAGCCGGGCGCACGTGCCCGTAGCCAGTTCCACGAACTACCTGCGTGTAGTCATGACATATGCATGCGCCTACAACATTACATTGTGCTGTGTACAGCGGACGCAACCATGTCACCGCTGACAGCGGGTAAGACCTTGAACATGTAGCTTTGTCATCACCCACTCAATGCGTAGGAGGAGTGGACTGGGACGTCGTATGGTGGTCCAGCGTGGGGGTGTGTATGATGATTCCAGGGCACTGGGCGTGGATCATTGTAGGAAATGTGCACATGCATGTGTATCTGTCGTGGTGTGGGTCTCCTTTGTGGGGTGTAGGTGGTCCCTGATGGGACTTGAACACCCACGTATGTGAACTACTTTGGCTTCCATGAGCTCTGACCCCACCCGCACCTGTTCAGCCACCTCCTTTTGGCATTCTGACACCTGGCATTGGAAAGCGATGTGTGCATAGGTGAAGTGTTGGGAGCCAGCCGTGGTGGCGGCTGCTTCCAGCTGTGTGGTCTGTGCAGAGGGTGGGGACTCCTCTGTGTAGCTTGGCTGCCCTGCTCCTGGGGGTGAGTTGCCTATGATGTCCATGAGCTGTTGTAGAGCGTCGGTGTCGAAGGTGAGGTGGTCCTTTCCAGCATCACTGATGAGTAGTCTGGTTTGCTCTGCTTGAGGTGTTGTTTGTCCCTCTGCAATGTGAACGGGAGATGCATGTTGACATTGTGTTGACATGTATGTTGACGCATTGTTCTTGTTTACATGCAGACTGTATGACTATGTACATTGTGGCAGTTTGGGGGTGCTGTATATTGATGCGGGACAGTGGACATTTGGACTACATGACGGATGTGTGGTTGTACGCGTGCATTTCCATCTCACAGTTTCCTGCTATGTTGGATGTGATTGGCCTGTTTTTGCGCATGAGCGGATCCAGTTGTGTCCTCTGTTCTGTAGTGTCGGTGTTGCACTTTGTGCCACATTGTCGTTGGATGTGCTGGTATTACTATGTGTGTGTGCTACAGTGTGCCACGGGGATCAGGGACATGATCCAGGGTCATTGTGGGTGTTTAGTGTGCTACACATCTTTGTGTATGTGTGACATTGTGCCCATCTCCCCCCGTTCTCCCAGTCCCTGGTCGTTACTCACCCTGTTGATGTTGTGTCAGGTCCTATTGAGCTGTTTCCGGACTCCCGACTTCTTGCGTCGTCTCCACCCTGATGACTGTGGCCTCCGTTTCCTCCAGCTCCTCCTGTGGTGCAAGACTCCCACCTCCTGTCACCATTGCTGCCTTCCTGTTGGCAGCGGGTTTATGCTTGGTTTGGCTTTTCACCTCATGCCAGCGTCTCTTGTCCTCCTCCATTGACCTCCTCGACACTCCGACTGCATTCACATTTGTCATTTTGACGTTCAGTGGGTGGTAGTGTTCTTTGACCTCCGTGACGCTGATCTGGTTTTCCTTCAGACTGTACCCCGTCTTCCTCTTCCTCTTTTCCTTGTCCTTCCCCGACCCGAGGTTCCTTGCTGGTGGTCTGCTGGGCTTGTGGGGTTCGCGTTGGCCTCTGCACTGGGTCCGGCAGCATCCATGTTGCTATGCAGTTTCCTTTGTTTTTAGTGTTTTTCTTGTTCTGCTTTTATAATGCATTTTCCCGCATGACGCGCGGGAACTGCAGGCCTGTCGCTGGTTTTTGCTGATTTTTGTATCACGCTTGGCCTCATCGCAGCATTTTTTGCGTTCGTGTTTCGCATTTTTGCGGCGTCGCATTGGTTTGAACGTGGCCATTTGACGCGTTATCGTGAGCCTATCGCATGGTGCTGCCAGGTTGAGAATGCCACGTTAACACAGTGTTATTGTCCCGCGATGGACTGCGATGTGCAAAGTTGCGATAAACTAATTTTGCGATGATTATCACACGATCTTGAGAATATCTCCCATAGAGTACACTTGAGCACCAAAATCTAATGTTAGCACATGATAGGAAATTAAAACAGTAGTATGGCCGACCCTTAACCATTCATGCTATGATTACTTACTGGCAATTCCATGGCTCTGAGTTATTCCTCTTGACAGTCCTTACTATGTGAGGAGTCCGCCTCCTCCCACAGACCAATACCTACTAGTCTTTTTTCAGTCTTCATGACGTAAACTCAAAGGAACCCCTCCAGTCACTATAAAGGGTTGCGACTTCAAATACACATCCTGATAATCCAATGCCATTCTACCAACAAAGAGCAGCTTGCAAATTACCCTCTTCAAAAAAGGGTGGGAAAGGGTGGGCATAACTGACTGTAACAAGGAAGTAATAACTCGGAGTAAAACATTACTGGTGAGTATTTATAGTATTACCTCCTCATTAACCACCTCAATATTGTCCATATTACGTGAGACACGTCAAAACTTTTAGGGTAAATATTGATACTCTTGAGAAATGAATTTAAACAATGACCACTCCATACAAACCTTTTGAATGGCATTGTGCCAAAATGTGATAAAGTGCACCCGGCAAGACTCTACTTCACAGCCACTGAAAGGACTCTGGAGCCAAAGTCATCATTATCTATACCCCCATGCTTTAATCAATAGTGCTTAAAAAGGATGAGCACAATGCCAAAGTTGCAGACCTGCAAATTTTCAAAATGGGTGCCTCCTGAACCTCTACCCAAGAGGCAGACATGACTCTCGTTGACCATACTTGACCCTCCCACCACCATTTCCCAGGACAGGAGACCCCTTCTCACTGTAGGCCAGCGCTAAAGTAGACCTAGCCCATCTGCTCAGAGATTGAATAGAAGGTTTTTAACCCTTTTATGACAGGACAAAACTAAACAAACAAGGTTTCCACTCTTTTGAAAGAGGAAAGTTGATGTAGATAAGAACTGCTTTCCTGACATCCAACATATGTGAAGAAGGGTGATCTGAAGAAGATTCTGAAAACAACTTTGGTAAAATAACTTCTTGACCTTCATGAAAAGAAGAACTTCTATTAGGTCTAAGGTTAGGACCAATTTTGAGTACCAATGTATCTGGAAAGATCTTTAGGTAAGGCAATCTGTAGGACAAAGAACCTAATTCTCCCAACCTACAGGCTGAATGGATAGTGCATCTTTGGACATGGTTAGCCCCTTCTTTTTGCCTGGAGCATGATGTGATTTCGAATGAAAGTGCACTGGGTTCCTGCTAACCAGGTCTCCAGTGCCAGATCTCTTTCCTAAAACTGTACCATTATTGGCACAACTTCAGCAACCCCTGTAACCCCTAGTAAATGGTATCCATGGTACCTAGGGTATTAGGACTGAAGAGGGTCCACTAGGGCTTCTAGGGACCCCTCACCAAGACCATGCAAACTGCCATTGCAGGCTGCGTATCTTGGTGCAGAGAAAATTGAAGAGTCGACATGGCACACATCTCTGTGTGCCAAGTCCACATACACTGCATGAGGTATAGATAAGTCACCCCTACTGCAGGTCTTTTGCCCTAAGGCAGAGTGCACTATACCCCATGTGTGGTCATATATGCGTAAGCAAATATGATCCTACAATATCTAAGTCCATTCTTGGATTTTGTAAGTGCACAGGGAAGCCATAAAGAATACATGGGCTTGATGCCCGTCATTACGAGTTCCCCAGCACCATGATGGCTTCACTGTACCCAAGGATGATTGGTATCAAACATCTTGTCTTAATAAATCTCCACTGATGCCAGTGTTGGATTCATTAATAAATGCACACAGAGAGCACATGAAAGGGGCCTCCTGAAAACCTACCAAACACTGGTGTGGTCTCTGACTAGTTCCAGCCAGCCTGCCACCACCAGACATGTTTCTGACCTCATGGGGTGAGAGCCTGTACTCTCAGAGGTCAGGAACAATGCCTGCTCTGGGCGGAGGTGCTTCACACCTCCCCCAGTCCGGAATGGCCTTCCAAGGCGGGAAGCTTTAAAGGTGATGCTGCCTTTGAATCGCAACCGAGGCACCTCCAGATAGTGGAGGATACCAACCCATTGGCTACTACCTGTCTCCCCTGTAAATGCCCCTAAATATAGTATTTAGGTGGCACCCATCGAGCGTGAACTTAAGATTCGACTGACACAAAGAAGAACTGGACAAAGAAGAGCTGCTGACCCGAGAACAGAGTACCTGCTGCAGAAATTTGGTGCAAAACCCCGCCTGCTGCCTCCAAGGACTTGACCTTCGTGGTGTGCTGTCTCGGCCTGCCATTGTGAGGCATCCAAAAACCCCATAGTACCTCTAGCCCTTCACAAATCACCAGAGATCTCCCTTGGATTATAGGAGCTACTCCCCTGCAGACGGTAGGCACCAAAACAGCAATGTCCAGTTTGCTAACTTGCAGCTCCCCGGCAATTCTGACTCAGCAACTAAATGAGAATTGGTGCACTAGCTCCAGAGGGTCATATCTGTCTCCCCACCAAGTGTGGAAACATCAGGACCTACCGGAGCTGTGTGGCACCAATACCCAGGGTACCGGAACCCCTGCAAAGTGCACCGAGATGAAGAGTCCAATCCGGACTCCAACTGTCCAGGATGCAAGCACCAGTCAAGGAACATTGAAACCCCTGAGACTCACTTTGTGAGTGGCCCAGATGTCTGGAAATCGTCCTTACAAACTGCTTGTCCCTGACCGTGAGGACCTGCTTGACATGCAAAGCCTGGCTGACCTACCTGCTCTACACATAGCCCGCCTGGTATGAGTAACAATGAACCAGCAGTGCTCTCTTAGTCCTGGGGCCATTGCGACCTGATACCTTGTTTACGGCCCCAGTCACCTATCTGTATTTCCCCTTGTGCCATATGTTTTAAGGTGGCCCCCTTCTCCATAGCACACCGGCTACCAACGAACTCAGCACCCTGCTCCTGGCCGAATCTGGGTCACGCCTGCCGATCTGCTGGTGGAACATTGGACCTTGGCCTGCTGATACCCTAAATTCAGAAGGTGAGCCCTGAGAACCGACTGTATGATTTTATATGCATTTTTGTGTTTTTCTCTATAGACTTCTATTGTGCGTAATTGCTCACAACTGTGCATTATTTTCCAAAATTTCAAAATTCATACGTTTTTTTTAATGCAGATTTATATAGCGCGAACTCGACCCGGAGGTATTGGAGCGCTTTACATGAGCACCGGTTACGTTACACAAGGACACATTCAGGCATGGGGTGATTAAGTGATTTGCCCAGAATCACAGGATGTGGACTCGACCCCGAGGTTCGAACCTTGGTTTCCATCACCAAAGTCGGCAATCTAGCCATCAGACCACATCCTCTCCCCGAGTACTTAAAAAGTAGTTGCCTTTGAACAACGTTCTTGCTCTTGAAAATTATCAAAAAAATCAGTGTTATTTTGGCAAATGGGTCTCGGATATATCGTTGAGTGTGTGTATCATTTATTGCCTCTGTGAGTACATTGAATGCTTAATAAGCCTAACTCCTTGCCCCCAGTACCACAAATAGAGTGTTAGTATTATCTACCTTTGCCTCTGTATATCAATCTGGTATTCACTGAATCTGTGCCCAGTGAACTTAATTTTAGTGATTTATATAGAGAGCCAGCTTCCTACAGATAGCCACAAAAAAAGAAAACTTTCTGAGTCAACAATGTGATTGTTTTTAGAGGTTCAAAGGAGATTCCCATAATACCTGTAATAGCAGGAATAAATCCCAGCCAGGAACCAACTTCCTCTCTAATGGTCTAGAAATTAAAAAAGCTCTTGAAAAGTCAGCTCACATAAAGCTTCACCCCTCATACAAGGTTCCCTAAAAGCTTGAAAGGCTGCCTCTTGGATTTTCAGGGTGGCAGGAGAAAGGCCTAGGTTAAAACCACTGTCAAGGAGTCCTAAAACCTCTACTCCTTCTAAATCCCCGTGGACACACCACTGTGAGTCTGAATGACTCCTAATGATAATCATAGGAACAAAGAGTAGATTGTCTTCTAGACTTCTGTATAGCTACTGCTAAATTTCCAGAAATACCTTGTTAGAAATTAGGTTTCTGGTTGACGGTCGTATGCACCCTGTCCAAGCAGGAACCACAGTCCTAGTCAGGGTAATTCATTAACACACTCTAAATTAGACTGTGCTTACCGTCTTATAGCATGGCACAGAGAAGTCAGGCTTAACTAAGAGGCAATGTGTAAAGTATTTGTCCACACAACACAGAGTAACAGTGAAAACACCACAAAAGGACTCCATACCAGTTTAGAAAAATAACCAATTATTTTATAAGTGAAACAAAATCAAAACGACAAAAATCCAATGATTAGAAGTCACGCTATTCATTTTTAAAGAATAAAATGTTTTGTAATGCTTAGAAACAAATTGCGCCAATCGAGGCTGTCTGGTCGCACTTGACCTTGACAAATCCAAAAGTTAAGTCTGACTGCAATGGAAGCGAGTAGGATACAGGGACCTTCCTTGCATGCGTAACGGTCGAGGGTGATGCATGGAGCAAAGGAGGTGATGTGTTGGTTCTGAGCTGTGCAAAAAAGAAGATGCGTCGAGAGTTAAGATGCCACGAACATCGGGGTGATGCGTTGGCATTGAACCGCTGGGCTATAGGCAATGCGAGCAGCACAAAGTATGCATTGCCGTCGAGCTGCAAAAAATCAGAGACAGGTCAGAAATACAGGACGATGAGTCACGCCGATGGCGATGCAATGTCCGTGGTTCATGGATTAGCTGTGATGAGTTGGTGTCGAAGGAAATTTGTCAGTTCCAATTGGCGCAACATTGTTGATGCATGGAGTTTCTGGGTTGCAGCACAGAAAACTCAATCTCAAGAGCCCAGGACTGAATTGGCACCACTTGGCAGAGCAGGACTCACAGCAGGTTGCTGGGTGAAGGCTTTGATATCCCTTAGACTTCAGTAACAGGAGGCAAGTCAACAAGCTCGTGGAGATACTTTGGTCCTGGGATGTAGAGATGAAGGCTCAGCCCATCTCACTCCCAGGCAGGAGGCAGCAGGACAACACAGCAAAGCAGTTCAGCATAGTGTTAGTCCCTCTTGGCAGTACAGCAGTCCATCTTCTGTCAGTATGTTCTCAGTTCCAGAAGTGAGCTGATTTTGTGGAGTCAGAGGTTCAGTACTTATACCCAGTTGGGCCTTTGAAGTAGGGTGACTTCAAAAAGATGCCTTTGAGCTGCACAAGATCTTGCCTTTCCTGCTCTGGCTGCAAACTCACTACAGCAGTAGTGGTTGCTCTCACGGCAGCAGGCGGGGAAGGGGTGTGAGGTGGAAGGGATGGACGGATGACAAAAATAAAGAAAAAAGAACATACCTTCTCCTTGCCGATCACCGCTCTTCTCCTTTCTGCTGAGACTTCCAGACTCCCCTGTGGCCAATCCCACTGCTTCGCTCATGCATGAGAGAAGCACTGGGATCAGCCTGAGCGGGTTTGTTTTCCACTCCAAAGAGGACTGGGACCCTACCGCTGCTATTCTCTCCACCCAGCAATGCAGCTTGGGTTGGGGATATGTCAGTGCACATGACGGTTTGGTCAACCTGGGACAATCTGCCAATCTGTCATGCAAACTGAGTGCATTGCCAACACTTCCCCTGTGACTGACCCCGGCAATGGCCCCACCCACAAAATGCGTCAGGAATGGAAAAATAAAACGATAATAAACACTTTTTATTATCGTTTTATTTTTCAAATTCTGAGGCCATTGGCTGGGGGGATGGTATTTCCTCCGCGATAGCGGAGGAACTGCCACTGCACTACAGGGGGGTATGCAAACCTTTTTGTGGGGACAGGACACAGCCCTTTCAGGCTTTGTTAGCTCCACCCTCCCATCCAGCTCAGCATGCAGATAGCCACTGAGTCACACCTACCCTTTCTCTGTGTGTGGTTGTTTAGAGGGAATGCAGGAAGCCAGCTTCACCCACACCAGACGTGCTGGGAATATGAAGGTAGGATGACCTATCAGCATGCAGATGGCCACTCAGTCACACCTACCCTTTCTTTGTGTGTTGCTGTCTAGAGGGAATGCAGGAAGCCAGCTGTCACACACCCCAGATGTGTATCGGGATGTAAAGGTAGGCATCATACAAAATTAATTTTACCATGAACTCCCCCTTTGTCGCAAAGGGATTAGCCTATGGAGGCCATCAAATTTGAAGTGCATGTGGAGACCCACTTGAGGAGTAACTTCAGGTGTAGTACAGGATAGTAGTCTCCTGATGATTTTTCTACAAAAAACATGATAGAATTTATCTCTGCAGCTCGTTCCTCTTTTGGGAATGGGAGAATTGTCATTTTCCTTAGAAGATCTTGTATCCTTCCTAAAATACTGAAACTTTATCTTAGTTTCTTGGGATTGGAGTAGGGATGAACACCAATTCCAGAGCATTTGAGCACTGTCTACATTGTATTAGTGTTTGACCTAGAAGTCCAAGATGTCTTGGATACAATACCCCACCATGGCAGCTTTGGCAGTCCAGCTTTGATTATTAGCGGCGCTGATTCTTCTGATTAGAAGACTTTGCTTTCTTGCAATCCTTTTCAGGTTGGAACCTTTCTTATTCTTCTTTACTTACAATGTGCATCTTGGGAAGAAGTGGAGTTGGATTTCCCCTAGTAAGGAAAGGCATGTTTACAATCCTTAAATGCTTTCCTAACCATAGAGTCAAGCTGCTCAGCAAAAAGCTTCACTACTGAGAAAGGAATCTTGAGCAGTGCGTTCTTTTCAGAATGTTCTGCTTTTCAGATCTGTCTTCTGGTTAAAATGGAACCACCAGGTGCCATTACGGCAGCCCTGAGACCATCATAGGAAATGTCCAATAGAAATCAGGCCTACATCTCCCTGTTGGACACCATGTCAGAGCAATCCTCCCCCTCTTGCAAGGCAGCAGCTAAACCATCAAAATCCGTAACCAGCGAAACTGCCAGGTATGCAGCATATATCCCAATCTATAAGGATGCATTATATGCTGCATAAGACTTCTTTAGTGCAGATTCTGCCTTTTTGTCGATCGCATCTAAAGGAGTACATTCCTCTTGACTGATTGAGATTTTCTCAGCCAAACTAGCCAATATAGAATCGATAGCATTGATTGGAATGACTGATTCAGCGTTCTCTAGCATGTACATTGTTTGCATAAATCTTGATATAGTGAGATGATCCAAATATTTCTATTCTCTTATAATAAGAGTTTTGATCTTGTCATGCCAAGGAAATGTTGGCCCGTGAGGTCCTGTGCACTCAGGAAAAAGGAAAGACGACTCCTTTTCCACCACCTCCATTGCAGGAAAACCAATATTATTTCTCAGGTGGTAGAGAATCTTCTCTCCCCTTGTGATGTCTCCTCCTTCTTCTCTTCCTCTCAGCTTCTAATACCTTCACCACAGCTGGATCAATAAATCACTGAACATCTGGCACCACAGTAATCCTCCCACCTTGCACAGACGTAGCGGAGGAAGTAGCTCACCTATACCTGTTCTTCACTCTTGGAAACTCTTCATCAGAGAAAAGCAATTCATTTTGCTTGCATTTGTTGGAATTTTTTTCTTCCATAGTGGAATCACTACTGAACTAAAGAAGATATCATCATCCCTGCTAAATAACAATAAAAAATAACCATCTTCATATTTGTTATTGGCTGAGATTTACTGGGACCTATCCAGTGTTTCCTTAGAAAATCCCCCGAAGAATATGGGAACCAATATTTCACCAGAGTTTTCAGCTCAAACACAGGTATGCCCAATAACATGTTAGAAATCCTTAATTCACATCTTAAGAGTCTTGGGGCCACATGTACAATATTTAGGAATTGCTATTTCTTACATGCGATTCTTACCAAAATCAATCAATCAGGAAATCACAATTTCTAATCTAAGAAAACGTACAAATTTTGCAATTCCTAATGGGTCGCAAATCAACCTACCTCATAAATATCAACCCCTTCGCTGCTAGACCTTTTCCCTTGTGCTAAGCCTTTATTTTTTGGCTATTTGGGTTACTTCGCGCTTAGGCTCCTGTAACCTTTTGACCACATAAGGTATCCACGCCAAATTTGCGTCCTTTTTTTCCCAACATCATGGGGATTCTAAAGTTACCCAGGGTTTGGGGATTCCCCTGGAGGGGACCGAGAAATTAGCCAAAATACAGCGAAATGTTTTTTTTTCCTCAAAACATAGGGAATAAGGCTATAGCACCTAGAATTCTAAGCGCTACATTTAAAAAAAAATACGTTTTTAGCCAATTCTGCATTGGACACCCACACAAGTGAGGTATCATTTTTCTCGGGAGGCTCAGGGGAACGCTTTGGGGTAATACATTTGTGCCGGCAATGTGATTCTACGCAAAAAGAATTGGAAAATGGTTTTCTTTAGCTAAATTTGAGGTTTCCATGGCATTCTGGGTAGGAAAACGTTGGGGGATCCACGCAGGCCATACCTCATTGGATTCCCCCGGGTGTCTAGTTTTCAGAAATGTTTGGGTTTGGTACCTTCCCAAAATGGCCGCTGAGCCCGTGGCCAAAACCCCAGGTGCCCCCCCCCCCCAAACCCAGGTAGTTTTGTTATAGGTAATTTTGAAGTCTCCACAGTACGATTTGGGCCATTTCCGGTTGCAGCCACTATGCCTACCCACACAAGTGAGTACCATTTTTATCAGGAGACCTGGGGGAATGCTGGGTAGGAGGAAATCCGTGGATCCACACAGATTCCTGGTTTGCAGGAGATTCTGGGTTGAGAAAGTTGGGGGACCCACGCAAGTCATACCTCACTGGACTCCCCCGAGTGTCTAGTTTCCAGAAATGTGTGGGTTTGGTAGGTTTCCCTAGATGGCCGGCGACCCCGGGCCAAAAACTCATGGGACCCACCTTGCAAAACCAGGCTGGTTTGTGATAGGTAATTTTGATGTCTCCTCATAAGTTTTGGGCCCTTGCCTGTCATGGGTACTTGACCCACCCATGCGAGTGAGGTATCATTTTTATCGGGAGACCTGGGGGAATGCTGGGGGGTAGGAAATTTGTGGATCCACGTAGATTCCAGAACTTTCCCAGACAGAAATTTGAGAAAAAGTGATTTTTTTCAGCTAAATTTGAGGTTGGCAGGGGATTTTGGGTTGTAAAATGTTGGGAGACCCACGCAAGCCATACCTCGCTGGACTCCCCCGGGTGTCTAGTTTTTAGAAATGTGTGGGTTTGGTAGATTCCCAAGATGGCCTCTGAGCCCGAGGCCAAAAACCCAGGTGACCCCCCTTGCAAAACCAGGTTGTTTTGTGATAGGTTACACACACATTTCTGAAAACTGGGAGTCCAGCGAGGTATGGCTTGCATGGAACGCCCAATGTTTCCCTACCCAGAATGCCATGGAAAACTCAAAATTAGCTGAAAAAAGCACTTTTTCCACATATTTTTAGGTGGAATCACCGTGCCAGCACAAATATCCTACCCTACAGAGTTCCTCTCAGTCTCCCGAGAAAAATGATACCTCACTTGTGTGGGTAAAGCAAGGGTCTGTGACTGGGAAGAGCCCAAAACATAGGGATTTAGGGTATAGCACCAACAATTGCATTTTTAGCCAATTCTGCATTGGACACCCACACAAGTGAGATATCATTTTACTTGAGTCACTAAGGAGAATCTTATGGGGTAGGACATTTATGCCAGCACGGTGATTCCACTCAAAAATATGTGGAAATGTGTTTTTTTCAGCTAAATTTGAGGTTTGCAGGGGATTCTGGGTAGGGAAACATTGGGGGAACCTCGCTGGACTCCCCCGAGTGTCTAGTTTCCAGAAATGTGTGGGTTTGGTAGGTTTCCCTAGATGGCCGGCGAGCACCGGGCCAAAAACTCATGGGAACCCCTTTGCAAAACCAGATTGGTTTGTGAAAGGTCATTTTGATGTCTCCTCAATGCGTTTTGGGCGCTTGCCTGTCGCAGGTACTTGCCCCATCCACGCGAGTGGCGTATAATTTTTATCGGGAGACCTGGGGGAATGCTGGGTGGTAGGAAATTTGTGGATCCATGTAGATTCCAGAACTTTCCCAGACAGAAATTTGAGACAAAAGTGTTTTTTTCAGCTAAATTTGAGGTTTGCAGGGGAATCTGGGTAGGGAAACATTTGGGGAACCACGCAAGCCATACCTCATTTGGCTCCCCTGGGTGTCTAGTTTTCAGAAATGTGTTGTTTTGGTAGGTTTCCCTAGATGGCCACCGAGCCCGGGGCCAAAAACTCATGGGACACCCTTTGCAAAACCAGGTTGTTTTGTGATAGGTAATTTTGATGTTGCCTCAATAGGTTTTGGGCCCTTGCCTGTCGTGGGTACTTGACCCGTCCACACAAAGGAGGTACCATTTTTCTCAGAAGACTTTGGGAAAAGCAGGGCGGGTGAAATTTTGTGGATCCATGCAGATTCCAGAACTTTCCACCACAGAAATGTGATGAATATGTTTTTCTTTTACAAATTTTGAGGTTTTCAAGGGATTCTGGGTAATAGCACCTGGTGAGAGCCAGACAAGTCACCGCATCCTGGATTCCCCTGGGTGTCTACTATTCAAAAATGTATAGGTTTTCTAGGGTTCAAATTCTACAGGTAGGTACTTTGCAAAAAAAGGGTCGTTTTCACTGTGAAAATGTGGTGTGTCCACGTTGCGTTTTGGCCCGTTTCCTGTCGCGGGCACTAGGCCTACCCACATAAGTGAGGTACCATTTTTCTCGTAAGACTTTAGGGAATGCGGGGTGGGTGGAATTTTGGGGATCACTTAGTCATAGGAAAACCATACATATGACAACTAACAATGCTGAGCGTGTTCTTTTTGAAAAAGAACAACGTTGGATTCACCGTCTTAGAACAGATACTGAAGGGTTGAACGATTTTATCCCATGGCATACACTAGCATGATATCCTGCATTAAGATATTCTCGCCTTAACAACATGTCCTAACCAAACCAGTTTTCCTATGACTAAGTGACAACACACAGTGTTACTGAAATTACTAACATATATTTTTCTCATGACCCCCATGCCTAAAACATTTTAAAGGTATTGGCAAATATAAGCTACAAAAAAGAATAAAGTATCTTTTCAATAACAACTACCGCACTGCCAACCAACATGCCAACCATTGCGACATTGCATGAGTCCTTCCTCAGTCTTTAACATCTGTAAGGCTATGTTAATACGATTGATACGCGACCCCGCGTTAACCGGGACACCGCGATCAGAGACAGCACAAGCCACGTAAGAGGAAGAACCGGTAAGCGCTCACTCCTCGCAACCACGAGGCAGACAACGAACGCGGTAAGCGACCTATTACTAAATGCTATCTAATTCCACAGGAATAGGCTCCTTCCCTGATCTCTGATGTCCCGAGGGAGCCACAATATGGCATTTGAAAAGGTAACAAGGCAGAATTACACGTACTCGGCTAAGTTAATGGCACTCGCGACCACGCTAATCAGACCATACCGTAGATGATATCCCTAACTTAACAGTGAAGTACCGTATTAATCTATAGCGATCTATTCACAGCTCTAAGTGCCGTACTTACAATCATGACACACGCGCATAGATTTTTCATTATTTTGACGATGCGTAAGGAACCATTTTATTATGCCGATACACCGCATTTTGAGATATATTTTGTAAACACATCCCTCCTCACATAGTTCAAAACCAGCTTCCCCATATTTGCTTTGAATGAGCATGAGTGCGCCCAGAACCCTGCGGAATTTGTTTATTCGACAGCACGACAATTAGTGAATTATACTAACACTGTCATAGCACAATTGAATAATATAGGACAAATAGTCACTATATGATTAACAATTAATAGAGGGCACAACAATGATTGTAAATCTCATACGAATTTGAATTCATTTACAGATACAACAGATCTATGACTAATACTAAGATAATAGTGACTACTTGATCACTTATTTAAGGTGGCAGAACGAGCCTCCTTCACATCCTGGTCCTGACGAAAGCCTCAAGAATGAGCAAGAAGGCTGAAACATGTTGACCTCACCCATTGATGCAATAGACTAGTAACTTCGTCTATTACAACATCACTCTATTATTTTAATTTCCCACTTCACCCGCATCTCTAATAAAATTGTGTTGTATTCGAGTGTAGTAGGGAATTTTAAATTCACCACTTATGAGCACTTGCACATCCCTCATTCTTTTGATATCTGGACACTACTGAAAAATAATTTGGTCTACCTCCAGGTGGAGGACAGCATATATACAAAAGAAACCCAATGAAGATGCTGTGACAGTACACGAAGGCGGAGAATCAAGATACACCGCCCCCGACTTGTGTACTCATATGAGGGTTTTCTATAAAGTTTTCCAATACTAAAGACCCTGATTTGACAGGACAAGTGATCCATTCTCCTAAAAACTTGATTACCTGTACTAACCATTGGAAGCCGGATTGATCACTGCTTCTCATTCCCTCCCCTTTGATATTTACACGAGGTCAGAAGATCACCATGTCTGTGATTGCTTTTTAATAAAGCAATGTTTTGTGTTTTTTTAAATCCAGCCTGTTTTCCTTAAAGGGACCACCGCCTGCTCTTAAAAAGTATGTTTCTATTCTCAGAAGGAAATGAGTTCCCAACTCCTTCAAGGAGTCGGTAAAGTGTTAATGTTTTGCGCACGGAATTTAGTCCCAACCATTAATACATTCCATTCAGATTCGGTATTAGGAAAGGACGACCAAAAAACACTCCTTCCAAATACCGAATCACAAATACAAACTGCGGTTCGGTAACATGTTATCGAATCACAATTTGTGCTTTAAACATATGTAAAAGCATGTTTCCGATCGGAACTGGCCCTATCAGGCCATTTCTGACCACAAAATTGCTTTGTACACATGACTCGTGGACCTTAACCACCAGGCCACAAAAGGCATTTTCCACTATTTCTCTGTAAATGACCCAGAGCTCATCGGACCAGTTCCATCGGGACCATCCAAGTGTGAATACCTCACTTCGTCTCAAGAGGGTGCTGACCTGCCCTGGAGTGCTGCCTCTCTGCAAGCGCTCAATGAAGGGTGCAGCACCTTTCTGAACCCTGCACTAGAAAGGTAAGGCGGCTCTTAATAAAATTTCCAGTTCGTAGAATTGATATCCAAGTCTAAAGGCAAATTTACTGCTGCCATGCCGTGAAAACCCCTAGTAGTATGCAAATTATGAGTTCACCATGGAATGGCTAGTCACTGTGTGTGACCTATTTTTCTGATCGTAAAACCACACAGTATTCATCAGTCCATGGGAGGGTGTTCTAAGTAGGTGGTAAATGTATGTGGGAGCCAGTGTGTGGGTTGGGAATGAGTGAGGAGGTGGGCAGAGTAGTAGAAGGAATGAAAAGTTTTTGTCGCACAGGGGGAAGCATCAAACTCCCATGCGAATATCAGGTCAGATGCAGAAAAGCCTAATCAGTAGTAATCAGGAGGAGCAAAATTAATGCATAAAAGTATTCCCCAGTTTGGTTGGTCCTGACTTGTAATTAGGGGCAGCTCCTCCGCTAAGGAGGAAGAGCGTCACCCCACTGCTTTTTAGCAGTGAAATAAAGGGAAAATATAATGATAATCCCCGGGGTATTGTCATTTTATTTTGTCCTACTTCCGGTAGCTTTGCGTGACTGGGCAGGGGAGGAGTGGTAGCAGCCTCCTAAGTTCGCAGTGACTGCTTGGCCGGCCCTCTCCTGTCGGCCAAACAGTCTTGGGCACTTCACATGTTCTTCATGCAGGCTGCATTACAGCCTGCGTGGAGAACATGCCCAGGCTCCCAGTCAGCGTCTGAGCGACGAAACATGGTGCTCAGACCAATCACAATGCTGCTAGTGCAGTGTTGTGATTGGCTGACTGGGAGCCTGGATGTGCTTCTTGTTCTGGACAGCGAGGGAAGACTATGGAGAAGAGAAGTGGAGGGGAAGCCGTGAGAAGGTACGTTTTTTAATTTTTATTTATTTTTTAATACCTGCTTCCCGCGTGTCCTCACCCCTTCCCGCTCCCATCCTTCTACCCCCGATCCGTGCAGGCCACCGCGGCTTGTAATTAATCAGACCCTAAGCATAAAACTGTTATAGGAAACGTGTGAAAAATATAAATTTAGAGCTCGTTACTTAGGGTCACTGGCAGGTATAAAACATTGCATGAGTTCACATTTACAACATTCAGGAGTTCAACAGAGTTTCCAGAATTAGGCCTGGAAACATCTGACAGTTGCAAGTTTCTACATGTACTCTCATCAAACTTTTGGGCACTCCAGTTTCGCATTAGCAAATATATACGTGTATATTCGTACAAGTAAAAATTCACTATTTAAAACGTGTGTATTTTTTCTCTAGAAAATATGTTCTCAAATTTAGGAACTTTTTCCCTAAACTGCCACTGTTATTTTAGAGGGAGGTCCCATTCTACCCTGGAAAAAAATGTAAATCCTGCCCTTGTCAGGTGTACATTTCTCACCATTTCTGGGGTGGGGAAAGGTTGGAAATGAGTTTACGAATACTCGTCAGTTTTGGGCTGGAGAAAAACTCTCAAGGCATTCTAGCGCTGGAACAACCACTGTGTGAATAGTTTTGCTCACACAAAAATCTTTATGCAAGTAAAGCATTTTATGAGTACAAAAAACAACGTTTACGCATGTAAGCAAAACCTACACGCATAAATAACTGAGAATCAGGTGCATAACATTTTGACTGTGGCAAGACTTTGCAGAGTTCATCTAGCAAAATGTAAATGTACAATCATTGATCTATCACTTCATCTATGCTGACAACTGTGGCAAAGAAGAGACCCGAGGCACAGTCAGAAGAATTGATTTGCCTCTGAGCTACACAATGTGGTTAAGTGGAGAAAGCCTCTGTGAGGCTTGCTCATTTGACAACCTAGGCCCTGAATCGCGAGTAGAATCTGGGTTTATTTACAGTAACGTTTTGTGAAACCAAGTGAATGCTTAAAACCAAATTTGTCAGGGCAATTCAGAATTAAGTAAGAGAGTAATAGCACCATTAGAACAATCATACACCCTGAACTCTGTTAAAATCGGAACCCTGGCAGAATGAAAGTGGTGCCATATTCAGAGGGCCCTACCATGGTCAGAAATGTAACCTAAACTGAACCTATTCTGCATATGCAGAGTATGTGAATATACAGTGTTTTTGACATCAACAGAGCCTTGGTCAGTTCTAAATGTTATCCATTCAGAAATATGGTATAATCAGAGGCTTGCTAAAATTCAAATCATGACACAAAAAGAGCCATGGCCCAAACAGTGAGGCTATTATCAGAACACTGCCATAATTTGTCACTTCCTTGCATAACACCAAATGGTACATGTGGACTTTGTTTTACAAGACAAGTAAATTACTGAAGCATCTCATCTCTCGGACAAGTAGATATTTGATAAAATTCCTTGCCCCTGGAAACACTTTCCATCAAACCAACAGTTGTTTTTGCGGGTTTGTAACGGGCACTTTCTCTTCCCATTATCCTATTGATTGTCACCACAGATGTTCTCATTGATGTTTGTAAGGCTTATGTTTAATGTCTGCAATGTAGTATTCTCCAAATATTGAACACTTTGAGCCCAAGGAGAGACCGATATTGCCACACTGAGGCAACCAATATATCAGCTATAGATGTTGCGAGAGACAGCAGTTTTACCACGCAATCTAGTGATGTGAATGTCTTCCCATTAGAAATGCTGAGAACTGCTGACACATGCTCTCAGGTAGGTCTGAATAATTGCTAGAGATCGAACATATTTTGCCTCATATTGACTAAACCTCAGTAGATGGAAAAAAAATGCAAAACAGGCATTCATTATCATTAAAGCCTTTGCTTCTCTATTTGTGATCACTTTTATAAGGCAGGGGACTAAATATGGGAAGACTTGCCAGACTTTCTTGCAGAGATGTGCCACAACTGGTCACAGGGATATATTGAAGAGTTGTGGAACTTCATCAGGGCTTGATTAGTGCGAGGACTCCCCTCCTTCAGTTAGGGTGAATCTTTTTAAATATTCAACCTAACTGAAGGAGGGGAGTCCTCGTACTAATCAAGGCCTGATGAAGTTCCACAGTTTCAAGCTTGGGAATGAAACACGTTGGCTGGTTTTGTGATTTAAAAATAAAGAACACTTTTGAAGAAAACACTATGGATTTACATTCATCTTTTCGGTGCACCTCCTTCTTGTTCAACATAAAAATTGTAATTTGTATTCAGTAGCACTGAAGGGTGACAAGTGCTGGAGAAGTGCACAACTCTAGGAAACCTATTTGCAGCACTATAGTGAGGCGCTAACCATCAAGTCCTTCACTCTGTTTCACTTTTGGTTCATAAATTGAAGACTTGTAGGCTGATTTCAGGCTGAACATAAGTCCTTAGTGGGATAGTGATGACCAGCCATGGAAAACGTAGACATTGCCTATGTTTCTGATGAATATTAATATGAAGATATGCATCCTGAAGGACCAGGGATGTCATGATTTTCCCTTATTTCAGGATAAAAGCTTTTCAGGCACCTTCTGGTGTATGATATTTGTTTGCCAGCCATTGAACAGTGGATAGAATGATGGCCGATGTCTTCATAAATTTGACTCCCTCATGCTAGACATTATCAAGTGATATAGGAAGCATGGTTTTTCTGTCGAGGTCAATTGAATGGCAAACTATTTTGTTGCTTTCTTCAAAAGGGCAGGACATCTAGAAATGTTATCAGACAGTGCGTGAGATTGATTCAATGCTTTCTGTCCACTACTTGTAACATGTTCCATTTTGTGGTTCACTGTATGTTGACTATTGCTGTCTTCCTCAGTGTCCAGCTACATGCAGTCACATATCTGTCTGTCTACAATCAAAAAGCCCACCCATGTCCTCCGATTAAGAGGAACCTGCATCTGATGATCCATAGGCATAGGTGGTGGCTGTTGCAGGGGTGGTACATTTTGTGTTGGCGGATGTGTGGGTGAAGCTGGCCAAAAAGGCTGAATATATAGAGGTGTAGACTGCCTTTGGGGCGGAGTTGGATATACCAGCTACGCAAACAAATTTCCATTTCTCGCTGGAAATATTTGTAGAGGTTCACTGGAGAATAAGCCATTAATATAGGCTTTTCAAGTCTATATGTCCTTCTCCTGGAATGCTATATTTTCCTAAGGAATACAGTCATTATTCCTCGAGCATCTTAAAGATCTTGATAATGATCATCTTCATACTAATCATAATGCAGTTCAGACTGAAAGTCTGATACCTGCTGAACTCTCTATTGCTGTGGAATGTAAGCAGTCTGGGATTGCTTGCTCTGTATTGGAGAGGCTGCCCTCCAAGTCCTCTATTCTTCCGTTTATAAAATATAGGTAGAAAGGTAATGTTGTTGTAGGGATTCTGCACAAACACAGAACTATGCGCAGGATTATATGACCTTGGTGTATAGGGACTGAGTCATCCTACCACCTTAGTACCCATGAGCTCAGGACCGACTAGCTATAGTGTCTCACTTGCTCTCCTACTCACTCACAGAGAAACAAATGATTAGACACCCCAGAACACAACACTCCCAGATCTCTCAGGAACCGCTGTAACAAGACACACCCTTCGCTCTCACTCTTGTACTTGTCCACAATAAGATCTGACAGAGACACGAAACAGTTTAAAATATTTATTTTATCTAACGTGCCCAAGGGTGTGCTATCTATTCGTGTATTCTAATAAGACCAAAGTACGTTGTCCAAACAACAGCTACATCGGTATGTTTCGTCTAAGGGCTAAGGCCTGTCCAGAACAAAAAAACAAGGGGCATTGTTGTTTGACCCAGCTCACAATGTTCAGTCAAAATCCCAGGAACTTGCAGAGAGTGAACACAGCGATGAGTTTTCATGTGAAAACAGCCATAGAAATTATTTACAAAATAAAGTTGTGTAGTAACATGCGCAAAGTAGCAGGCAAGCTGGAGCGTGCTCATGCTAACTTAGAGAAAAACGATAATGTCCCTATGGGCCATGGGACACCCTCCCCTTGGACAGGTCATTAGCACTGTGCTAAAACAGAAATCAGAAGTAAGCAGAGGCAAAGCGTCTCAGTTGTATCCAAATTAGAATATTTGGGAGCCAAAAATTAAATAAATTCAGAGTCAGAAACGTTGCGGGACAAGCGGAATACCATAAACTCCAGTATGTTGTCTGAACCTTCCATAGTAAAAAGGTATGCCATCCAAATAAGTAAGCCAAACGAGAACACATGCTCCTCATATCCAGAGGCCGTCAGGAGCATATCAGGGCAACCTGCGTTCACTTCGATGAAACTCCGATCCAAGAGGCGCTGTGCCTGCGCACAGGTACTCAAGTCCGCTGTTGGTCCAAGTAGAGGATCGCACACCAAGCGCCTACCCATGGAACATTCCTGGTCATGGGCCTTCAACAGACCCATTAACAGGTCATAATCCAGGGCAGTGTGTGTTGCATTGGGGAGGCAGACATCCAGGGCCCACTGAAAAGGGCACCGGAAGCAGTGGAACACAGGTTGCACGCAGGTAAAATAGGCGTAACGGAAGGTCAGCCAATAGTCGATGTTACGATCCTTTAATGGCATTGAACCAAAAAGCTGGCGCATCCGATCACGGTACAGCTGCAACTGGACCGGGTTTGGCAGCTCCACAGATCAAGCAGCCATTGCAGAGCAGCAATAGAAGTACAAGTATGCTGCAAATTAGCAGGAGCACCAGAGGGAACCCTTCGAAGGTGCTGGAAAAAATAGAATGAATAAAAGCGGGTATTACTTCATAAATAGTCTGAAAGGAGGTGACAAGTCCAGATCCAACAAGCTCCAAAAAGTGGGCCAGGCCCTCTGTATTACATGCATTAAATATTTGGTGAATTAATTCTCTACTATGGAGTGGGAGCTTCGTGTTTAGTAAAGACTGAATCTCACTTACGGTTCTTGTAACCTGCAATTCGAAGGTCTCATGAGCTGATGTGAGAGCCACTTCTTGTTGAAACAATAACGCTTTAAGTCTTCTTAGCTTATTGAAATCTGTTTTCAAAGTTGGAGTGGAAGACCAAAGCGAACTATCTACAATCCCATGTTGGGGTAAATTAGGACATTGCTGCAACAAGTAACTTGTTGTGCAACTGTTAATGTATACCTCAGAACCTGGGCATGTATGATATAAACAACAATTGGTTCTGCACACCAGGAACAAACGACAGACCAAGGTCCAGCTCAACCAATCCACATGTACAATGAATTACGAGGTGGTGCAAAACACTTCCTGCACCCGTCGTCCAAAGGTGCAAATCACAGTCAAAGTTTTCAAGAAAAAGCGGAAGGTGCACTTGTAGCGGAGTCAAACACGTAAACTGTGATTTCAAAAATACTTCTTTTATTCAATCGATCTTAGAACCGGCACACAGCCAATGCGTTTCGTTCCCAATTGTGCCAAAAGGGAACTTCATCAGGGCTCTTGAGTATCCAACCAATAAGTGATGATAAACAATATGTTTAAAGAAGTGAAGTCTTAAAGGGCACAATCCGCCTGAGACATGGTATATATAGTAGAAGTCTTGCACCAAATAATTTGTAGAAATATCTCAGAGAATTCTCAAAAGTAGTAAAGGGCGGAATTCAGGTCACCACTTATTTACCAATAAATCCTGGCATGTACTCTCTAAAGCGTATTTTCGTTAAACGGCATGATAACCGCCATACATACTAATTAGGTCTTCTCCTTGTCCCAAAGCGTTTGGAACTCCATGTTCACCACCTTACTCAACACGTGTCCTTCAATTTATTTGAGGAACTGATGAGACATCCTTGGGCATCATATGCCTAGTTATGGTTTTATATGAGCGCAATGAACACACACTTACTTATAATACTCTTCCTGCAGGCTGTCCATTTAACTCCTTGTCCTGAAGAAGACCCGCATTGACAATCCCCCATTAGTGCTCCTGTCAGGGTCGAAACGTCAACAGTTTTTACATGTCCATACTTCAATAGGTCTCTTAGCTTAAAATCAATGTGGAATAATTCCTGAGCCTGAGACACTTTTGTTACATTACGAGATTGGACCTGTGTTCAAACTTTCTCACTTATAAATATTTGTACATTATTGATGTTGTCACCTACCTGTATAATACACGGATTATGTCACCTTGTCACTTTATTCACCATGTCACTATGAATCATTTACACATGCGCCACGTCATTAACTGAATTACCAGACAGCCTGCTCTTATGGTAATTTTGTATTGTAAAACAAACATTCTTCGTGTTTTGAATCATATTTTTGAAAGACTAAGTAAAACATCCCTCTTCTTGAAATCACAAAGAACTTGGTTACTGTAATTGTGTTCTTGCGCCACTCTCAGATTTATTGCTTTACTTAAATGCGTATGTTTACAAAGAAATTGTACAACCCGACAGAACCAATTGTTGTTTATATCATACATGACCTCAAATTGCAGCAGTAAAGATTATTTAAAATAAGATAAATGCCGTTAGAAAGCAAAGTCAGTGCGGGAATAATAGCTGGGACCGGGGTTCCCTTAAAAAAACAAGCTAAATTAGGAGCTGAAACATTGGAGGCACTGTGGAGTGTAACTTGTTTACAGACTAGGGAATGTCCTACTGCAGAATTACAATACTCCCTTGTAAGGAAAACTTCCTTATCTGCTCGCTGACACCATAACGTCAAATGCAGGGACAATAATTCATTAATATAGCTTTTGCTGAGGGGCTCATATCTACGAGCTGGATAGTGTTCCTTGCAGGCTGTAACTGGAAGAGAGAAAGATAGGCAGTGAAGTAACCCTATGTATTACCCACACAGCTAAATCAGTCTCTGCCACGGAAAATGATAACTGGTCAGGTTTTTCAATATGTAACATCGTATATGTTGCGTCCTTCATTGACATTAATTTCTGTTTATCTATCAAATTAAATGGTGAAAACAGTGCTGAAGCATTCAGGTAATCCCACAGTACTTTTCCACTTTAGAGTGTTTGCAAAGTCCAACTAAATTGCATTATAGAACGTAACTGATTTTGAACATGGTACAAAACAGGCACTTCATGCTGAACAATGTCAATGACTGATGATACAATGTTATCCAAAGGAAGACAGTATATTAATGCTGTTATTGACAACTGCAAATATTTTTTCTAAATTATCCTGGTCAATTTGGCGCAGAGGCAAAGCGTCTCAATGGTATCCAAATTAGAATATTTGGGGGCCAAAAATTAAATAAATTCAGAGTCAGAAATGTTGCGGGACAAGCGGAATATAATAAACTCCCGTATGTTGTCTGAGCCTTCCATAGTAAAAAGGTATGCCATCCAAATAAGTAAGACGAACGAGAACACATGCTCCTCATATCCAGAGGCCGTTAGGAGCATATCAGGGAAACCTGCGTTCACTTTGATGAAATTCCGATCCAAGAGGCGCTGTGCCCGAGCACAGGTACTCAAGTCCGCTGTTGGTCCAAATAGAGGATCGCACACCATGCGCCTACCCATGGAACATTCCTGGTCATGGGCCTTCAACAGACCCATTAACAGATCATAATCCAGGGCAGCGTGTGTTGTATTGGAGAGGCAGACATCCAGGGCCCACTGAAAAGGGCACCGTAAGCAGTGGAACACAGGTTGCACGCAGGTAAAATAGGTATAACGGAAGGTCAGCTAATACTCGATGTTACGATGCTTTAATGGCATTGAACCAAAAAGCTTGCACATCCAATCACGGTACAGCTGCAACTGGACCGGGTTTGGCAGCTCCACAGATCAAGCAGCCATTCCAGGCCAGCAATAGAAGTACAAGTATGCCGCAAATTAGCAGGAGCACCAGAGGGAACCCTTCGAAGGTGATGGAAAAAGTAGAATGAATAAAAGCGGGTATTACTCCATGAATAGTCTGAAAGGAGGTGACAAGTCCAGATCCAACAAGCTCCAAAAAGTGGGCCAGGCCCTCTGTATTAGATGCATTAAATATTTGGTGAATTAATTCTCTACAATGGAGTGGGAGCTTCGTGTTTAGTAAAGACTGAATCTCACTTGCGGTTCTTGTCACCTGCAATTCGAAGGTCTCATGAGCTGATGTGAGAGCCACTTCTTATTGAAACAATAACGCTTTGAGTCTTCTTAGCTTATTGAAATGTATTTTCTAAGTGGGAGTGGAAGACCAAAGCAAAATATCTACAATCCCATGCGGGGGTAAATTAGGACATTGCTGCAACAAGTAACTTGTTGTGAAACTGTTAATGTATACCTCAGAACCTGGGCATGTATGATATAAACAACAATTCCTTCTGCACACCAGGAACAAACGACAGACCAAGGTCCAGCTCAACCAATCCACATGTACAATGAATTACGAGGTGGTGCAAAACACTTCCTGCACCCGTCATCCAAAGGTGCAAATCACAGTCAAAGTTTTCAAGAAAAAGCGGAAGGTGCACTTGTAGACGAGTCAAACACGAAAGCTGTGATTCAAAAAATACTTCTTTTATTCAATCGGTCTTTAAAACCGGTATACAGCCAACGGGTTGCATTTCCAATTGTGCCAAAAGGGAACTTCATCATGGCTCTTGAGTATCCAACCAATAAGTGATGATAAACAATATGTTTGAAGAAGTGAAGTATTAAAGGGCACAATCCGCCTGAGACATGGTATATATAGTAGAAGTCTTGCACCAAATAATTTGTAGAAATATCTCAGAGAATTCTCAAAAGTAGTAAAAGGCGGAATTCCGGTCACCACTTATTTACCAATAAATCCTGGCATGTGCTCTCTAAAGAGTATTTTCGTTAAACGGCATGATAACCGGCATAATACTAATTAGGTCTTCTCCTTGTCCCGAAGCGTTTGGAACTCCATGTTCACCACCTTACTCAACACGTGCCCTTCGATTTATTTGAAGAACTGATGAGTCATCCTTGGGCATCATATGCCTAGTTATGGTTTATAATGAGCGCAATGAGCACACACTTACTTATAATTCTCTTCCTGCAGGCTGTCCATTTAACTCCTTGTCCTGAAGAAGACCCGCATTGACAATCCCCCATTAGTGCTCCTGTCAGGATCGAAACGTCAACGGTTTTTACCTGTCCATACTTCAATAGGTCTCTTAGCTTAAAATCAATATGGAATAATTCCTGAGCCTGAGACACTTTTGTTACATTACAAGATTGGACCTGTGTTCAAACTTTCTCACTTGTAAACATTTGTACATTATTGCTGTTGTCACCTACCTGTATAATACACGGATTATGTCACCTTGTCACTTTATTCACCATGTCACTATGAATCATTTTCACATGCGCCACGTCATTAACTGAATTACCAGACAGCCTGCTCTTATGATAATTTTGTATTGTGAAACAAACATTCTTCGGGTTTTGAATCATATTTTTGAAAGTCTAAGTAAAACATCCCTCTTCTTGAAATCACAAAGAACTTGGTTACTGTAATTGTGTTCTAGCGCCGCTCTCAGATTTATTGCTTTACTTAAATGCGTATGTTTACAAAGAAATTGTACAACCCGACAGAACCAATTGTTGTTTATATCATACATGACCTCAAGTTGCAGCAGTTGTGATTATTTAAAATGCGATAACTGCCGTTAGAAAGCAACGTCAGTGCGGGAATACTAGCTGGGACCGGGGTTCCTTTAAAAAAACAAGCTAAATTAGGAGCCGAAACGTTGGAGGCACTGTGGAGTGTAACTTGTTTACAGACTAGGGAATGTCCTACTGCAGAATTACAATACTCCCCTGTAAGGAAAACTTCCTTATCTGCTCGCTGACACCATAACGTCAAAGGCAGGGACAATAATTCATTAATATAGCTTTTACCGGGGGGCTCATATCTACGAGCTGGATAGTGTTTTATGCAGGCCGTAACTGGAAGAGAGAGATAGGCAGTGAAGTAACCCCATGTATTACCCACACAGCTGAATCAGTCTCTCCCACGGAAAATGATAACGTATATGTTGCGTCCTTCATTGACATTAATTTCTGTTTATCTATCAAATTAAATGGTGAAAACAGTGCTGAAGCATTCAGGTAATCCCACAGTACTTTACCAC
Organism: Triturus cristatus; assembly: GCF_964204655.1. Taxonomy (NCBI): domain Eukaryota; kingdom Metazoa; phylum Chordata; class Amphibia; order Caudata; family Salamandridae; genus Triturus; species Triturus cristatus. The sequence goes on from NC_140583.1 coordinate 432,746,574, forward strand.
TTTAGAGTGTTTGCAAAGTCCAACTAAATTGCATTATAGAACGTAACTGATTTTGACCATGGTACAAACCAGACACTTCATGCTGAACAATGTCAATGACTGCTGATACAATGTTATCCAAAAGATATATACGAGAAGACAGTGTATTAATGCTTTATTATCAATTAAGGGGACTGGTGGGCTTTAAAGAGAGGTCCAGCATACGTGCCCTTTCAATTATCCAAAAATGAAGAGTATGCAGTTCCTCAGGGTAGAGAGACAGTGAGAGTGTATGTGTGAAGGAGACCGTGTATAAGAGGAGAGGAGTTCCTCTTGTTGGAACTAGGGTCCTCACACACCAAGCAAGCTAGGTGCCATGCTTCATCATATGGACCTGCTCCTCGTCGGGTCGGCGCAGCAATACCCGACGGGCACCTATAAAGGGGCTCTTTAGCGGAGATCTTTTGTTACTGGCCGTACAGTGCAGTGCGTGTGAGGGGTCTAGTGTATTAATGCTGTTATCGACAACTGCAAGTACTTTTTCTAAATTATCCTGGTCAATTTGGAGCAAGCGCACAGCAGCTTCCATCTGCAATAGCTTCCAAAATTCATTATACGCAGCATAAACGAAACGTTTCGTTTGAGGGGACTTTGGACCTAAAAGAAAATCAGCAAGATCAATGTCACCAGACATTAGAAAAAGATGTTGTTTCACAGATGACAATGTAGAATGCTCTAACCATTGTTGACAATTTACCCACAGAATATGTGGTAACAGTATGGGAATTTAGAAAACGAGGGTCAGGTCTACTACCATGTGTGGTGTTCAAAAAGCGTAATTGACATGCATTTGAGCTCATGGACCACAATAACCACCCCAAGGGGTCAATATTGGAAGAGTTAAGTATGCCATTCTGAAACATGACAGTTAATTCCTCAATTGTGTAGTTGGTGTGTGTTTGCTACGTGTCATAAGGAGCCAATGAAGGAATGGAGGGAGAATTTAGATTTTTGGCCGTGGCTAAACCAAAACAAGTAGTCTTTTGTACTGTCTCATTTAAAAATATGAGCTGAGACGGCATCAAACACTCGTGATGCAATGATTCAGTGCCTTGCACTTGCCAAGCTTTGGTACCCCAAATGGATTTCAAATCGATTGTGTCCTTCCAGTGATCATAACTTTTCACAGACAAATCATTTGTGAAGGACATGGAGTAGACCAATTTTGTGCGGGTCAGCATAAATTTGGTTTGGGTGGGTATGTTCAAATGATAAAAATAGGACATAGGGTCAGAAAGATTATAACTGGTGGAATACACAAATGTACAGCGTTGTGTTTGCGAGCTCTCCGCTGACGGGGTTGTGCAATGTTCCCACTGGGTATGATTAAAGACTGGTCTCTGAGTATTAGTTTTGTGCAAAAAGTGATGGCCATAATGTTGGAAACAGAACAAATCAACCTAGTTGGCTAAATTCAAATATAAATTCTCAGTATCAAAAGCAGTATAATATTTTCAATCTGAAAACAGCGAATGAACAGCGTTAACATCCCAGTCATCAGAGTGTATTACAAGCAAAACCATATCTCCTAAAGAAATGCTGAAAACGTATGGAATATTCAAAGTTTTGGTCGGCCTTGGATATTGAATGGTACTTTATCCCAAACAATGCCATTAACAACAGGCAAGGCTGAAATATTAACTAGGGCTTGATCTCTTTTCATCTTATGTGAAGAAGTGTGAGGGGCCAGAACTCCGTTAACCAAGTTCACAGCAGAGTGTTCAAGTAAGTAATGGCCATTAATCAACAGGAAAAACACAGTCATGAAGCCAATCCACATGAAGAGGAACACCATCATCTGCACCATCCAGACACATGTCCAGGGCGGGAACAGGTAAGTCATTTTGAACTAGAAGATGAAAAAACTGGTACTTGTAGGGGGATCTGCCATGGAAGACGACAATGAAGATGTATCAGAACAAAAGGTATTATGGTCCATATAGTAACCACTGGACCCCAGCTAAAACAACGTGGGCGGTTCTTCATTTGAAGGTGAATGAATTGTACTTTCAGGAATGTCAATTAAAACTTTAACTGAAGGAGAAGCATACTCATTATCCACAGTTGTAGATATAAAAGGTATAACAGGCAACAAATCAATTGAAGATTCTATCCCCCCCTCCATGTGTTGGGGAGACGTTGAGGAAACAGAAGCCACCAGATTCAGTGAAATATCCCGGTGAGGAATGCTGATAGGCATGCTATTCAATATCGGCCATATGGTGTAGCTTGACATGCTCGATTGAAACGTAACGATTCTCCTTACGACCAGGTAGTGGAGGCAGAATCACAGTACGGTTGCCTTTTAAACCAAGAACATAGAGGACCAAATTCTTTTTTGTTCTCCACCTTCTCTTAGACTAGATTTTCAACTTTAGGAAGATAGTCAGAACCCGGAATCATCACAGCCACATCCGTGGAAGAGGGCAAATGGGCTTCCGCTTGTGAATCACGAGCCTTTCGTAGATTCTGTAACATAGCACAATGGTTATCTACATCAAAGTTTGCGGCATCACCGCAATGTTTAGACCATCAAGGTCTGGCACAAACATTTTAATGCCAAAGAGCATTTTGTATGGATCCCGCCCACCGAGTGACCTTCTAGGTAGATTGTTAAGTGCACGTTGAACTCCGTATAGATGAGTCAACCAGCCTCAACCAGTACCGAATACTCTCGCTGTTAAAGATTACTTCAAGTCACGATTCATCCGCTCCACAACACAATTGCCCTCAGACCTATATGGAGATGAGAATTGCACCTGCACCCCCAGAGATTTCATCGCATCCCGGTAAGCCTTAGAGGCAAAAGCATGACCTTGGTCAAAATGGAAGGTGCCACAGGCAAACAAAGACACGGAAATCTTTTATAACAATTTGAGCATCAGCACTACATTGCGGCCAAACTCAAAGGAATCTAGTGCAGGAATCCACTGCAACCAAGATATACTTAAAAGCATTATCAGAAGTTAAAGGACCGCAGAGATCAAGATAAATACAACCAAATGGTTAGTTCAAAATGTACAGTTTAGTGTGGGGTGAACGTGAAACAGTTGAAGGCCTAATCTGTTGACAAATGTCACAGGAAAGTACATATTTAGCAGCTATATCCGCCAGAACATCATTATCAATTTTAGTCATAGTCCTAGTGACTGCTGCTAATAAACAAGTGGCTACCAAAGATTTGGCTGCTTCATCAGCTATCGAATTACCAACAGTGTGTGCTCTCACACGTTGATGGCCCAAAGTATGAATAACATTCATGAGTGGCAAATGTTCCTTAAGAGCAGCCACTCGGACCCAAAGCGTTTTATGCGTAATTGCGCTGCCTTTAGAATCACAAAAATCATTCTGTGTCCACAAGAACAAATGGTTGTTGTAGGATTCTACATAGTAAAAAGAATCACACACTACCAGTGTAGGGACATCGGGATCAGCAAATTCAAGAGCCAAAACCAAATCACGTAGCTCCAACAACTTAGCCGTGCAATCCCTAAGAGATTGTCTGTGCACTAAGGAGGATTTAAAATCCACATCAACAATCGAGCCTGCCACAATCGTTCAGGCTGCAGAATAAGCATGTTTAGAACCAATGGCTGACTGCGCAGACCCATCAGTGTAAATAATGCATTTGTACTGAGCAAGAGGGAGTAATGATAAATGAGGAGGATGAACATCCTCATATTGTAAAATCTCCTGTGTTTGCAAAGAAGGCTGAAAGATAAAGTTGACATCAGCTGACGTCGTTGTATCCAACGAGGATGCACGGCTTAGGAATTCGGGACACTAGCCTTCGTCACTGCTTCTAAAGCAGGTCCAGGGAAACCATGAAAATGTGTTTACCCTGAGCCAGAGTGCATTCTTTTAGAATCGCCATCTGAACTGCTGTCAAAATGTTTTCTGTAGAAGAGAAACGCATCTCAGCTGGAGTATACAAATGCCATTTAAAAGCAATGGGAACAGTATCCTCTTCACTGAAAGTCAAGTAAGTGAACCCAAAAGCTCCTGGTACAAATCCTTATGGGCAAATTATTAGTATCATCTCTCGTTAACAGGAACTGAGTCTCAAGCAGATCAGACTGCAAATTGCTGTATGTTCCAGAAGCCAACTGGAAGACGAGAAAGAGTGTTGTATCAACGCGTAAAGCAGTTTGATACTCTGGGCATAATAAGGAATGTAGGTCCTGCCAAAATTTCAAGAAAACAGCAAAGACTGCAATTTTTTAAAGGTAGAAGAAGTCTGCAATTGTGCCCATTTCTCCCAAAAATAGGGAGCCAACCCTCTACCTTAATTATTGAGTTCATAACCAAGGAAAAGTACCACCAAAAAGGCAATGTGCGACTTCGCTAAATTAAATGTGTAGCCTAACTTCGCAAAATAAGTGACAATGCGATCAACGCACATTAGATGAGGATTCATCTCATCATCAGTTAAATAAATGTCATCGACATACGAAAAGGCATCAGGGTCAATCTCATGTAAAATTGAAGCAATGAGTTCCGCAAACACGCCCGGCTATTCTTATATTCCATAGGCAAGCTTGCATATCGGCTCTGATTGCCCAAAGCACTGAATGCGGTCTAATCACGGCTCTGAAGAGCCAAAGAGTGGCTGAAAATGCTATTGGTTTTATCCAAAGTGGTTTTTCGAACAATGTTTTTTACTAGCGCAGAGCTATGTGTGTTCTGAACTGCAAAGGTACGAATATGACCGTTCAAATGTCTGTAATCACTTCATAATCTTTACCCTCTAGCACTACTTACATCTAACCAGCTATGCCCAAATAATTCTGAACCCATCTTTAAAAACACGAAATTGGCACTCTTGCTGATAGACAAAAAATTGGATGTGAGTATTAAGGGTTCTAACATGGACTCTTTATGGCTTAACAGTAGAATACTATACAAAAGGAAACCAATAAAGTTGGATGGATGGATTAAACAGGGTATCTCTTTCTCCTATCAGTTAAAGAGCTCCTTGTATCCGATTACATTTGCTGATCTCCAATCTAGTTATAATTTGGATAATATCAAATTTTATAATTACTTAAAAGTAAGAGCAGCAATATCCAGAGCCAAATTGCACAATGTGCCCCCGTCTTTACCATTGTTTACAGAGAAATGTAATAAACTGGGCCATCAGCTGTCCCATATATATAAACTTCTTCGCCCTCAATTTTCTAGGCCTAATAATTATTTGATAGACTTTTGGAACTCGCACTCCTCGGACCCAATATCGGATTCTTCATGGCAACAGGTATGGACTTCGACAATTAGACATAAAGTCTCTCCAGTCTTATCTCAAACAAAAAATTGGCTATTGCATAAGGCATTTTGGACCCCAGCACGTTTGTTTTCTTGTGGTATTCGCGAGGAACCACTGTTTCGGAAGTGTAAAAAGGAACCTGGGGATTTAGCCCATGTCATTTTGTACTGTGATGCTGTATCGTCGTTTTGGGACAAAGCTTTTGCTTTTCTTTCCCAGTTATTTATTTGTCAGTTAAAAAGAGAGTTTGCTGTTTTACCTATTGGTTTCTTGAAGGTTGATGCATTTTACGAAATCGACAGAGCCTTATTAGATCTTCTACTTATGTCAGCAGTTAAGATGGTGCTTAATAATTGGAAGGATACACATAAGACCTCATATAAAAGATGGATGAACTGGGTTATTCACCTTCGAGGAGCAGATAATATTGCTTTACAGAACTCCCCATGGAATTCCATGTTTAGAGCACTATGGAATTCATTGGACATTTATTTCAAAACATACATAACCTGCGTGAATTGCCATGGTTTGTCCTTACTTTCTGTTTTGTTATTTTATGTCATTATATGGGCAGTTCGGATTATCAATATCTTTTCTCGTATTTACAATGATATGTTCAATAACTATATCTTAATGTTATAGGTTTTTTCATTATAGGATGCTCCTGTTGTTCTCTGTATAGGCTTTCTCTTTCCTACTTTTTCCCCTTTTACTCCTTTTTCTCTTCTTTCTGTTCTGCTCTTTTCTCTTTTTTGATTGGTTTTATATACATTTTTCATCTTGGGGTTACAGGGTATGGAATTCTAATTTTGGTAATTTGCATTGGTTATAGGTTTCTAGGTTATATTGTTACCACAAATTGTCATTTTGCTCTGTACCCCAAACTTGTCATTCTTTTGTTTATTTTGTTATATTTGTTGAAAAAAATGTTTAAAGAATTTAAACCTGGCAAATGTCTTGAATCTAAAACTACGATATGTATGGTGCGGTTTCAATATCGGAAAAAGAGGATTATTCATTGATGAAACATAGGGTTCAATCACACCCTGGTATTCCAATTGAGTCAAGATATCACTTAAAGACACTTTTGCGCAAAGTTTAATTGGATACTGTGGTTGGGGCTGTGGTGTAGAACGCAAAGGAATCACATGAACTGGGGAATCCTCGTCCCAACCTGACTGATTTCGATATAATGCCAGAGCTAAGTATAAAGCCCACTTTGAGTTCTAAGCCATTTTATTATCATCGGGTACGTATTGTGAAAAAATGGGCAGAATGACATCTTCCCCTCTTGAGGAAGCTAGGACAAAAGGGGGAGTCCAATCAACCTCCGCCAATAAAATATCACAGGAAGAAGTGAGATTTTACCAAAAGACCGCTTTATTCGGGCGTTTAATATCACCTTCAATTTGGAGGCTTACTTCATTAGGCCTATCAGGAGGAGTAACTCGTGTGTCAGCTGTTTCTACTGTTATGAAAGTGTCCGTTTCTTTCACCTCTAGATGCTGGTGGAGTGTCTGCCACACTATGATAACCTCCGCTGCGCTGTCGAGTAGGGTTACTGCCCAACTCGTGTCGAGGAGCAGGGATCTCACCATCTGAGGCATACTTTGCTGTCAAAGTGGCAACTTGCTTCTTTTGAAATGGGGCACAATATTGAGGTGGTTCCTCCTGCTTGACCTTTGCATCAGACTGGCGCTGCGGGTCACTTCTTGCTTGTGTAGACTCAGCTTGTCTGTGATCCTGTTGCCCTCCTCCGCTGAATTGTTGATTTGATCATTCCTGTAAGGAACAAAATAAACGAGGATCAGGAACCTAGAACCGCTCGGGTGTCTTAATTTTGGGAAAGTCACACAAAACATATCTACGTTCAGAGGCGTCAGGTGGAGGTGAACTTTCACGTGACCCAGGTTTCTGTTGTTGCCGCTGCTGCATTTTGTTCCAAGCCTTTTTAGGAAAGACTGGATGACCCTCCTTTTCAGTGGGGGTCTCACTTGTGGCTGAGTAAACAGTTGAATCCCCAAGCTATTGTGACCTAAAGATGTATACCCATCTGCAAAAATAATTCGCAACTGTAGTTGCCGTTCCACTTCCACCACTGCCGCTAGGCGTTGACATTCTTGTAAGCAACCCGTTTCACCTTAATGTTGGCCAGAATCATATCGGAGACAATAGGGAACATTCCCACTAATTGTATCCCCAAATCCAGGGCTGGACTTGTCCCGTGTTCATCCTGTACCTTCTTCAGAACATTCGGTAGAACGCTCATGGAGGGGGTGCCAAAGCACAGTGTATACACAGAAGCAAACACTCTCCGCCAGGTGGTGCAGTCAGCTAAAGAGGAAATCAGACTATTCGGCAAACTCATTGTAAGGATCCTGTGTTTCTCAACAGGAGGCGTGTGGGGAAAAACTGCCTCAAGATGCTCAAATTTTAGTGCAAGCCAAAATGGCAAGTCATCACAATTTTGCAGACGTTTTCCCTTCACCGAGTTAATCATGATGGGACTAATCACCAGTGCGGGAACATCTCCAGCCTGAGCCGCTTGAAGTGCACGTGACATAAACTGTATGACACTTCTGTGAATATGAAGCAACTGTGTATATAATAGACGTGACATTCATATGATTTGGGTGGGGTGAAAAACCATCCAAAACCGTCCAAGTGGCCCCATCAATAGATAAGGGGCCCATACTAACAATAGTGAGAGGGTGAAGAAGGGCGCTATTAAACCAAACAGTATGTTCCCAGGACGTCAACGCAACTTTAAGCAATGCATAAGGACGATAAGCCGCTGGAGCAGCCACTCTTGTATATTCATGAAACAAATTTTCATTCCTGTCCACTGCGGGAAATGTTACCCAAGAATAAAATACCTCAAAGCGGTATGCTGGATCAGCCTCAACTAAGAAAATAATGTTTGCCCCTGCATTGGTACTCCATGGTGAGTTAAGTGTGCCGTAATCGCCGCGCGGTTAGGTGTTGCAATAGTGACCGGTTGTGCCATGTCTATAAAGAAAGCAATTAACAAGCCTGCAGCGCAAAACAGGGTCAAAAAACCAAAACCTTTTAAAATGTAAGCTTGAAAAACCTAAAAACATATACAAATATAGGAAGTTAAGCAGCCCCATCACGGATGTCAATGAATTTTTTAATATTTAAGTGCAAAATAGTGCTAAAAAACACAAAGCGCCAACTGCGGCCATATGGTCGCACTGGAGCACAGGTCTGCTACAGTCGTTAGGTTAGACATGGTGAAGGTTACCTTCTCAAATCCATGCCAAGTGTCCTGTTCGGGACAGAGGGAGGCCTCAAGGAGCAGAGAGATCATCGTGGGAGGCTGCTGAAGTAGCGCGAAAAGCATGCCTGCATCATGGTGTTGCTGGAGCTTCACATTAGCGGTCCCCCACTAGCGGTCGATGCTGTAGCCCAAGAAAGCAGCTGTCAGAGCTTCCAGTGGACTCACGGTGCAAACTGCGAGGCTTTGGAGCGAGCGGGCAAAGAGGTGCAAAGTTGTTTGCGAAGAGCCCTAAAACTTAAAAATACAGTTCTCTGAGTCACACCAATGATCCAGGACCTGCGGTGCACCACTTTGGAGTCGAGAACTCACTTTAGCTAGGTCCAGGGGCTAGTGTAGGATGTTGTGGAGTCTTTTATGTCCCTAAGGCTCAGATCAGGAGGTCAACTGACTAGTTCTTGGAGTTACTCTGATGTCCTAGGTTAAAGAGTGAAGTTGCAGTTAGAGCTCTTTTCTCACCCAGGCAAGAGGGCACCCGGCAGCAAGTCAGCACAGAAGGGCAACAGTTCCTTCAGAGCAGCAGCCCAGCAGAGTTGCACTCCTTTCAGCAGTACAGAAGGCCTTTGCCCTGGCAGAGTATCCACAAGTACAGAGAGTTGGTGTCTGAGGTCCAATGTTTATTCCCAGTTATGAAGAGGGGAGAAGCTTCTAGAGGCAAGCCTTTGAAGTGCACAGGTGCCCTGCCTTCCAGGCCCTGGCTCCATACTAACTACAGGATGTATACAGCCATTTGTGAGGAGACAGGACACAGTGTATTCAAGTGTAAATGGGGTTGGGTACAGCTCCTCCTCCTCCCATTGTGCCAGATATAGCCCATCCAGTAACACCTAAGGTCCCCATTGTGTGTGGCTGTATACGAGGAATCCACAAAGCCCAACTGTCAACTACAGCCAGACATCTGACCCAGAGACAGGCTGCAGGCACCAAATGGCTAAGGCAAGAAATTGCCAACTTTCTAAAAATGAAAACATATAAGGACAACCCAATACTCCCTTGTGGGCTTTGGTATTAGAAAGTGGGTAGGGAATGTTGGCTACAGGGTATCCGGTTTCCTAAAACTATTTTAACAATTAAATCAGTCATATAGGATGTCTGGACATGACATTGCAAATTAATTGAAAGTTGTACACTTCATTTTTTTTAAGAAAATGCATTTCAGTACAAAGGTTTATGTCTTTGTATTAAATTTATATTGAAATACAGAACTATAAAAATAGGCATCACAGAACATTCTCCACATTGACAATAAACACTGCAATCACTTTCTATTTTAGCATACAATTTGTTAATGCATGTAAAAACCCACTTTTAAATATATAGTGCGTAAGTTTGTCTCTCACATAAAGACTAGACTTCGAACATAAATTTAACAGTGACTAAAAGCAAAGTTGGGTTAAGCGTCAACGTTTCGGTCTCTATTGTTATACATCTGTGAGACCGTCTTCAGAACTGTGGATTTATATTAAGACCAAAGGCCACCTGGTTGGCGACTCAACTGGTGACTCTGATTTATCAATTGTACTGTGGCGAAGAATTAGGTAAGGTAAGGATACTCTGCAATTATTATGTAGTCGCCCTTTAATTCACAAGGTAGATTAAACAAATTATGTTGATTGCTGACTGTTGGAATTGACACTGTCTGGATGGCCGAAGGGATGCCCCAGCCAGGCAGAAGGCATTGCTCCTGCCAAGGGCAGGAAATTATACACATTGCACAACCCATGCGCACCCTCATGTAGCTTGGCACTTAGCAGTGGACTCTTCAGAAGCAATGTGTTGAGCAAGAGCACAGCACGCATACACAATAAATGTTCCGCATGACACAAAAGATAGACTTCAAACTTGATGTCAAGAAATGCTGTTATATTCAACACACACATTAAGCAATGCAACTTGAATATAATAGAATCTGGGGCATAAGTCATACTTGGCAATCTTACTAGCAGTAGTAGGCCCAGTTCATGTTCATCAGATCTCGATAATATGCATACAAGGGAAAAATCCTATTGAAATCCCCATACAGCACCCTAATGCGGTGTGGCACATTGTCATCCCCCGGCCACCCTCACAATCCTAATAATACAATTTCACATGGCTATAGGGTGCACCCTTGGCTACAACGATATCAGTAATATGTACATACAAAGAATTATAACACTGTTAGCTGCACCGCAGGATGAGGCCATGCAAATAAACTCACTGTTGAGAAGTAAAGTGCTTTTGGCATGAGAACAACATATAAACCAATACTGCTGACCAGTGTCATGAAGCACAGGCAGTTTACAGACGGTCACTCCCGCACACTCACGCTGCACTGGAAGGCAATGAGACAGACACCAGCCCGGTCGTAAGGGCAATTTCACACACATACGCACACAATACCCTCATTCAGTGCCACTGATAACAAACAGGTCAATAGATAACACCCCGCAGACCCTGTGGCTCCAAGCCTTCTGCCACCCTCCAGTTCACCCCCACTGTCCCAGACAACCTGGATGGAAGTTCACCAGCCACTCCCTCCGGACACAAGGCCACTCATGGCTGAGGTCACACCTCGTATGGGTCCCTGTAAAGTAGGTGGGGATAAACAGTAAGCATAAACAAGAGGGAGACGTAAAAAAAGGGGTCTTGGCGCCACTCAGGAAGTTCACCAACAAGTTGTGAAGCAAATACAGGTTAAGGGCAACAATTTGTCAACTAGGGCCTTTTGGCAGCAGCCCGGTTCTGCGAAGCACAGCAACGTCACACAGTCTCTTGACCAGCTCCCGAACCTCCTCGGAAGTGTCCCTCCGGCCTAGTCAATTTCTCTCACTCCTACCTGGCGCCACAAAGACTTTGGAAGGCCCAGCTGGGAAGAGGGCAATTGGCCCACCGTGACAACACACAGGGGAGTCTTTCAGCTTGAGGAGGCACGCCGTTGGTTACACATTGATCTGGGCCGTTCCCTGGCAATCTGGGCACAGAGTCTGGCGCATGATGAGATGATTCGCACCAGACACTTCAGGTTACACAAAGTAGAGTTGCAATTCCGTACCTCCCTGGAAATGAGGCACTTTGTCCGCCACACCGTGATGTCGCTTGCAGTAGACGATTCCAGTCACACACACAGGCGCAAGTGCCGCATAGCCACATGAGGTAGAAAGAGACTCCGCAACGGGTGCATCTCCCACATCAGAGGGTCGCAACCTGTGAATCAGACACCACAAGCAATTAGCATGCAATCGGCATGGCGCAAGAGAGAAATGCGCAACAGTCAACGAAGCGGCCACTGTAAATCCCACAACCGGTGAATCTGCTCACCACTAATGAGACGCTTATGCGTGCCAAGGTCCCTGCAGTACAGAAACCCCTTCACCGCAGATGTGGGCAGCTTCTTGAGCTCTGCACTAGGAACTCCGGTTTCCAGGCACGATTCTATACTTCCTAGCTCACACCATGCTGTCCAGCTTTCAGCAGGCTATGTGGACACTTTGAGGGCATCGCTCTCAAGATGTTACTGGTAGATGATGTGGGCCCCTCGTAGGAGATCTTTGATATCCCTGACACTTCAGATTCACATTGAGGTAGAAGAGGGAGAATCCTCCTCTGTTGCTGCAGCAGATGTGGGGGTGTGTGGGAGAGGCAGAGGGAAGCGAAGTGCAGGTGTCTCGAGGGAAGGTGCAAGTTCAGCCAGTTGTTGCTGTAACCTGGTCCCTGGTTGTGGAGGGGCTTGAAGGTGTGAATCAACATCTTGAACTGGCATCGAGTGATGTGGGTCTGTCTAGGGAGGTTAGAATGAGTCTGGCTGCTGAGTTCTGTATAGTTTGAAGTGACTTGAGGAGGTGCCAGGTGATTTCTTGGTAGAGTGAGTTACCATAGTCCAGCCGGCTGGTGATGAGGGCTTGTGGATGGTCCTTCTGGTGTTGATGGGGAGCCACTTGAAGATCATGTGGAGCATGCGAAAGGTGAGAAAGCAGGCGGATGAAACTGCGTTGATCTGTCTTTCCATGGTGAGCTTACTATCCAGGATGATGACATGGTTGCCGGCGTGGTTAGTCGGAGTGGGTGAGGGTCCTCGTTCAGAAGGCATAGTTTCATGGGGAGGTGTTGTTCCTGAGGATCAGCTCAGCTTCTGTCTTGTCTGTGTTGAGTTTAAGGCAGTTGTTTCTCATCCAGTCGGTAATGCATCTGCAGACGTTAGTCAGCATGGTAGAGAGATCTATAGACAACTAGAGGATGAGATGGGTATCATTGCTGTAGAATATGATGTTTCATCCATGAGATCTGATGACTTTGGCCAAGAGAGTCATGTAGGTGTTGAACAGTGTAGGGTTTAAGGACGAGCCTTGAGGGGAGCTGCAGAAGGTGTTCTCGGGTTCCGAGGTGAAGGGAGGGAGATGGATTCTCTGGGTTCTTCCGGTGAGGAAGGAGGTGATCTACTTGAGGGCATCTACTTGCATTCCAAAGTTGTGAAGACTTTTGATCAGGGTGTAGTGTGATACTGTGTTGAAAGTTGTAGAGAGGTCAAGGAGAATCAGGGCTGCCGCTTTTCCTTGGCCCAGGAGAGATCTTATGTCTTCTGTGGCATCAATCAAGGCGATTTTGGTGCTGTGGTTGGTGTGGAATCCGTATTGGGAATGGTCCAGAAGACTGTTTTCCAGTTGTTCAATAAGCTAGTGGTTGATGGCCTTCTCAAGGACTTAAGTGGGAAAAGGGCAGAAGAGAGATGGGGCAGTGTTTCTTGAGTTTGTTGGGATTGGTGGAAGGTTTCTTGAGTCGGGGCTTGACTTCTGTGTATTTCTATTTGAAGGAAGTAGGTTGTGGTGATGGATGCATTGAAGATGTGGTGAGATCATCTTACTCCTGAGATTGAAGGTGTGGTGGGGACAGGGGTCCGTGTGTGCTCCTGAGTGGAAGGAGTTCATGATGGCTGTGGTGTCTTGCTTGGTGAGCTGGTCCCAAGTGGTGGGCAGGTGGTGGTGTTCCTCATTCATGAGGGCAAGATGGCTGAGGATGTCAGAAGGGTTGAGGTTCAAAGTTTATGTAAATGGTGGAGATCTTGTCATAGAAGAAGACCGCCAGGGTCCCACAGAGTTCCCAAGAAGGGGGGATGATATTTTCGGTGGCTGAGAGGCTGGAGAACTCTTTGATGATGTTCAAGAATTCCTTGCTGTGGTTGGAGCTTGCTTTGATGTGGCCAGCCAGTGCACTTCTTTTAATCTTTTTCAGCACTTGGTGGTATTGCTGGAGGGCTCTTTTGAATGTGATTTGGTCCGTGGACTCCAAGCTGTTGCAGCATCTCCTTTCAAGTCATTTGCAGGTGCATTTCAAGTTTCTTAATTATGTAGTATACCAGCTGGCTTGCTTGGAGGACCTCTTGAGCTGAGAGGGTTAGCATGGGGGCGATTCTGTCAGCGTAGTCTGTGATCTAGGTGGAGAAGTACTTGACCACCTGTTAGAGGCTGGTTGCATGGTGAGGGCAGGAGATGTTAAAGGTATCAGTCTATTGGCTCTCTGAGACCTTGTTCTAGCTGTGGTGTAAAGTGCTGGGTGGCTTGTGGGCGGTGCCAGGCGATCCAGAGATGGTGAAGTGGTTGATGGTGTGGTCTGTCGAGGTGAGCTTGGTGCCATGGCTGTACCTAACTGGTGATGGCCGTGAAGATGGGGTCAAGTATGTGTCCAGTGATGTGGTGGGGTTGATTACAAGTTGGGTGAGGCTGATGTTGTTCATACTTTTGAGGAGGTTGGCAGTGTTGGTTTTGTTAGGGTCGTCAAGGTGATAATTGAGGTCACAGAGGAGGATGCCATTTTGGGGGTCAATGGCGAGTGGAGCGATTAATTTTGGGAATGATATTGCAGAAACAGGGGTGAGGTCCTAGAGGTCTGTAGGCAAGATTGCCTCTTATGGTGATTTTGTGGTAGGTTCGGAGTAGGAAGTTGAGGTGTTCCATAATAGGTGGTGCAGTGAACGGTATCCTTGTGGATGATAGTGATCCCACCTCTGTGCTTGTTGATGCAGTCTCAGTGTGTTGTCTTGTAGCCATCAGGTGTAGCTGAGGCGATGACAGGCTAAGATGTGGGGTTGAGCCAGGCCTCGTTGAGGAAAATGACGTCAAGGTGAAGGAGATGATGGCTTCCCAAATCTCAGTATCATGTGTGGAGAGAAATAGTGTGTTGAACAGGAGGCAGTTAGATATGCCCTGGGGTGGTCGTGGTAGGCGTGTGGTAGGCACCGTGCATGCTGATGCTTCAGTGTTGCAAGAAAAGAGGCAGTCATTGCAGGTGAAATGTTCTGAGCATGGATCGGTGGGAAGTGCGGCAGCAGTTGTTTTTGTAGAGTCCACTGGTGGCAGCAGAGCCAGGGTTCCTGCACTTTGGAGCTACATCTGTACTCTGATACTTTCACAAAACAATGTAAGCTTTCTTATGAAAACGGAGTTTTATGTTTTGCTCTTACTAGGGTCAATACATATAATTCACTGCATTAGCATTATAGGATTGGGGCACAGTGAAACCATGCACAGTATGCTTTGCATTTAGGCTTTACATTTTAACAGTGCATCATGCTGCAGTACCTATGGGT
Source organism: Triturus cristatus (assembly GCF_964204655.1). NCBI lineage: Eukaryota > Metazoa > Chordata > Amphibia > Caudata > Salamandridae > Triturus > Triturus cristatus. Next base: position 432,761,736 of record NC_140583.1, read on the forward strand.
GGAACGGGCATCCTCTTTCATGATCGATATTGAAACCTGTTGAATGACTGATTTACTACTGTGAACTGAGTGTAGATTTGAAAATAGTGACTTTCCTGACAGACTGTAACTACAGTCACACTGTGTAACATGCTTGCAAAGTGTTAAAATAACTACAAGGTTTGTTTGAATGGAAGCAATTGTTATCTATGATACTTTTTAACTGAAAAACATTTGTTAACATCTACTATTCTCATCAAACTTGGAAAATGTTGATGTACATTTGGATACAAAAAACAAACGTTAATTATTGGTATTTTCTGTGTGTGAAAAATGTGCACTGCTGCATGTGGCGTATCTGTTCTGCGTACTTTGCAAGTTTGCTTGTATGTGGGATGGTTGCTTGCACTGCTGTTGCATGTGCCATATCTTTGTCCTTATGCAGGTTTGCACGTGTGGGTGATAGTTGCTTGCAATTGCGCCGTATGTGCCGTATCTGCTCTACGGGCTTGTGCAGTTTTTTATGTGTGTGGGATGGTTGCTTGCACTGCTTCTGCATGTGCTGTATCTGCTCTGCTGCCCTGTGTATGTTTCTCTGTGTGTGTGTGGGATGGCTGCTTCCAGTTCTGCTGAATATACTGTATCTGCCCTGCGTGCTCATGTAGTCTGGAGTGTCCGTGTGATGGATGCTTGCACTATTGCTGCATGTGCCGTATCGGCTCTGCGGGCTTGTGCAGGTTTGCATGTGTGGGATGATTGCTTGCACTGCTGCTGTATGTGCCATATCAGCTCTGCGGGTTTGGGTAGGCTTGTGTGTCGCTGGTTGCTTGCACTGCTGTTGCATGTGCTGAATCTGCTCTGCGGACTTGTGTAGGTTTGCATGTGTGTGGAATGGTTGCTTGCACTTTTGCAGCATGTGCTGTATCTGCTCTGCAGGTGTGTGTTTGGGATGGTTGCTTGCACTGCTGCAACCAGTCTTGTGTCTATCCTGTTGCGTATAGGAAAGCTTGCACAACTGCTGCCTGTCTTATTACTGGGGAAGGGGTTGTCTGCTTCGCCTCATGCTGTGTCTGGACTAACGTTTGCTGGAGATGAAAAGTGTAACTTGCTTTATGGGACTGCCTGCTGTGTCACAAGCCACACTGAGTGGTATTTCGAGGCTTTAGTACGTGTTTTTAGTTTGAGTGTAGACATTTTGAATGTGAATGCATTGGCTTCCTGTGCTCTTTAAATAACAGCTTGGAAGTCCACCCATATAGTTCTGTTTTAGTTGCACGCCGAATAAATAGGTGTAGGCTGTTAATCAAGCTTTGATAAAGCCCAACATCCTGTTCTGAGGGATGCACCTGATGATCGGTTGCCAGCTTTTTTTTTAGGGGGATAATGTGGTCGAGCGGTTACTACACTACTGCAATCTTATTTTTTGGGTCATTCCTAACCTTATGATTCAGCTTCGTGCAAAAAACACAGAAAATATAAGTGCGTTAACATCAACTATGAGATTGTTATGTAGAGTAAATGATGGAAAGTGAAATATTTATTACAAAATATGCATATATGCTTGAAGGCTGGTCTGTGGGTTCGGTTTATTATAACTAGGCATAGCATTTTATGTTGGATGGTTTCAAGTTACTGTACTGAGGCATCTTAAGACCTTACTGATATAAACACATTTCTTCAGACCATTTTTTAAACTTTATAAATTGATGTAATTGTAGTTTTATATAGTATGAATGAGGCCTCATGTTTGTCAGAGTACTTTACATAAACAGTATAATAATGATGCTACATGAAAATAAGACGACTAGACATCAGTTATTGCATAGTGCATCATCAGAATTCACACCGAGGGTACATTGCACCGGAACACTAAAATCCAAGACAAAGTATAAACACATTTCAATACAATTTAAATTATAGAGGCAAGGATGCTAAAAGTTTTCTATAAAAAATTAGAGACCGGCAAGATTGAATAGGGAACACCTAAAACATATGGCAACCACACAACAGATCACACTCAATAAAAATGTGCGTATTCGGCGTGGCTGATTCGACTGTGCACACTGGCCATCCTTCCTTCTCAGGGCCGGACTGGCTGCTGTAGCAGGCACCGGGGTTTCCCCGTGGGTTGCCAGGATTGGGGCCGGTTTTAGACCCCTAGGGGGCCATTTTTGTTACCGGGCGGTTTCGGTTCCCAGTCCTGCCCTGTTCCTACTCATGCGCCTCCCTGTAGCCCCAGGCTTGATTAATTTGCACATTTAGGGACAGATTTACAAGCCCTTTGTGACAGTTTTATGCCACCGATGCATCACTTTTGTGACGCAGCGGCGGCGTAAACAGTGCGCCACTATGAGACATATTTACAACGTGACGCATCTAGTGAGATGCGTCACGTTGTAAAGCCCTGCGCTACATTATACCTGCGTCAGGTATAATGTATGCAAGGTGGGCGTTCCGTCGCAAGGAATCCCCGTAAAAGTGACACAGTGAAATCTACAAGATTTAACGGAGTCACTTTTACGTCCCAGCTGCGTGAAATTCTTACGCCTGCTTGAAGCAGGCGTAAGGAGTGACGCAGCATATAAGGTATAGGGCACCCCTGAGCAGTGCTGGAGTTGCGTCACGCTTGCGACACAACTCTAGCACTGGGTCACCCTTACGGTGACAGATGCGTCATGCATCTGTCTATCCGTCCGCCATGGTGCGCCGCATTGTAAATGCGGCTTATCCATGGTGGCGCAAGGGGGATTTTGAGTCACGCAAAATAACTGGCACATTCCTGCTGATATGCAGGGATGCGCCAGTTATTGTTAATCTGCCCCTTAGGGTTTAAAGTTGATCTTTAATTGTCTATTGGGTTAATCTTGTTTTTACATCGTATATATACTGAATATATACATATTTATTGACTATTGTTCTTTTTGACTTCAACATAGTGTAATGCATGTTTTATTGGTTTCAAATTGCATCTCGACTTTACTACTTATGTCTGTGTGTCGATGAATTTTTATTTTCGATCTGTAAAATAAAATACAATGAAATGATTACAAGAGTATGAAAAAGAAACCAGAGCAGACGGCCAAAACTCCGATTGAGCAGTAAACTTAGACTCATACCAAAGGCAACAAGCATTTGAGTTATTATTTTTGGTGTTGTAAATGATAATGTATTTTACCTATATGCTACTGAGTTTATGTATGTGGTGTGGAGTGGAATTATGTGGGCTGTATTGGAGTTGTTAGTTGTGGAAAAGCATGAGGCACAAGGAAGGAGAGTGAGGAGAAGAGCAGCGTGCCGCACAAGTAAGGAGAGTGAGAAGAGGGGCGTGAGGCACAAGGAAGGAGAGTGAGGAGGAGAGCAGTGTGAGGCACAAGGAAGGTGAGTGAGGAGAAGAGCAGTGTAAGGCACAATGAAGGAGAGTGAAGAGAAGAAGAGCAGCGTGAGGTACAAGGAAGGAAAGTGAGGAGAAGAGCAGCGTGAGGCACAAGGAAGGACAGTGAGAAGAGCACCATGAGCACAAGGAAGGAGAGGGAGGAAGAGAAGAGAAGCATGAGGCTGAAGGAAGGAGTGAGGGGAACAGCAGCGTGAGGCACAAGGAAAGAGAGCGTGAGAAGAGTGACATTGGTCACAGAACGCTTTACATGAGCACCAGTTGTAAAAGTGTTTTCCTAGGTGTGGTAGATTGCATCGACTTGATCTTGATGCAGACAATGTTTGTGAGAATATCATTGTAATTACCAGTGAACCTGGGCCGAGCAGGGCAGAAAACAGGCCCACAGTCAAAATAAGGCTCACACACCGACCAGTCAGACCAGTCCCTGACAGGAGCCTTGGCCCTTGCAGTGAGGGCCTGAAGGCATTGGGCTCAAAGTGCTTCAAAGCGCCCCCTTGTGTGCGCTTAGGCTGAGACAGCTTCCCGGGCGCGCGCACACAGTTTTTGAGATTACCGCAGCCGCACCTGAGTACTTCACAGGTCTTTAAAAGACCATTTACATGTTAACAAGGCTTTGTTTATTTTTTCACCCCTTCATCTCCACCAGGGGCATGGTGAAAGGCGACAAATCCTTTCTTTGGCCGCGGTAACCTTTGCCTACTACTGTCCTGCTGCGTGGAATTTCTTTTTCTATGCAGCGCAGGAGAAAAGAAGTTTGTTTATTCCTATTCACCTTTCCCAACCCCTGCAGCTGTTTATCACATCAGGCTGCGACACTGAGTTTGACTAATGGAGTATTTAAGAGAATGTGTCACTATTTGTTTTTCTTTTTAAAATCTGCGGAGGCCCAGCAGGACATGTACTTCGTGTGTGCTTCATTTAATCAGTTTTTATCATTATCATGGCCGATGCAGGAGAACAATAAGACAATAAAAAATGCCCCAATAACGCTGGTGATTAATGATCCTGCTGGAGAGCAATCATTTCTATGTTAGTAGTTAAGTGCAGATGAACTGTATTTTATGTGGAAGCTCAGTGGGTTACTGTCATTGTGACAGAGATCCTTGTGTTACTTGCAGTTCAGAAGTTACAATCCGAACATAGGACAGTGACCAATGAACTGTCATCAAAGAGCTGCATGCAAACTTGAATGGTATAGTTAGAACTTCGCTTTTTTTGTTTTGTGATATAGTTAGAACTTCCCCAGTCTTTCATTATTCTAATGTTGCTAAAATGAGTATCTTTGGACAGATATACATTTTTATCGGTAAATCCAACCCCTAACCACTGGAGTACTCTTTAAATCCTGAGTTTGTGCTTCTCCAGACCAAACCCTCTTAAAATATACTGCCCACCAGTATGGATGACGTGATTCATACACCTTGTAATCCTCATTGGCTTATGTGACATTCCCTGTAGGCTGATTTACATACTTGTATGATTCGTTGTCTCTGTATAATGTGTGCGTGGTGTAAAGTACTGACACACACTACACTGATATGAGTAGCGCTACACAACAAATGAAATGCATACGAGAGAGGGGCTACTTAAAGATGAGGGGCACTGTTGGAGAGTGGCAGTGAGGGAATCTAAGGAGGAGGTAGTGGGAGGGCCTATGAAGTGATGAGGGCCACTGTTGGAGGGTGGCAGTGAGGGAATCCGAGGAGGAGGTAGTGGGAGAGGCTATGGAGCAATGAGGGGCACTGTTGGAGGGTGGCAGTGAGGGAATCAGAGGAAGAGGTCATGGGGAGGGGGGAGCTAGGGAGAGATGAGGGGCACTGGTGGAGGGTGGCAGTGAGGGAATCCGAGGAGGAGGTCATGAGGGGGAGGGGCTATGGGGAGATGAGGGGCAGTTGTGGCGTATGGCAGTGAGGGAATCCGAGGAGATCAATAGAGGGGCCATGGAGGATGAGGGGCACTGTTGGAAGGTGGTAGTAAAGGTATTAGCAGAGAAAGAGGTTATTGGTGCGGCACCAAAAAAGACTTTCGCATCAGCGCTAAAGCCGGCCCTGTCATGGCCTTTCAGTTTTTATTTAATTAGCAGTCGGGTCATAAGGGCTACTGTGGAACATACTTTAAAGTGTGTGCTAATTATATTTACTGCTATATTCAAAGTTTTAAGTTTGAAGGTGATTTTACTAATGTTTTTACCGGGAAAAATGAAAGTGGAGTCCGATGGTGCCTGATATGGGGCAGGGGCCCAAGGTCAGCTGTGAGATAAGGTGCACTGGAGAGGAGTAGTGGATAATCAAGCCTGCGAGGGAGTGCGTTGCAGAGTCTGGAGTCAGGGGTCAGGTGGAGGTAGTGATGAAGTGGGATCCTCCATGAAGGCTCGCACAGAGGGAGCCCAAGTAGTGTTACTTGCCTGATACTCCCACCTCAGAAACCACCTCTTCCCATGAAAGGAACATTACATGGAAAAAACACTTTTTGAGAGAGATAATATTTAGAAAGAGATTTAGAAAAGAGTGCATTTTACTGGACCTTGTAAGACTAAGAAGAGATAAAGGAGGGCCCCGAAGCAGGCCTGCCTAGACATATCTGCAACAAATCGTGCCCGCAGTGGCCCACCCAAATGAACCCTTGGCCCACCCAAATAAGAATTCCTGGAGCCGGGCCTGGTGTGTTCTACAACTGGTTCTTATGTAAAGCTCCCCAATACACCTGGGTCTACTTCACGTTATATAACTCTGTAAAAAACGCCGGGGTAAATATGAAGCATGGCGCACCTGAACCTTTTATGCATATGCAAAAAAAGATGAGAGGGGCGCCGTGCTAAAACATGATGCGTAGCGCCCAAGTACCAAGGAGCCAGAAAATGTAAGCGACAGACGAGTGAACCAACTGAAGCAGAAGGCGGGATTATACTCCGTGTGGAGTGATTACAACAAGTCTGGCATACAGCGCATGCGCGCTGATGCTCGACCTAAAAACATAAAGCTGAATGTTAGAGGAGTAGAGTTTTGAGATTATTTGTGAAGTTCCAATAGGATGGTTTAGTTTGAAAGACACGTAAAAAGCTTTAATATTCTTTGTGGCATTCCCTGGGAAAGGCCTAGTTAATGCTTCTTGGAGCTTGAAGTGCCATTCCCTACCGGGTCACTTAAGCCTACTATTGTCTTAGACCTCAGACTGGGAGGCATCTAAATTGAAGATATGATATTGCTTCTACATGACCACTAACAGCTCTGAAAAGTGCAGCAAACCTGGATAAAGTACTCCCATGATAGCTAGGGAGAATGGCCCAGTATGATGACCTCCACATCAATCTGGGTGGCATCACGTTTTTAGGGAGTTGAGTAAGCCCATCCCATTCCTTTCACAGTGTGATACAGACCTGTGCCATGTAGAAAACTCTTCCATCTCCCATATTCAATAACCCTCATACTGCTTTTTGGGTCAAGTTTATGCAACGTTGTGCCGGCTCAAATGGAAATGCTGCCAAACTTTCCTTTGTCGGTTTTGTTACTTTCTGAATCACCTTTACTATTTCTGGGAATTTTCAATCATAACACATCTTCTAACTCACCTGTTTTTATACATAATTTGCTCCCCTTACTGTGCCATTACGTTCTAATAATTTTGTTATGGCTTTTACATGTGGTTTCCAAAAACCATCAAAAATCAAGCCCCATCAACCTTCAGATTTCCCTCTCTCAAAACTGGAAATTGATGAAGGAGGCAAGCTCTTCTCTTTAATCCTCTGAACCGAATATGAGTTCTGACGATATGCAATGCAAGTTATATCATTTTTACGAGAAGTTGGAGGGTGTTTTAAAGCATATGCGACCATCTTCGATAGGCCTAGGTAAATCCTTCCCCACTGGTGACCTGTACTAGTAGCAGGTAGGGGGCATTTGGGGCACAAATGTACACATAAAAACTCACACTCATGCATTCACACATGCACGCACACACACACACATCCATTCACAACACCGGAATATATTCATGCACACACATATCATCAGATGAGGTTTCAACTCCAATACAGAGAGGCAGGGGCAGAGCAAGAGGAAGGAGAATAAGCAATCAGAAACAGGTCCAGTGGTTAGATGGCGAGAACCAACACCAAACCAGGAGCCAAACGAAGAAAAGCTAGTGGTAAACCTATCACGGAGGCAACTTACAGACATTGAGGAAACAGTCCTGCAGAGAGGACTCAGCTTTGTCCCAACGCCAAAAGAAGACCCTTTCAAACTCACAGGCGAACTACACTGCTTTTTCAGGGAACTGAGACTGTGCTCATTCTTTCGCAACAATAACAATGACCGGGACAACACCGCCACATCAGACTCCGGTCTTAGAAATCCTTCTAAATTCACACCCACTATATCTACTACACCTAGCGAAATCTTGACTTTTGAGAAAGCTGTTTTGTGAGATTTCAACAAGGTCCAACCAAAGACCACCTTTGACAACCTACCGGCAAGAGAAAGGAGAGCCATAAGAGATCTGAATGAAAATCCGGACATCACTGTAAAACCTGCTGACAAGAGTGGCGCCATTGTCATCCTCAACACGGATGACTACAACAACGAATGCCAAAAACAACTTGCCAATACCACATACTACAGGAAACTGGACGTGGACCCGACTGAATCATCAACTACACACATAGGTATCATGGTCAATGAGGCACAAACCAGTGGATTGATCTCAAAGATACATAAAAATATCATACCACAATCAAGACACATTGCATCTGGTATCAATTCCATTCTGGAACCTCTTAGCCAATACTGTGACCACTTCCTGCAACCCTTGGTCCAGGAAACTCCATCTTTCCTAAAAGACACAAAAACTACTTTCAGCCTCATCGAGATTCTCTCGGAGCCACATTAAAGACCTGTTGGTGCATACTAGACCTCAAGTGAAACAGACTAATGACCAAACTATTCTATGGGGCCTCCCGGCCGTGAAGGTACACTACCAATGTGGAAATTGTAACATATGCGTTCTAACCACCCACACAAAGGAACTTCAGCTAGGTGACATAAAATGGACACAACGCAGACATACAAACTGCAATACTAAGAGCTCTGTGTACCTAACCAGATGCCCCTGCAACCTCCTTTACGTGGGCATGGCCACGCAACACATTAGGATCAGGACAATGAGCATAGCAGCAACATACGCTGCGGCCGCAGTACCACAAAAATGAGCGCACATTTCATTGACAAACAACACACAACAGAACAACTCCAATGGACAATTTTAGAAACCAACTCTCTGTGGAACACCACAACACTGTTCCGGAGAGAACAGAGATGGGTCCACAAGCTACGGACAAATGTACGGGGTCTCAATGATGAGATCCCATTGATTGAACTCAAATGATGCCCTTCCGGCAGATGTGCCAAACTCCAGACTCTACCATTGCCTTATGCGTGGTTTACCCACCAGACTGTTATGCGAATAATATAACAGCATTACTATTTCTGGTTGACACCACCTCTGCATGATGATTGCCATCCCTATGCTTGTTTTTTCTACATATCACACTGTATATAAATATTTGCACCACCCAATAATGGCTTATACGACTCAGACTGTCTGCACACAGTACTTTGGTAAACATGAGATACACCTTACCCAACTCAGCCTTCACTGCCACCTATAAATTAGAATTCTTTAATGCAATAGAACTTTTTATCCATGAATGATGGACCATTGACCAGTCCAATATGGCGCCGGCGCATGCACAATCAATCAATCAATTAATCAATCAAAAAACCCAAGGCTGATCCCAAGGACCTCAAGAACTTCCGGCCCATCTCCCTACTCCCGCTCCCGGCGAAGGTAATTGAGAAGACCGTCAACAGACAACTGACCCGCTACCTTGAGGAGAACAGCATCCTGGACCCGTCCCAGTCTGGGTTCCGAAGCAACCACAGCACCAAAACTGCCCTCATCGTCACCACCGATGACATCAGGGCCCTGCTGGACAACGGCGAAACCACGGCCCTCATCCTCCTGTACCTGTCAGCCGCCTTCGACACTGTCTGCCACCACACCCTACGCACACACCTCCACGGCGCTGGGATCTGAGACAAGGCTCTGGACTGGACAATCTCCTTCCTCTCCGGCAGAACCCAGAGCGTCCACCTCCCCCCTTTCCGCTCTGAAGCCACCGAGATTATCTGCGGCATACCCCAGGACTGATCCCTCAGCCCAACGTTGTTCAACATCTACATGGCACCGCTCGCCCACATCGCCCAACTGCACGACCTCAACATCATCTCCTATGCCGACGACACCCAGCTGATCCTCTCCCTCACCAAGGACCCCCTCACCGCCAAAACCAACCTCCATGAAGGAATGAAAGCTGTCGCCGAGTGGATGAAGAACAGCCGACTGAAGCTAAACTCGGAGAAGACGGAAGTCCTCATCCTCGGTTCCACCCCCTCGGCCTGGGACGACTCCTGGTGGCCTACCGCACTGTGAACAGCCCCAACACCCACCAACCAGGCACGCAACCTGGGGTTCTTCCTCCACTCTAATCTCTCCATGACAAAGCAGGTCAACGCCGTATTGTCCTCCTGCTTCAACACCCTCCGCATGCTCTGCAAGATCTACAGGTGGATCCCCCCCGAAACAAGAAGAACGGTCACACAGGACTACGGAAACGCCCCCTACGCAGAAGCCTCGGCCAAACTCCTGAAACGACTTCAACGCATTCAAAACGCCTCTGCACGCCTGATCCTCGACATCCCTCGCTGCAGCCACATCACACCCCACCCTAGAGACCTGCACTGGCTCCCCGTCAACAAGAGGATCACCTTCAAGCTCCTCACGCACGCACACAAGGCACTCCACAACACAGGACCAGCATACCTCAACAGACGACTCAGCTTCTACACCCCCAACCGCCAGCTCCGCTCTGCCGACCTCGCCCTCGCCACCGTCCCCCACATCCGAAGAGCAACCTCCGGCGGCAGATTGTTCTCCTACCCCGCCGCCAAGACCTGGGACACCCTCCCCATCCTCCTAAGGCAGACCCAGGACCTGCTTACCTTCAGAAGACTCCTCAAGACCTGGCTATTCGAGCAGTAGCAGCACCCCCCCCAGTGCCTTGAGACCCTCAAAGGTGAGTAGTGGGCTTTACAAATGTTATAATTGATTGATTGATTAATAATTAAAACAATAAAAATCCACAATACTATCTGTGAAAAAATATGTAGTTATCAAAATAAGTTTCAAACAAAGTTCCTCGATATCGATAGCTCCGTCCGGGGCTACCACGGCGTCGTGAACAACAAATCCAACAGTTCTGGCTGGTTGCGGGGTCGCAGGCCAGCTACGGTGTCGGGAAGACCCGCAAACAGTACCTGTGAGAAATGCAGGGCGATGAGGCACTTGAAGTCACTTGCGTTGCAGGTCGAGCTCCCTTCTGATGGAATTAGGAGTGCTGGCGTCAGAAGGCGTCGGGTGCTGCAGTGCGAAGTGCAGTGGTGCGGTGTGCGTTGCCCCCAGGTCGTGGTGCGAGCAGCGGCTCAGTGGCGTCTTCAGATAGCGTCATCGGTGAGACCAGGGTCGCGGTGCGAGATGAAGGCGATGCTCGTCACAGTGCTAGCAGGTCACGGTGCAAGTAGCAGCATTGATTTCAGCGTGGTGTGGCGGCATCTAGGAGGCCAAGGCGTCCTTGTGAAGCAAGACGGTGCGGAGTGCGGTGCCCCCCTGGTCGCAGTGCAAGCAGCGGCTCGGTGGCGGCATCAACAGGCATCGTCGGTGAGACCAAGGTCGCGGTGCGGCGTTGCGGCGGTGCTCTCTGCGGTGCCAAAGTTTCGGTGTGAAGCGAGGCGGTGCAGAGTGCGGTGCCCACAGGTTGCGGTGCGAGCAGCAGCTCGGTGGCATCGTCCGATAGCGTCGTCGGTGAAACCAGGGTCACGGTGCGAGATGAAGGCAGTGCTCGTCACGGTCCTAGCAGGTCACGGTGCAAGCAGCGGTGTCATCGTTGCTGAAGCGCTGTCATTGGCTGACGAGTGGGAGTCGATGGTGCCAGCGTCGGTGGGCCAAGGCTGCGGTGCGGGATGAGGGCGGTGCTTCGTGTGACTTACGAGCGGTGCCCTCAAACCACGGTGCAAGCAGCAGCGTAGATTGCAGCGTGGTGCGGCAGCGTCTAGGAGGCCAAGGCGTCCTTGTGAAGCAAGGCATTGTGGAGGGCGGTGCCCTCAGGTCGCGGTGCGAGCAGCAGCTCGATGGCGGCATCAATAGACGGTGTCGGTGAGACCAAGGTTGCGGTGCGGTGTTGCGACGGTGCTCTCTGCGATGTCAAAGTTTCGGCGTGAAGCGAGGCGGGGCAGAGTGCGGTGCCCACAGGTCGTGGTGCAAGCAGCGGCTCGGTGGCAGCATCAACAGGCATCGTCGGTCAGAACAATTTCGCGTTGCGGCGTTTCATTCAAGACACGGAGTCGGCAGCGGTGTCGTAGATGTCGTTGAGTTGCTTTTCCTCTGGTACAGCACAAAACACACAGTCCCCAGTTCTGCGGGTAGAAGAGCGTGAAGTCTCTGCTGTTCCTGAGACTTTGTGAACAGGGGGCAAGCTCTACCTCAAGCCCTTGGAGAGACTCACAAATTAGGTTGCAGAAAATTCAGTCCAGGCCTTTCACTGCCCAAGACAGAAGCAGCTACTGCAGGTCAGCCCAGCAAAGCACACAGCAAAGTGGTAGTTCCTCCTCACAGCTTCTCCAGCTTTTCTTCTTGGCAGTCTTCTTGATCCTGATGAGTTCTAAAATTTAGGGGTCTGGGCCCCAGTATTTGCAGCCAAAAATCCTTTGATCTCTTAGGCAGAGGGTGTCTGTGCCCAGCCAGAACCAGTTCTGCCTTCTCTGGTGTGATTTCCTGGCAGGAGGTGGAGACGGCTTTGTCAGAGGCAGACCAGGCCCTTTGAGGTGCAAGGAAATCTCTTCCCTCTTCCCCCATTGCAGCCCAGGTCTATCCAGCCCTTTCCTGACCTACCTAGACTATCTGGAGCCACTCCTGCTTCCTAGCCATCTGTCGTCCAAAACCCAGACAGGCAATCCACATTCGAGCAGAGGCACACTGGATGACTGAGCAAGAAAACACCTACTTCCTAAAAGTGGTATTTTCAAACGCAGAATGTAAAAATCACCTTCACTAAAAGATGCATCTTTAGATTCCGAGTTCAGGCATACTATACTTCATTTTATGATGCTATAAACAAACCTCCCATTCTCTCCTATGGGGAACCGGTAGCCTTGCAATAGTGAAAAACGAAATTGGCTGTAATTCACTATCTGGAAATGCCACACACACCGTGCATGTCCCACCTTTCACATACACTGCACCCTGCCCACAGGGGTACCTTGGGCCTACCTGATGGGTGCCTGACATGTAAGAAAAGGGAAGGTTAGGAACTGGCAGTGTGTGCACTGACCAGGTTGACATAGCGGTCCCGGACCGCACACGGGCTCTGCGATGTCAGGCCTGAGATACCTTTTTACGGGCCGTCCAGGTGGGTGGCACAATCCAGTGCTGCAGCCCACCACGGCGCTTGAGTTGTAGGCCCTGGCACACGCAGTGCGCTCTACTAGGGACTGACACACAAATCAAGCAGGCCAATCATGTAAACACCAATCCATACACATTTTACTACAGGAGCACCTGCACTTTACCACTGATCAGCAGTGCGAAAAGTGCGCAGAAACGCTAAGCCAGCAAAAACAGAGTCAGAACCGGGAGGTCAGAAAGCAAAAACTCAGGGGAAACACACCAAAAGATGCCAAGTCTAACAGGCATGCTGTATGTTTAGCTACAGAGGGCCATTATCTCCCTTTAAGCAGCACAACCTTCTGTTTTCTTATTTATGGCAGAGGGACCCTTTCTTTAATAAATTGATTAGGCACCCCTCCAGTCATCTTTTAGACTTCACGTTAGGACACCACTGCCACTCATACCCCCACGCACCCTCACAGCTTTATTCTGAAAAGATCTCGTAGGGCATTGCTGCACAGGCCCGACGAGGAGCATTGATGAAGCATGACATCCTTTGGGGTGTGTGAGGGTACCAAGATGAGTGGAGTTGGACCCTTTGGACCGGCAAAACAGGCGTTCTTGACATTCTGTGCCGCGTTGCAGATTGTGGCAGCAGGAGTGGTGTGCCATAATTCGAGCTGGTTTGTTGCCTGCGTCAGCATGGCCATTATTGGTCTAAAATCCCTTTTTGACTAGTTTTAGGTTTATCCTTGAGGTCCCTCGGCTGTGGTAATGACGCCTGTCCCTGACTGGCGGTTGTGGCAATGTTAACCCCAATGTCTGTCCAGTGTCCGGGCAATGGTATCCTGGCAACGAGCTTCATGAAGTGCAACGTCCATTTTAGAAGCGCCTGCGCACTGGGTCAATGGTATCCTGGCAACGTGCATACTGTTGGAGTCATCTGTTAACCGGGACTCAGTGCACAAGCAGTTCAGACATTGGAAAGCGTCTTTACCAGGTGGTACAGTGCGTGTCGGTAAAACACACACCTCAGCAGACACCAGGCCAGAGTATGTGAACAGTGGGATGTGTTTGCTTATCAGTCATACTCACATGAGAGGTACAGTGTGCTTCTTTAAATATTACTGCCTGCACTTTTTGATGATACACACACCTTTACAGTTTATATAGCCATGTGAGAAATAAGCTTATCTGTGATACACGCGCCCTAACAGTTTAACGAGGGATCTGTGATCCACACACTCAGAAGTCCTCATACAGTGGTGTACACTTTATTCAAGTGACATTTTTGTGGGTTGGCCATGTTTTTATAGTTAACTACTGGTAGATTCTCTGCATACCGTCTACACTTTTACAATGTATCTGATTTTTATGCATTTCCATTGCTAAGGTGCACACCTAAATTTCAGTACTTCTGTACATTTTCTAGATAGCATTCTACAATTCTTCAAGTGTAATTGTTTGGTTGGGCAACATTTTATGGTTAAGTAAGGAAGTTTCAAGCTTTTCTGTACACCTCTCAAAAGAATAATGAAGGATCACTGCTACCTCCATCCCTTCTTTTATCAGCACTGGGAAATTCCCCTGTAGATTGGTAATTGTGGTTAGAGGTATTTGAAGCTTATTTAAAAGCCATTGAAGAAGAGAACAAAAGGGATGGACCCAGCAAGGGAATCCCAAATAAGGTGACACAATGCTAAGTGGACTGGGAAAAAAACCCAATAGGTTTTGAAAAAGAACCCTCACCTACCAACCTAGTTGGTGGCATGCTTCATCATTGAGATTCTGGTCACGATCATTAATCCAATTCAGGTAAGAGATAAAGGTCTCTTCCAGTCCTTCCCAAATCAAGAAGATGTTGTCAATGTATAGTTTATAGAACTTTATCTGGAAAAGGACTGGGGCCCCCATAACAAGATGCACACAGGGGAATAAATAAAAACTTGGAAAGACACACCTGGGTAGGGTGGATATCAACTTATGTAGGCAAAACAATTCCAGGGCAAAAACAATAACAATTGGACTATTTTTTCATATAGCTAATTTTCATCAGTATTTTTTGTTTCATATATATATCTTTTGGGTTTATATGTCAAAATATATAGAGCTTATTTGGTAGAAATACATGTAGGAGCATGTGTAAATATATACATATATATTTTATATTAAAATCATCATAACAGTATTTCAGTAAATATAAACATTTTTCGATACACAATTAGGACAGTGTTGATGTTGGTCTAACATTCCTAATGCATTTCAATGATTCCAGTTTAAATCATTTTTAGGGAGCCAATTAACATTTCAGACCGTAAGGACTTGATGTGCAGAAAGGCGGATTGTTGGCACACTACGCGCGTTTCGGCATAGCCTTCCTCAGGACTCCGTCCTAGTAATCACTGAATAAAATGTAGAGCAATATTAAGCAATGGAAATATGTTTGCCTACTGTTTCCTTTTGATAATACGATTTCTTTAGAGAAATTCAGGTAACTCGAAGATAATTGAAAAATTAGAAAATTGACACGGTGGGGGTGTGGCTTGGCACCCGACGGACATGGCGGCGTCTAAATGAGGCTCCCCGGACCGTCAGGGCGGTTTCGCACTTTTAGCCAAGCAGACGTGAAGCTACTGTGACGGAGGACTCCCGGAAAGACTGCTGTCCAAGATGTTACCTCGCACATCTCATTATGCGGTACCAGGAAGGCTCCGTTTGACGGTATTCTCTTCTCTGTGAGGCTGTGTTATTGCGGCCGCCATTTTGAATTTTGGAGCTCAGCCGCAAAAACGTACTCACTCGCGACAATAATGGCTTTTTTCTATGAGCTCCTCAGCTTTTCTCAGGATTAATACCTCTGACATTCCTTCCTAATAATACCTAAACGCGGCTTACCAACCCAGTTTATCCTCATTATTCAGCAATATTTGAGGCGATGTGGGTGCAGCCGCCATTTTGTGAAACACCTGTTATCAGGATTAGGTAAGCCTTCACTTACTTCTATATTATCAGCATGAATGTTTTGCATACCTATGGTGGAAAACTTTAACCAAGACAGTTCTCTCACTGTTTTCCTTTTTATACTTGTGCGCCATCATAATGAAGTGAGGATATTCCAATGGTCATTTTTTTTTTCAGCTCCCACTTCAATGCATTGATCTTAAGGTCAGGAGGCTTTGACTAATTCACAGATCAGGCTCTTTCAATGACTTTTAACGCTGCACCTACCTACTGTGCATAATTTCGTCCGTGTTTTCTCCTCATGATTCACACTCATTTCTGGATAAGTCTGTTCTTTGACCCCGTGCGTGTTACTCTCAGTTATCAAGGATTTTTTCCTAGAATCCTCTTTAATTCCCAGCTTCGAGGTTCAGGGGGAGATTGAGAGGGAATTTCTCAACGGGTAGCGACGTTTGAGGCAAGGGACAGTGAATCAATTATTGATTATATTTTCTTATCCCCTGCTCTTTTAAGTTGGGTTCACAGGTATAGTGTTATCCGCTCTCCTTTTAGCGATCACAACCCAGTAATCCTAGAACTTGATAAGGCTTTTTGCTTTAAGGCGGCCCAACTGGCGACAGTTCCCTCTGCCACCCTGGTCACTAGTGAAAAGGGCAGGAAAGTAAAGTGGGCCAAAGTAGTACCAGAGGATTTTATGGAGAGCTTAATGGAGAAAAGAAGTGATGAGTTTAGGAAGTGTATGGACCCTTCTAATTCGGGTGGTGAGACAATAGTTGCTTTTGTTTCAATCTGTAAACAGGTCTCCTCAGACTTAACTATACCTAGCAAACCGCGTAGTCAAGAGGGGAACAAGTGGTTTGATACTAGTTGTTCCAGGGCTCATCAAAGTTTATTAACTGCCTTAAAAAAACTACCCCGTGATAAGGCTTTAATAGCTACCCTTAGGAAAGACTATAAAACTATAATCCAGCGCCGGAAAAACGATTTGAAGCAGGAGGCCTGGGACGCCTTGTCCTCGGTTGAGGTCCTGAAGGATAGCGCAAAATTCTGGAGTATAGTGAACAGCCCTTTCTTAACAGGGAACGATAACGCCCCACTCGACATTAACATCTCAGAGGGGAAGTGGCTGACTCACTTTGAAGGAATTTATGCGAGTAACTTGACCCCTGAGTCTTTTAAGGTCCCTGAAATTCTCTTTCCCCTCAATCAGCTGATATTCGATAACAACGATGTGGGAAAGGCCATAAAAGACTCTGCTTCGAATAGGCCCCGGGACCAGATGGTGTCCCTTTGGATCTTTATAAAGGCGATATTGAGCTTTGGAGTGCTATTTTAACTAATGTTTTTAATGATAGTGTCGAGAATGGGTTCCCGGTGTCTTGGTCCAAATCAATTATTATACCGGTTTTTAAAAAGGGGGATAGGGGTGACCCGAGATGTTATCGGCCCATCTCATTAATTGACTCTGCGGTCAAAATTCTGGGTAAAGTGGTTTTAAATAAAATCTCTGATTGGGTGACGGAGAAGGGGATCCTTTCAGAGATACAATATGGTTTTAGGTCAGGTAGAGGTACCATGGACCAGTGCCTCAATCTGTACCTGCTAATTAATAAATATACCAAAGCCTCTAAAGGATCCCTATATTTGGCATTTATGGATTTATCCACAGCCTTTGATCTGGTGAACAGAGCGAGGCTGTGGATGATCCTGTTGGACCTAGGGATAGACCCCTGCCTGGTGCACTTCTTAGCGGAACTGCACCAAGACCTATACGCTGCAGTGAGGGTCTCCCATAAGGGAAAATGCACACGTCACTTTAAATCGGGCAGAGGGGTACGCCAAGGATGTATCCTGGCCCCCTGCTCTTTACCCTATATATCAATAGACTAGATGTAATTTTAGGTAAGGCCAGTTTGGACACTCCGGGTATAGGGAGCAGTACGCTACCTGCTCTTCTATACGCGGATGACGCTGTCCTTCTGGCCCGTACCCCGTTGGGTCTACAGAGACTATTGAACTCCTTCGGGGATTTTATGAGCTCATTTGACCTTGTGGTGAATGTTAGAACCGGCGGTCTCTAGTTGGCAGAGGTATACACTTCTGACAAATAGGGACCAACCAACTCTAGTCAGGGAAAGGGGATTACACACTCAGATAACCCCTGCTACCCCCTTGGTAGCTTGGCAGAGCAGACAGGCTTATCTCAGAGGCAGTGTGTTAAGCATTTATGACCACATACAGTAATAAAGTGAATACACTACAGATGGACACGACACAGAAGTTATTATAAAAATAGTATTTTTATATAAGGCTTAGCACAAGACCAAATAACGACAAAAATATACCACAGTCTTAATAAATACTCTTTGGAAGGAAAAGTAATAGTTCAAGTAAGGTTTCTTCTTGGCAAATAGTTCTTTAGCAAAGTATTCTTCTGAGCACAGTTCTTTGGCAACAATGTAACCCCCACAGGAGTCACACGACGTCGAGTCTACAAGATTCCCAAGGTTCGGCGTCGACCGCGAGGAGCGCTACGTCGAGCCTGGAGTTGCAACAGACCCCACAAGTACAGTACCTTGAGAAACGAAGAAAACGATGATCCACGGCGTCGAGATGTCGGCGTAGAGGTCGGCGTCGATCGTGCCTCGGAGTCGGGTCAATCCGCAGCGGCGTAGAGGGATGTCGGGCCGGAGCAGCGCTCACGGCGTCGAGAAGGGCGTCGAGTCGATGCGGTCAGCAGCGGCGTCGGGACGGGGTCGCTTGGAGGTGGAGCCGATACTCACTCCTCACTGGCGTCGATACCGGCGTCGAGACGGGGTCACTTGGATCCGGGGCCGATACCCACTGCTCACTGGCGTTGCTGCTGGCGTCGATCGGGCCCGGCGGCCGGCGTCGAAGGCTCGGGACACTGGAGCCGTTACTCACGATGTCGAGCTGGATTCGGCGGCGTCGGCGGCGTCGAGACTGCAGATTTTCCCTCGTGTACTGGACACAACACTTTCCAGCAATTCAGCAAATGGTGAAGTCCTTTGGCCCTGTGACTTCAACAGGAGACTGGCACTCTTCCAGCCCTTGGAGATTTCCTAGCAAGTGTTCAGAGAGTACACACCAAGTTCCTCTCTCCTTGTTCCTTGGCAAAAATAAAGAAGCAGCTTTCAGGTTCCTCCACAGCAAAACAGCACTCTGGCAGAAAGGGGAGGCAAGTCCTTAGATCAGCAGGCTTCTTGTCCTTGGTACAGGTTTCCTTGTCAGAAGTGATCTGAGTTCTTGGTTCAGGGGTCCTTCTCTTATACCCCATTTCTCCTTTGTTCCCTTTGTCCAAGCAGGGAGATTCCCACCAGCTCAGGTTTGTTGTGGGTGTTGCCAGGCAGAGGCACCTGGCCTATTCACTGAGCAGGGCAGAGTCCTCAGCCGCCCAGCAGGAGGCGGAGCCAGTATTGTGTCAGGCAGGGCAGGCTACTCTTCCCTCACTCTATGTGTAAACGCCCCATTCACCCCACACGGACTCATTCAGACCTCTGGAGCCACCCAGCCCCTGACACACACACCAAACCAGCAGAGACCGGTAGATAGTTGGACAAGAAAATAGCCACTTTCTAAAAGTGCTATTTTCGAACATAGAATTTAAAAACCATCCATCCTAAAGGGTGTGTTATTAAATTCTGAGTTCAGGGATACTAAACTCGACTTGCTACCATGCTCCCTGAGTCAGATAGATTATAATGGAGTTAATAATCCGTCTGCCCAGTCTGGCCTATGGGAGGCAGGTAGCCCTTCAATAGTGAAAAACGAAAATGGCTGTAATTCACTATTAGGTCATGCCACACACATCAGGGCATGACCTACCTTTTACCAACAATGCACCCTGCCCTAGGGCCTACCATAGAGGTGTCTGAAATGTGGCAAAGTGAAGGTTTAGAGACTGGCAAGTAGGTTTCCTTACCAAGTCGACATGGCAGTCAGGGACTGCACGCAGGCGCTGCGGTGGCAGGCCTGAGACACATTTTACACGCTGCTTCTGTGGGTGGCACAACCAGTGCTGCAAGCCCACCAGCAGCAGTTAACTTACACGCCCTTGGCACACGCAGTGCACTAGACTAGGGTCTGAACAGTAAGTCAACCAAGCCAATCATGGTAACACCAATCAATGTAACAATTTAACATAGGGAGCACTTGCACTGTGGCACTGATCAGCAGTGGCACAGTGCCCAAAGCAATAATCCAGCAAAAACATCGTAAACAGAGGAGGCAAACAGAAAAAAATGGAGGAGAGACTCATGCCAATGATGCCAGGTCTAACAGTGAATAGTTCCAAATCGCATGTGATATTCTTGGGTGTTCAGAAAAATAAAGTTAAAAAATTTTACTGTAAAGGAGTGGAGGTCACTAGAGTTAAGGTATTTACCTACTTGGGGGTCATATTTGACGACAGATGTTCGTGGGCCCCCCAGCTTACTGCTAAAAAGAATAGCGTGGGTAGATCATCTTCCGCTATATTAAGTTTTGCCCGACGTTTGGGTGGTAAACCATGTGGCGCAGTCCTCGCCATCTATAGGGCAAAATGTTTAGCCATAGCTGTCTATGGTGCTGCTATCTGGGGGTATAAAAAAGCGGAGGGAATCCAGATAGCAGAAAACAAATTTTTTCGTTCACTCCTCTCCATCCCCCAATCATCCCCAACCTTCTCGATACACCAAGAATTGGGGATGGGTTTTGTCTCTGATCATTTAAGTTTGGCCCCCCTTACATTTTGGTTGAAAACATGGCTGAATCCTGATCTTTCCCTTAATAGACTGATTCTAAAAGATTGTATTGGTCTAGATAGAATGGCTGATATCCCTTGGCTCTCGTATATCAAGAAAATGTTTTGTAAGCTAGGGCGTCCAGAGATTTACGAGAACCCAGAAACTATTATTAAGGGGGATATTGGCTGGGTTAAAGTTCATTTTTTAAACCTAAGATCTCAAGAGCGGGAGGAAGAGGAGCTTAAAAAAACATCGGTAAGGGCTCATTTTTTTATTAATATCCTCTCCCCAGATTGAGCCCTACCTTAATCTGGTCAGGAATCACTATTATCGTTGGTTGTTGACCAGATTTCATTTCAACCTGATTCACCTTGTTTTAGGGAGCTCCCAGGGATGGAGTAAACCCGTAGATGCTGCTTTTTGTAATTGCGATGGTCACTCATTTCAAGACACTGCCCACTTTACCTTCTTTTGTAAATATTATGTTGAAAGTAGAAAGAAGTACATCATACCATTGTTGCGAGGGAGGGGTTTTTATCAAGTTAAACCTGCTTTGATGTATTTGCAATTATTAAATTCCCCTTCGATCATTTTTAACATTGCTAACTTCCTGGTTGTCGCAGCTCGGGCAAGGAAAAAACTTGATGTACAGTTTACTCTATGATCTTAGTGATATTTGTATTTGTCTGGACGAATTTTTATAACGCTGCTATTATATTGTATTTGTGTCTATTTAATAATATGTAGTATTGTGATGTACTTTTGTGATTTTAATTAATCGATTAAAATGGCTTTGACTGACTGACTGAAAGAGAGGGAATTTCTCTAGCTCGTCTAAACCAAAGCAAATTTTTATCAAAAACTCAAAACATTTTACTGAACTTTCCAAACTGGAAGACTCAGTGTTAATCCACGCCTGAGTGCTTTAACAAATCAATGGATGCTGCTCCAATACCACCATGGAAATCCAGTGTGAAACGTTTGGAAAAAGATCCCCCGTCGCAACCTAAACCAGTCTCACCCGTTTCAATGGAGCTGTTACTACAGGAAATAAGGGCCCTTCGACCTTTTGTTGAGGAAACTAATGCCAAACTACAACTCCTCATGGATAGCTGGTCTCAATTCGATGCAAGAATCACAGTAGTAGAGCAAAATGTCTCCTCGATCGGGGATACCACTAAGAATGTTACCCATCTTCAATCTCAAGTTTCAACACTCCAAAAACAGGTTGAAGACCTTGAAATCTGCAACAGGAGAAATAATTTGCGTATTTATGGACTGATGGAGGGGGCTGAAGGTACAAACTCTCTTACTTTTTTTAAGTCTTTCCTCCCTAAACTACTTCATATGCCAGAGGACACTGCGCTCAACATTCAACGTGCACACAGGTTGGGTCGTCCTCCCACTAGTGCTTCACTTTCACAACGACCAAGAGGAGTTATTCTCTACTTCATAGAATATACCGACCTGTTAAAAGTTCTTGCAGCGATCAAAACTATTCATCAAATTACCTCGTTTGACATTGTTTTTCGCACAGGATTTCGCCAAAGGTACTGCAGCCAGACGTAAGACATTTCTCAGTACGAGACCTAATCTTCGCTCAATGGGTGCCCGGTATGGTCTATTCCATCCTTGTCTTTTTAAAGTTACGTACAACAATAGAACAACAACATAGATCCAATACGACTACAAGGTTTCATAAACTTGTTCAAGACAGATCGAATGGACTCATCCGGACCTTCTTCCTCGCACATTACTTGACTTTCTTTTCCTTCTTCTCTTCATTTCTGATTCCATTACATTTTTCACAAACATGTATTGGTTTTAGAACTTAAATAGTTATACTGTTTACTGATGTTTTCATTTGTATTTGAATGATTCCTTATACTCTAATGTTTTCATGTTTATTGATAACTTTATGAATTACTTTCAAATTATCTCTCTTCGCTCCCACAGCCATTCCAACGTTGTGGTGTGTTTCCCTCCCCGGTGCCGTCTGTTCCATGTGGTTCCATCCCTCCCACATCTCTGTTTCATTTTTGTAGGTATGTTATTCGTTCCCTTTCTTCTTTGTTTTTTTCTGTATTCTCTTCCTTCTTTTTTTTGGGTGTCTTCACTGTTTGTGTCTTTTCCTTTCTATTCATTTCCACAAATACCCTTGTCATTACTCGCCTAGTCTCTCCTATTTTTCTTTTCACTCACAATTTGTCTGATGTGTTAACTTACCCAAATATCTTTTATTATCAACTCCATTGTTTGCTTCTATTGATCTTAATATTCCTTTTTCTTACTCTAAAATAACCATTTAATCGATACTCCTCCTTTTCTATATTTGGTATTGTTTTTTCATTTACTTTGAATATTGCTCAATCTTTTTACTCTTTCCTACTTTTGACATCTTATTCCATTAAAATTAGTTTCCTGGAATGTTAGGGGATTAAACTCTCCCATCAAAAGACAGAGAGTCTTAACTAGATGCTGATATAGTGTTTCTTCAAGAACCTCATCTCATAGATGTTGAATCACTAAAACTTTGGGTTGGGTGGGGGAAGTTTTCTTTTCTCAGGGTGATGGTAAACGCAACGGAGTTCTGATACTTTGTCGTAAATCACTCCCTGTTAAATTCATATCACAAGAGTCTGATACAAATGGTCGATGGCTTAATGTTAAACTGTTATTATGGGGTGCTCCGGTCTCTGTTATTAATGTTTATGCTCCCACTGGTGGTGACTCATCTTTTTGGTCCTCATTGGCTACGCAAATTACTCTTTGTATTGAAGATAATTTTATACTAGCCGGTGACTGTAATCCGAATTTTGACCCATTCATAGACCGAAATTCCAAAGTTTCTTTTATCCCTAATAAATCCCATAAATCTTTTGTTCATACTATCACCCAACATAAACTCCTAGATGCATGGAGATTATGCAATCCCACAGCCAGGGAATATACTATTTACTCCCCCGCTCACCACACCCAATCACGAATTGATTACTTTTTTGTATCCCATAATATATCACAAGCCCTTATGAATGCAGAAATTGGTCCAATACTATTATCAGATCATGCCCCTATTTCAATTACTCCCGATATATTGCCTAGGGTTAATTCTCCCAGAAGATGGCGTTTTAATAATACCCTTCTTTTGGAACCAGCATTTACCTCTTCCTTCACCATCTTTTTTAATGAATATTTTTTGTTAAACCAGAATGACTATCTATCCTTTTTTGACTTTCTGGGATGCCTTTAAGGCCTCAGCAAAAGACTTCATTATAGGTTATGTTGCCAAGAAACGTAAAATTGCGTGTAGACTTGTCAATACTCTCTTTCAAAACATAAAGAGACTGGAGCACTCCTATTATTCTTCTAATTCAAATGATTGTCTAACAGCTCTTGTAAAAGCTAAACTTCAGTTTAACAAGGAATCAATAGATAATGCCTCAATATACGTATTAAAATCTAGTGCGAAATTCAATGGAGGGAAAAATAAAGCAGGGAATATTTTTGACTAATTATCTGAAAATTAGGCACAACAAATTAAATATTGAGTCTATCTATGATAAACAATCTGTTTTAAAATGTAAGGATGCAGAAATACTGAATGAATTTTCTCTGTTTTACAAGTCATTATGTACATCTGAAATGCATCCCATAGATAATTTGTTGTCAAAAAATGTTTCCACCATACAAAAACCCCAACACACTCCTCCTGATCTGTCCTCCCTGGAATCAGATTTAACACAACACAAACTCTTAGTTGCTCTCCAACATCTTAAAAAAGATAAAAACACCAGGACCAGACAGCTTCACCGTCGAATTCTTTCTTCACATTTCCAATCTATTAATGCCTAAATTACACTCCCTGGTTCACTCTTTTTGTTCTATGAGCAATTCCGTCGGCTCTTTTTCAGAGGCGCATATTTACCTTATTCCTAAAGAGGGTAAAGATTCAAAGTATTGTAAAAATTACAGACCCACCTCCCTGGTTAACATCGATTAAACAACTTTTTCCAAAGCACTGGCTCTTCGTTTGGATTCATATTCACCAAAGTTATTAGGTAAAGAGCAATCCGCCTTTGTCAAGGGATGAGTTATAACTGATAACACACAACTTTTTTTCTGATATTTTATCCAAATCCTCCCATCTAATGTACCCCTTTGCAGCAATAGCATTAGACCCGGAAAAAGCATTTGACAGAGTTGAATGGCCTTACCTATTTTTTACCCTCAGATGGTTTGGGCTCGGCCCTAAATTTATCTCCCTAATCTCGCTTCTCTGCTCCAATCCTCACACTGCTGTTTGCGCTAATGGCCTAATTTCTCAATTTTTTGATTTAGGCAGAGAAGTTCGCCAAGGCTGTCCGCCGGTTTTCCGCCGGTGGGCAATCCGCCCGATTGCCTACTAGGTGGAAAAGCAGTTTATATGGTGGCGGTGTCTGTTAGAAACCGCCATCCATATTAATATGCAGGCGGGGACCTGCCTTTCCGTGGCGGCAACGCCGCCACGGAAAGGCAGGCAATTTTTGCCACTGGGGGCCCAAAGCGGGCCCCCAGGGATCCTGGGGGTGGGGGGGTGCACAGTTCCATGCAGAACATGGCAGGCACCGCGTGGTGCCTGCCATGTTGTGCATGGAAGTGCATGACATGCCTTCTTGGCATTGTAGCGGGCGGTGCTGAGAGCACCGCCCGCCGCAATGTTAAGTATGCAG
This sequence comes from Triturus cristatus, assembly GCF_964204655.1. Classification (NCBI taxonomy): domain Eukaryota; kingdom Metazoa; phylum Chordata; class Amphibia; order Caudata; family Salamandridae; genus Triturus; species Triturus cristatus. The sequence goes on from NC_140583.1 coordinate 432,787,019, forward strand.
GATGCGCCCACCAGTGTGGCGGGTGCATCCTAATGTCTGCAACTGGACCCCCGCACCAATGGCGGGCGGTCCCATTCTCCGAGAGGATGGCGGGCGGACAAAGTCCGGCCGCCATCCTAATGACCCTCTAAATATCTAGAGTTACACTTTACTCCTTTAATTCCTGACACAGTAACTCTGTGAATGAATAAATGTATTCAAAAGATTTCAGAGCTTGCAACTAAATGGCACCCTCTTTACCTGTGTTGGTGGGGCCGCCTAGACACTATAAGATGATGCTTTCCCCCATAGTATTATATACCATTTCCAACATCCCAGTCCCTATTTCTGCTAAACTATTTAAAAAAGTTAACTCCATCCTCTCCTCCTTCTTGTGGAGTAATAAGAGATCTTGTATATCTATATCAAAACTAGCTAACCCTAAAACAGGGGGTGGAGTCAATTTTTCCAATTTTTCTGCTTATCAAAAAGCATTTCTTTTATGTCAAGCTTCATATTGTCTGCTTGACTCCACAGAGGACTGTCCTTTATGGGCCTCAGTTGAACGCTTATTTCTATCCCCTTTTTCCTTTCAAGAGTATCTTTCTTTCTCTCGTAAACCACAATCCCTCTCCACTCCTATAATCAAACTTACTTCTACACTTCTTGGGTCAACTACCCCTTTAATCCATGGGACTCTTAATTCCTTTCTCAACTCAACCATTTGGCACAATAAAACTTTGTTAATACGTAATAAACCCTTCTACTGGAAAACATGGAGGCAAAAAGGTTACTTTGGGTTCATCAACTATTCTCACAATCAGAATTTATGCCCTTTCCCACACTTATGTGAGATCAAAAAGGACTCGCCTATTTGTGAATTTACATAGACTCAAGACTGTAAAGCAGGGTACAAACCATTTTGTTTGTTCATGAAGCCCTCACCCACCAACCTAGTTGGTGGCATGCTTCATCATCGGGCCCACCCAGTGACACCAAGTGTGTCCCGGGTGTACTTCGACACCTGGATACAGCGGAGCAGGTATGTATCTGAGTGTGCAGTGTAGTGACGTGAAGGTGACGATTTAAAAGCTATGCAGGGATCCCAGTACCCGAGGGTAAATTATATTTTAATAACTGGGTCACTGCTAGCATTAAAAAAGGCTGTTGGATGTTATAGGACTGTTAATTAGGGTTTCCTACATCCAGATGTGGTCTACATGTTTCAGCAAGGCCTTTATGATTAAAACTGGCTTTCCTCAGTACCAAAGTGTGTAGGTGCAAATTACTTAGATTTAAGTGATTGTGTAATTTTGAGAAATGTGTAGCACTCGCTAAGGTGCTTTACATGTGAGAGGGGGATTCCCTCTTAGAGCATTACTGGACATACAACAAGTATGACAGGACACACATACAGGAGAGAGTCTCAGTATGGTTACATATTCACAAGACAGATTGATTGCCGATATCTATTGTGCTGTGTAGACGATAAATAAGCGGCAAATGGTGTAGCCATATTGGTGGTATGGCTAAGGTGAGAGTTATCATATGTACACAAAGTTTTGTGGTGGGCTAAGCATCGTAAGCGCATCAACACACAAACAAACGGTGGAAAGTGCATGAAAGGAAGATTATCCTCACGTTGGCTTGTTGCCAAACATGCCCCATGGAGTAGTCCGGCAGAGGAATGGACCCTGGGAAGATAAAGGGTCCTTAGGGGGTTAGGGACCTGTTAAAAAAGAGCTTACCCGGTTTGTAGCTGAAGCGCTTGGTTTACTCACGATACTTTCGGTCATTGTCTGCGTTGAGCCTCCAGTCATCTCTGCGGCCTCCGTTGGGCTATCCTCGGCCGTGTTTGTGCTTTAAATGCAGGCTGCATCATTCTGAACACCTGTGCGGGGGAGGACAGAGAAGACAGACTGTGCGAGGACATGCTGAGTCATGGCTGTACTGCACATGGGCGGGAGAGCAGTGTATCCTGTTGTGAGCATGCCCAGAAGAATATCCTGCTGCGAGCATGCCCATGTGCGGGGGAGTAGTGTGCTCTGCTGTGAGCATATGCGGTGCCGAATGTCGGCGCCTGCGCATTGAGATGGCTGGGTGAGCTGTACCCAGTGTACACAGATTAGCAGTAGAGGTCCGTGGAGGGAGTGATGGTGGGGCAGTGAGGCGGGGCGGGGGAGGGGCAGGGTGGTGAAATGTAAACACCGGAATATGAATGAACGGAGGTAAGTACACATTTAAATAAGTAGAACAAATTTCGTTGTGGACGCTGCATCGCATTTTGCGATGCAGCGCGCGCAAAGGAATTTGTTTTATTTATTTAAATGTGTACTTACCTCCGTTCATCCATATTCCTGTGTTTACATTTCACCACCCTGCCCCTCCCCCACCCCGCCTCACTGCCCCACCGTCACTCCCTCCACGGACCGATACTGCAGATTAGTGTACAGTTGTGAAACAAAAGATCGCTAACTGGGGAAAGAGAGAACTTAAAGAGCGCTGTGGGGTGCCAGGTGTGTTATAACTGGCCAAAACAACAGGGGGACATTTCCCACACTTAGTCATTTGTTTGGCTTGCCCCCTTCTTTTCACTCTAAATATAACTCTAAATATAACTTCCTCAAAAGTGCTGTGTTAGATACATGCGCTCAATTTACCACTGCACCTGTTAATGTTCATATTCCCGATCCATCTGAGCGCCTTTACACTCTGCTGCGCACCTTACCCAAAGCATCCACTATTTACAATTATTTACAATGTACTGACACCATTAGACAAAAATCTAGAAAAAATAGAGACTGTATGGGAACAGGATTTTAAAACATCCTGGCCATTGTCTCTATGGAGCGACATCTGGACTAAGATACCAAAATCTTCAAGAGCAGCCAATATAACGCAAACATTGTTTTTTGTATATAATAGACTTTACTTTCCCCGATTCCCTTAAATAAAAGGTTCTCCACTGTACCGTATAGTTGCTGGACATGTTTATCCCCAAACGCTGATTTGTTTCATATGTTTTTTTCGTGTTCATTTTTGCAGAGTTTTTGGAAATGTGTCTGGTCTCAAATTAATTCAGTTTTTGGTACTAATTTTTCCTTTTCCTTCACTCATTGGCATTGATAAATTTGAGCTCTTCAATGACCTGATGGCCTTTTTCAGAAAGATCCGATTGAGGATAGTTTTCTCAGATCAAGACAAATCTGATGAGCATCAGAACCTCTCGGGCCTCACACCCAAGTCTACATATACACCAACGGTTGACTCACTTCCTCCTGAGGTGGCAGTCTTCGAACAAGTAGTACTAGAAAAAATAACTAAGGCTACTAAATATGTCACTAAGACACTGTACAGTCTAGACCTACAAGAGTACAAAGCTTTAGAAGATCTGAAACAGACGCCTCCTTTTACGATTAAATCTTGTGACAAGGGTGGGGGATTGTCATACTTGACACTTCAACATATGTGACCAATATGGAGACAATGCTGGGAGAAAGACAGTTTTACCTACCTGTCACGCGAGATCCCACAACTAGAACTAAAAACAAAATAAGCAGATTGCCTGACTAAGCTCTACAGAATAATTATATCTGTGAGAAAGAGTGGTCATATCTGAATGTACAACTTCCAAAAATGGGCTGCATATATGGTGTCCCAAAGATACACAAGAGTGAACTGGATCCCCCATATAGGCCCATTGTCAATACTATAGGCTCCATTACCGAACCGCTCTCAAAATACATCGATGCTATATTGCGTCCTCATGTAAACCGCACACCAGCATATGTACAAGATACCAGGCACATCATTAATTTGATAGAAGACACCAACTACCAAGCCAGCTCTCAACTGCTGGTCACCATGGATATCGAAGCACTATATAGCAACATACCTATCCAGGGAGCCCTGGAAGCTGTAAGTTGGTTCATTATGACATATGACATCGCATGTCCAAAACTCTTTATATTGGAGTGCCTTAAAATAGTGCTGGAAGACAACGTATTTGAGTTCAACAAGACTCCATATAAACAAAACAAGGGTGTCAGTATGGGCGCATCTTGCGCCCCTACGGTAGCTAATATATACATGTCGCAGTTTGAGAAAAAATTAATCTACAATGAAATAGCTCCATTTTATGAGTCAGTGACCAAATGGTCAAGATATATAGATGATATTTTTTTCATCTGGATAGACAAAGAGGAAATTCTGATGCAATTCTTATTCTGTATCAATCTATGTAACACTAATATACGTTTCACATATAAGTGGAATTCTTAGATGTGGTCATCAAGAATAAGGCAGGACTATTGGCCGTGGATCTGTTCACCAAACCTACAGCACGCAATACCCTCCTTCACTATGAAAGTTTCCATCCCCCTGCACAGAAAAACAGTATTCTGTTTGGCCAATTTCTACGTCTTCACCGTAACTGCACAAGCATAAAGGATTTTGATGCTGAATCAATCCTAATAAAAGACACATTTTTTCAGAGAGGCTACCCCAAAAGGTTAATGGGTGACTCAATGAAGAGAGCCAGATATTATGACAGACAACATCTGCTCACCAAGTCTTCACCAAAAACTACTCCTTCTGTAGTGTTTGTCACACGTCATTCAATGATGAATGAAAGAATTCGACAAGCAGTATGCTCCAGCTGGCATATTCTTAACATCCATAAGCCAAAATTGGAGAAAATACCCAAGCCCCTGTTTGCATATAGACGCAATAAAAATCTCAAGGACTATGTAGTTCATTCTAGGATGCAGGCCAAAAACACATTCCTACAAAAAACCATAGATGGAAAACGACCTATTATTGGTAACTATAAATGTAATACATGTAAAGGATGCTATTTGGCGATTGAAACCTCTAATTTCCAATTCCAAGGTCACCACATTAAATCCACCTGCTTAATGAACTGTAAAACGAAAGATATGGTTTACCTGCTCACATTGCCTTGCAACAAAGGATATGTAGGAGAAACTGCCAGGGCATTTAACACACGCCTTACGGAATACAGGTCTGCTATAAGAACCGGAAAGACAACAGCCCCTATAGTACAACACTACATTGACGAAAACCATTCAGCTGATGACATACACTGGTACATATTAGAAAAAATTCAAAACAAACCAAGTACCTCAAATGAAGCATTGAGAAAACAAAGGGAGGTATTTTGGATTTTTACTCTGGACACAGCTATAGAACAGGCCTCAATCAGGAGATCCCATTGGATCAGGCCATCAGATATAACTACTGATGGCATTTAATACCAACAGGATTCGGAATCTGACACAATCAGTATAGTGATACTTCTGTCTCCTCCTTACCTAAACAAGATCGGACCATCAGATACAATTGCGGATGGCACCTAATGTCAACAGGACTCTGATCTCTATGTAATAATTATTGGGATAGTTCTGCCCCCCGTCCCCACTTTATTCCCCCCGTAAACAGGGATATATAATCAATCGATAACATTCTTTTACCAATACCACTAGGTTAGCTTTGACATGAAATGGGGAGTATATATTAAGTACATCAGTTCCCCTCTTTTACGATGGTGCTCAGTATCACACAGTCTACTATCTACATTACTGCACCGCCCCCGAATCGGGAAGAGGGATCTGGCTAATAAAATATATATTGGCACATATGTGGAAACCTAGACCCTTCCTTTTCCAATATGGTTCTCTCCAACACATAGTCCTTAATTGACTATGATTATCCATGCCCCGGAACCAGAAATAATTATCCGGGCGAGGAGACGAATGTCGGCGTGTATTTAAAAGCCGAGTCAGAACAGAGCTAATCGGAAGTACTGTGGAGGAACCCACTATATTCCGGCATTCATGGTAAGGAGAGAGAACACCTAGAGGGAAGGGGGTACACCCTCCGTTATACCTCACCCTGAAGGATGCTCTTCCTGTCCCAGGTATCATGTAGGGAGAAGGCGAGTAACAAGCTTTAGCTCCTCCTGGTATTAATATGCAGAAGAAACTTAACAATAAAAAATGCCATAATTCTACTGCCCAATACTAAGAAGCATCGATAGCTAACTAATATCTCTCAACGACCCCTTTAAACTACAGCAGTTTGTTTTCAGCTAGTAACTTAATCGCTATATATCCCAGTAACAAAATATTTACGTGGGGACTGTTCTCGAAACCTGGTAGAATATATAATCCTTTTTTTTTATATATCTTCAGCCAAACTATACAGCTTAACAACTCTGAGAGAAGTGCAACAGAGGCATTGCAATCTGAAGTTACCACCATCAACTGACCAAAACGACAGCGCCACAAACTAAGGTCGGTACCTGAGGCCCGATTGCCCCTTTCTGAGAGATTTACAGAATAATACACTTGGGGTACTCTGGCTAGCCATATAGATATAACTATTTATTCTTTCTTTTAACTTTAGGTTTCAGCGACCGATACATGCCCTATCAAAAACGCTACAGCAATTTCTACGAACTTATCTACCACCACGGATGCCGATTTCCATAGAGATTGAAACAGGTACATTCAGTATTGGTTTTGATTAGTAGTCTCCACTAAGCAGGCTGTATCCAATGTATGGATTATGACTACAATTAAGCTGCTAAAGTTTTTCTAAATTGATCCTTATGTTTCAGTTTATTACAGTTCAATTCGAGTGTGCGCCAGAGTCCACAGGGTCATCCCACCCAGTAAAAAAGAGCCCTCTGCCTTTATTACAGTGGACCTAAGCAGTAATAAGAGGTAACCCACAGTTCTGAAATGAATCTAGTAGGGTTTAAATTCTCTAAATAGGCCTTATATAACTTTGAGCCACCTTTCATCTAAATCCTCTTTCTCCCTTTATTTAACTGCAAAGAACCTTTGTGCCTCATTCACTTAATCAACAGGAGAACGTGTCCATATAGGCTTGTCAATACTCGTAAAGAACAAATCAAAGGTATCTTTAAATATCACTTAGACAGATTTGGATCCCGAATGACTTGAAACAAGAATTATGATCCTAGGTTTATTTACACATCCTCTCTTAATTTTGATACTTCTAGGATAGATTCAATTCTCCTCACTTGACCTAAAATTGGTTACCTTCTTTGACAACCCCTAATTTACAGGTAGGACACATACTATCATTTGGTACCGATTGACTGGTGTATGAATGGATTAAAGAAGACATAGGAGCAAATGTGTACTTGGATGCAGTTCACTGTTTATCTCACGCAAAGCACTTTTCTCTCTTGTATATTTTTCACTGTGTGTTCATACTAGGAACTGTATGCATAGATAAGTTAGGTATGAGGGCCTTTCTCTCAACATTAAAACGTTCAACAAGAGACATGACTGTGTCAATTTTCTAAATTTTTAATTATCTTCGAGTTACCTGAATTTCTCTACATAAATCGTATTATCAAAAGAAAAACAGTAGGCAAACATATTTCCATTGCTTAACATTGCTCTACATTTTATTCAGTGATTTCTAGGACGGAGTCCTGGTGAAGGCTATGCCGAAACGCGCGTAGTGTGCCAACAATCCACCAGTTTCTGCTCATCAAGTCCTTACGGTCTGAAATGTTATTTGCCCCACCCTAAAATGATTTAAACTGGAATAATTGAAATGCATTATGAATGTTAGACTAACATCTACACTGTCCTAATTGTGTATCGAACTTTTTTATTATAATCACTGAAATACTGTTATGATGATTTTAATATAAAAGATATATGTATTTATTTACACATGTACCTACATGTATTTCTACCAAATGAGCTCTATATATTTTGAGATATAAACCAAAAAATATAAAAAATATATATATATGAAATAAAAAATACTGATGAAAATCAGCTATATGAAAAAATAGTGTAATCATTATTGTTTTTGTCTTGGAATTGTTTTGCCTACATAAGTTGATATCCACCCTTAACCAGGAGTGTCTTTTCAAGTTTTAGCTTATAGAACTTGACATTCTCCTTAAATGGCATGTCTGAGTTGAGGATGTACTTTTTCTCGAATTCAAAGACATACAGACCCACCACACACGGGGCATAGGTGCTGCCCATAGAGGTGCCGTATGTCTGTAGAAAGAGGTCTCCCTCAAACTCAAAGAAGTTGTCCTTTAGTGCCAATTCCATACACTTTAGTACAAAGGATCTTTGGGTCTTACTATCCCATGTAGCGGCTTCCAGGTCTGCTTTCAAAACCTTGAGTGTGTCATCCTGGGGCAGACTTGTATATAAGCTCTCGATGTCGAGGCTGACCAGTAGAGAAGTTTCCAAGTTGAAAGTGAGTTTAGTTGTCGTAGTAGGTCTTTAGTGTATTTCAAATAGGTGGGAGTTGCTTGGACTACTGGTTGTAGGAAAAAATCGCAGAAGCGATAGAGTGGTACCAATAAAGGGCCAATACCCGACACTATGGGACGACCAGGGGTTGGATTCCTATTTTTAAGTATTTTTGGAAGGGTGTAGAAAAAGGGAATCCGTGTCTCCCCTAAGAACTCGGCTTCACGTTTACTAATTTCACCCTGAGTTTCAGCATCTTCCACTAGGACTTTAATTTTTTCTTTGAGGCTCCCGGTGGGGTCATTTTCCAGACGTCAGTAGTTCTTATGATTATTCAGTAGGCACCTGCATTCAGCTTGATAGTCCTCTTGTTTTGGATGACTATACTGCCTCCTTTATCAGCTGATTTGATAATGATGTTGCTGTTATTACGTAGGGTCTCAAGTGCAGTTAATTCCCAGCCACTCGTATTCTTGAAAGCCTTCCCTTCTGTTGTTTTCTCCACTTCATTTAAGACTGCCTGCTCAAACGTCATCAATTCAACTGTTATCTTGCTGGGCGGTGGAGTAAACGTTGATTTTGATCTCAGGTTGGTATCACCTGTATCCTCTGGCTCCTCTCCTGGAGTGTGGTTCTGAAAGAATGCTTTTTTAGAGCTTTCGAAAGAACTCTGCGAGTTCGCAGTGTAGTCTAAATTTGTCTAGTCATGCAGTAGGTACAAAACCTAGACCCTTGTTCAGTAGATTATCTTCTGCTCGAGTTAAAATGTGGGAGGATAAGTTGGTCACTAGACCCTGTGGGAACTGGGTCTTGCTTGTTGGTCCCTGGTTTTGCTCAGTGTATTTGCCCCCATGTTCTGTTCCTCCCCCTAATGAACTTGGTTTTGTCTTCTTTTTCTGCCACGTCCCCTTCTGCCTCTCCCCAAAAAAGTGAACCTAGGATTGTTGTTGAAGAAAGGGTGTTGTGCTTACGCAAAAGGTGGATTCCACCCAAACATCAGATGTGGATTCGGCTGGACAAAAAGGCCCAGGAAATTCATTGGTTCTCCTGGTGAGAATTGTTGCCACGGTTGTGGCCAGCTTCCAGATCTTCCTCTCCCTCATTGTCTGCTCCTGTTTTTCCTCTGCTGGATCCGCTGTTAGTCGATGAGTTATCATCAGAAGTATCTGCAGAACTTTCTGTTCTCTTTGTCGGTATATAATCGGGATCAGCATAAGGATACGTTTTTGTGTAAGAATTTTTTTTAAGTCCTTTTGGAATTTGTGTATTTTAGCTTGTGTTAGGTTTTCTTTATATTCTGCCATTTCTTTGTTCACCTCGTCCAACTTTTTCTTGAAGGATATTAACGTTGTTTTCAAATGGTTCTCTATCAGCATTGCTTCTGACAACCTGTTTGCAGTCTGGATGATCAATATGATCCAGTCCTGAGTGCAGTGCCATGGTATCTGGGACAAGTTTTGTCTGAATGCCGCATCTTACAAAAAGATGCGGGTGTGTTGGTGACTATAAGGCCCTTCGGGCAGTGTTGTTTCTCAGGTAATCGGTAAGTATTACACCATGCAGGATGGTTCTGATCCTGTTCTTTTTTTGTTCTGTAAGGTTCCCCAATCAGTAGTTTGAGCTACATACAAGTCAGCCAGCAGAGGAGGACCAGAGAGAATTAGATTCACATCCTCCTGTGTAAATGTAAGACCAGGATTCTCTGCCATAGTGGGACCCTAAAATTATGAGGGCCCATTTTGTTTTTGACCGATCATTTTCTAGAAATTGGACACAAGACCAACGACCTCCACTGGGTGGTTATCGAGCAGCTGAACAAAAACCTCACTAACTTACAGTGCCGCCTCCTAGAAAAGGAGCAACGATGGGTTTACCGCCGTCATCCTGCAAAAATGCCCTGAATGACAACATCCAGTGGAATGCACTTAATAATAGCTAATGTGATGTCTCCTGAGGATGTATACACGGTTGGAGAAAGTCTCAGGTTAAGCCCATAGCCTACGGTGGTAAACCGGTGCAGGTTTTGGGAGAATTTGATAGTGTTTTAAGTTTTAAGGGGCACTCTATCCCACTACAGTTTATGTGGAAAAAGATGGATCTTGTCTTATGGGGTGGTTGGTGCAAAAGAATCTAGGAATCATTTTGAACCCACACAGCTCAGACTAGGTGTTGCTCAAAGACAAATGTAAGTCAGTGTGGTCTGTGGGTGTGGAAGATCAGAGAGCGTCCTTTCCAGAAGTTTTTAGCAAAAAGCTTGGAAAGATTAGGTTTTTCATATCACATAATTTTGAAGGAAGGTGTCCAAGCTGTTGTTCACAAACGTAGATGTGTACCTTTTGCCATAAGGAAGGAATTGAATCAAGAGCTGCAATCCTTATGTCAGTAAGGGATCACCAAACTCATTGAGTGCTCAGAGTGGCTGTCTCCCATAGCGTTAGCCAAGAGAGGAAATTGTACTCTCAGAGTGTGTTAATTTCAGGGATCTGAATGAGATAATATAGGTGGATAGACATCAATTACCCAACATTACAGAGATGTTAGCTTCATTGAAGGGGGTGAAAACTTTGACCATGTTAGACATGTCTTATGCCTACCACCAGATCACCTTATTTGTGACCCCGGCTGGTACGTATAGATTTACGAGAATGCCATTTGGTTTGACGTCAGCCTCAGCGGTTTTTCAAGGGGTGGTGGAAGCTATGGTTGCAGGGGCTCCTAATGTAAAGTGCTTCCAGGATAACCTTCTTGTGTATTGTAAAGATATGGAGTGTCATAACAAGACGTTAGCTAGAGTGTTATCTATTTTGACAGAGAGGTGAGTTACTTTGAAGGCAGACAAGAGCAAATTTGCAGTGGACGTTGTGGATTACTTGGGGCACAAGTTGTCTGCTCGGGTGGGGTGAACCAAGGAAGGATTTGGTAAAGGCTATTAAGTATTTCCAAGTTCCAGAAAATAAAGATCAGCTATGATCATGTTTTGGAATGCTGGATCTTTATGCCTGGTTCATTCCCAACTGCAGTGGGAAAACCCACAACATGAGGGCCCCTATGAAGAAGAATCAACAGTTTGTGTAGTCATAAGAGCAGGAGCAGGAGTTCTAGGAAATTCAATTTGAGTCAGGAAATGCCATTCCCCTTCAGTCTTTTGATACTCATGATCCATCGATTGTGGTGACAGGTGCCAATCAGCACGGTTTGGGTACTGTCCTACCACAAAAAAGGGATGTCAGAGATGAAGTAGTGGCATTTGCATCACACGCATTCCGGGGTACAGAATCTACGTACTCGGTAATTGAACTTGAAGCTCTGGCTTGCTGATCGGGGATGGACCACTTTAGAAATTACCTATGGGGTTCTGAATTTATCATCTGCATAGATCATAAGCCTTTGGTGAATGTGTTTACCACGAAGGATGCCAGTAAAGCTACTCCTTGTATTGTGAAATGGCACTATAGGTTAATGGAAATCCAATTCAAGTTGGAATATATTTCTTGTGCAAAGAATGATTGTATTGACTCTAGATTGCCACTCAGGAACAGGCAGACTGGTGCTGAGTGGGAGGAAGATTTGTGCGAGGTAGCTTCTTTGGAAGAGTGTATATCAGAGGAGGAATGCATAGCGACTGTGCAGGAGGATGAAACGATTCATGAGGAAGCTAGTATGTTGGGCAAAGCATGGATGCCTAAAGACATGAGTGGAGAGGTGAGCTCTTTCAAGCATACATTTCCTGAATTAAGCATAAATAAGTGGTGAGAAAAACAGAATTGTTGGTGGTTCCACGGAAAATGCAGAGCAAAGTGCTGACATTGGTTCATAAAGGACACGTGGGCATGAGAGCCATGAAAAGAAGGGTCAGGGAGATTTGTGGGCAGTGATCGTGGTGTGGAACAGTTTTTGAGAGAATGTGTTGCATGTCCTGCAAGTGATAAAACTCAAGTAACCTTTCCGAGTCCTCTCAAAGCAATACCTGTTTCAGATAAATCAGAGTTCAAATTGTGATTGGATGTCATTGGACCAATATATGTATTGGACAAGCGGAGTAGGTATCGGCTGGTGTTGTTGGATTACGACACACAATGGCCTGAGGCGCATTTGTGAAGTCAGCTAACACTGAGGAGGTAGTAGAATTTTGCAGCGTTTGGATTTAAGAGACAGAACTCTAGTTGAAGTTGTTAGTGACAATGGTGTGTAATTGTATCTAAAGATTTCCAAACGTTTATTTCTCATTGGGGCATAAATCATGTTACAACCCCTTTGAATCACCCCTGTAGTAATGGCTTAGAGGAATGGTGTAACAGAGTCATAAAGGACAGTATTCAATTGTGTGTAGCCAATAGATTGGATTGGACGAAATGGATATGTTGTGGACTTTATGCACCACACTGAGCGCCATTACCAATGAGTCACCTTTTGCCCAATTGAGAGGTAGAATTACTGCTACTAAACTGGTTAGGCCTTGGATGTGTGATTTGAAAGTGACTGATGTGAAACATGAACAGGTTAGGGACAGTTGTTTGAGGGCCCAAGGAAAGTACGTTGGCAGATGTGACTAAAGGAAGACATCAAGCCACATTCAAAACAAAAGGTTGGGTTAAGGTGAGACTACCTGGAATAATTGCTAAAGGTCACTCTAAATGTTTCCAATCCCATGCAAAATGTATCGGTGAAGAATAGAGTAATCCAATTAGGATATGGGAAATGGTGGAATAAAGAGAGATTAGCCAAACAGAGTGGGGTAGGAAAGGTCATCAAGACATCATCTATGCAGCCAGATCCTGGTCCAAGTGGTTTGAAAAGGGAGAAAAGACCAACTGCATGGTTGAAAGATTATGTACGTTTTCAATCTTAAACTTGGACCAGTCTTCCTGGCATGTGTTAAACATTGGTGTTGGTCAGTTTACAGTTGGTCATTTTTTTCACCATAGTACCCTCTCAATGTATTCTTGCTGTGTATTTTTTTTTGCATGTGAATATGTATTTTTGTTTTTGTTTTGTTTTTGCTCATATGAGGAAAAGATGTGTTGGGTTCTACTCTTGGAAATTATGGCATGTGCCACCATGGCAACCATTACCAGGGTGGAATATAGACTGTCTTAAGTGGTGTACATGATAGTTGCTGGCTACTGCCTGCCCTGTCTGGTCCTGTTCATTGCTACTTATCTTAGCTTTGTGGTTACTCCTCCTCTTTCATCTCTGTTACTAATTACTATAATCAATGAATTTGTAGCCTTTGTTTTGGTTCCACTCAGCTTCAAAGCTGCTGTTGTAACACCTTTATTGAAGGAACCGTCACTGGACAAAGATGGGTTTTTTAACTATTGTCCAGTTTCACAGTTGCCCTACAAGGCTAAGCTATTAGAGAGGGCAGCTTTCCATCAGATTCCTGCTTTTGTGGCGTGAAACAACATTCTACGTTACTCCCAGGTGGGGTTCAGACCAGGTGGCAGCACTGAAGTGATGGTGATATCTGCCCTGGACAAACTACTTGAATGACCCGATGCCAACCATTTAGCAGCATAAATTCTGCTGGATCTTTCCTTTGACCTTGATACTGTGAACCCCTAGACTCTCCTTGATTGTTTGAGAACACTCAGTGTCGTCAGGAGTATATGGCAATGATTTAGCAATACTTTGTCCAAGTAATCATTTCAGATAAAGGCAGGCAGTCATTCTTCATCAATTCAGACTATAAACTGTGGCCTCCCTTCGGTTTCAATATTATTACTGGTGTTATTCAACCTTTATATTATCCCACTAGCAGGATTGATTAATTTCAAATGATTCTATTGATGTCTACACCCAACTCATCCTCTCCCTCACAGGCGACCCTACCACCACCAGGACCAACTTACACAGATGCATCACATGCATTGCTGACTGGAAGAAGAACAAATGCCTGAAGCTTAACATAGACAAGACGGAAATACAGGTATTTGGCATAAACAGCAACCCATCGAATGACACCTGGTAGATCCCAGCCCAGGAACCTGCACCCATACCCACCGACAACGCAAGAAACCATAGAATCATCAAAGATAACAAGCGCACCATGAAATCACAGATCAACGCCCTCTCCTCCGCCTGCTTTCTCACTCTGCATATGCTACGTAAGATCTTCACGTGACTACCCGTGCACACCAGACGCACCGTGAAAGAGGCCATTATCACCAGCCATCTGCACTATAAACACAAGGCTCTGCACAACCAAGGACCACTCTCCATTAACCACAGCATGAACTTCCATTGAGGTTCCGTGAATTGTGAATCTGCGTTATAAATATCATGGTTCCGTTACGATTTTGGTAACAGCGAACCGTAACTAGTGAGTTCGGCTAGTACGTGTGTTTCCGTCACATTACATCAATGGATTCACTGCGTATTTAGGGTTTTCGTTCCGAACCCTGGGTTCCATTTTGCTATGGTAGCCATTTTGTGGTTGCCCTCACATAGGCCGATGACTGTGGTCAAACGAGTTTTTTGGACAGGCGCACCTTAGCTCGAGTTTGTGCTGACTCCTGCATGACTTGAGTGAATTGACCTCGTTGCCTGAGGCCGACCCTGCCAAACCTGTCCCTGCCCGCTAGCTGATCTTGATTAAGGGTCAGGCCACGGGATCTCGTAAAGTTTTATTGCACACAAACATGCCTCATCCTGCTTCTATCTGTTTCTGTTTCTTCTTTTATGGTCTATTTACGATATGGGTTGTGGTCTTTTTATTATGGGTTTGTCCGGCTTGTCTAAAGAAGAATGTTGGGATTGTTCGATGATTGATCATGGGCCGGACAACTGAAAAGTGGGTTTTACCATCATGCGATACCTTTTGTATGGTTATATGTGATTGGACAAATTGTAAAAGAATGGGTGTTTGTCTGAAATGTGATGTGTTTGGTATAAAAAGGGATGACTTGCTTTGTAAATTTTGAGCAGTCTCCTGAGAACTCATACCGTGATGACTTCTAGGACTTCTGTTACTGGCTTCAGCCAATAAATTCGATCTCTGACGCCACCAAGAAGTATCCTGTGTCTCTGTATTCTAAGGCAGGTGAACCCGAAGACTTTGGGCGTGCCCCTGGCGCCGCTGGGTTCTAAAAACCTGGTTCTTCACCATCAACCATCAAGAAGATTACGCTCGGCCTCCTTTTCACTTACCCACAATCTGCCCATCTACCGAACCAGAATTGAAGGACGCTCCTTCTCCTATGTCACAACAAACAACTGGAACAGTCTCTCCACAGAGTTCCGGACTATCACCTCACTGCCGGAATTCAGAAGGGCCCTCAAGACCTGGCTGTTCGAATGAGCCTCTGGGACCTGCAAGTGCCTGGATACCCTATCAGGTGATTAGCAGTGCTATACAAATCCTGATTTATTGATTTGTATACTCTGATGATACTCAGGTCATTTTAAAGATCACTAATGGGCCACCTGATACTGCCTCTTTACTTTTTTCTTTCTATCCTAATGTGTGACAGTGGATGTTTCACAATCATCTCAAGTTGAACAAGAGCAAAATGGAGATTCTGGGATCCTTGAGAGTCACTCTGTTTTGGCACTCTCTATTTTTGGCCAGTGTCTCTAGTACTGAAGCCAAAACTGATCCCATTTGTGAAAAATGTAGGGATCTGAACTTATTCTGCTCTCATCCTATGCAATCAGGTCAATGCTGTGGTCAATTTGTAGTTTGGCCAACTATACACCTTAAAGGGAATTCTCCATCTATTCTCTTTTCTGCACAAGGTGATGATTCTAAATGCCTTCATTTCAGCTGGGGTCAACTGTTGCAACGCTGTCTATCTGGCATGAAAGGACTACTTGATCCAGATGGTGCAGACAGACTAAAATTATGCAGTCAGATTGGTGTTCGGCCTCCTATCTGTTGTTCACATTTGGTGAGATTTGTCCTCTCTTCAGTGGCTCATTCACAAGGCCATGTCATCGATAAGTGGTTCTGGTCTGACTAAGTGTATTGCATTGAACCTTCTGACTTGTTCTTTAAGACCCACCAACCAAGCTTTCCTAATGCATCCACTGTTTTGCCGTTCCTCTTTAGGTGGTTATTCTTTCTCTGTTGTGGCAACCCAGTGTTGTAACACCCGTTCGTCATATCTTCATAAAGAACCAAGGGCCAGATGTATAAAGCAGATTTACAGTTGCAAATGGCCTGATTCACAGAATCAGGTGTTTGCGACCGGAAAAATTTATTTTCAAATGTACAAAATGCAATTTGGTAACTTGAATCAAATTTTTTTCATCTGCGATTTGGTATTTGGAATGGGTATGTTTCGGGCGTACCTTCCAAATATCGAATCAGTATGGTATAAATTACTGTTTTGCGACCAAAACCCGGTTACAAAACAGTAATATTTTACCACCAGTTTAAAGCTGGTGGCAACGCATTCGCAAAGGGGAAGGGACCTCTTTCCCCTTTGAGAATATAAATAAAAATGTTTTTTAAGAGCAGGCAGTGGTCTCACAGACCACTGCCTACTCTTGAAAAGAGAAACTTTGAGGTTTCATTTTTTTCTTTTTAAAAGCATCCTGTTTGCCTTTAAGGAAAACGGGCTGCAATTAAGAAAAAAGGTTGCTTTATTAAAAAGCAATCACAGAAATGGTGGTCTGCTGACCTCAGCATGCCACCGTCCCTGTGATGGTTGTGATTTGATTCCTAATGAGTCACAAACTGCGACCTACCTCATTAATATTCCTGAGATAGGTCGATTTGTGACATACAAAGAATCCCTAAATGAAACTTAATGAGTTTCATATATTAGGAACACCGATTTTCTAATAGTGATTCCTAATGTTTGTACATCTGGCCCCAAATCTTTTAAAGTTTTGTAAATTATTGAAAACCTGTTTTTTCTAATATTCTTCAGTGGGGATTGTTGGTAGTCATTATGCTCAAGGCTTTCGTTACCTTCTCAAGTATTTGGGTTCTGCACCATGATACGCTGGTCGGGGTGATAGTTCGCACTTTACACTTATTAAATATTGCTGAATTTTAAGGCTTGTTTGATTACAGGATAAAAAATGCCTGTGGGTCACATAAGCTATTCATCACATTAGTGCTATTTACTGCAAGTAATATTTAACGTTTGTATGATAGAGGTACAACTGGATAAACTACGCAGCCTAAACCACAAATGCGTCTTAACCATGCATTCCTTTACCACACATGCCTTTACCATGTAATTTCATGGGACAGGCATGAATGGTGAAGGAGTATGCGTGGCTAAGGTCGCAGCCCCCCTCCCCCTGCCCTAAGCTACAAACTCCCTCCCCGCCCTGAGGTCCAAATACCCCTACTCCCTCTCAACCCCCATGCTGTTTCTAACCCTTAAACACTACCTTGACCCCTCCCACTTCTTTGCACTGTCCCTACAACTACCCCAGCCCCTTCCACTGCCCTTAGGCAATGCCCTATTTTAAAAAACTTCCCGAACTTCCCCTTAGCCCTAAAAACTACCCGACTACCCATTCCCCTCCACCCTGTCCCTTAACCGTGTCACTTAATCTGACCCAGCCCAGACCTGACCCAGCCCTAAAAACTACCCGGCCCTCCCC
This sequence comes from Triturus cristatus, assembly GCF_964204655.1. Taxonomy (NCBI): domain Eukaryota; kingdom Metazoa; phylum Chordata; class Amphibia; order Caudata; family Salamandridae; genus Triturus; species Triturus cristatus. The sequence goes on from NC_140583.1 coordinate 432,804,841, forward strand.
TAAGCTCTAAAGACTACTCCCACTAATATTCCCCTTCCCCTGCCCCGAGGCCTAATACCCTAACCCCTACATAAAAGAACTACTCTGACCCCCGCAGTCCTGAAAACTTCCCATGACCCCCAGCCATGAAAACTACCCCGGCCCCCAACCCTGAATACTAGCCTTGAACCCCCTGAGCCCTAAAAACTACCTCCAACCCCCCCAGCCCTGAAGACTAGCCCTGACCTACCCCCAGCCCACAATACTACCCCCGGCCCACCCCCAGCCCAGAAAACTACTCCGATCCTTCTAGCCCGGAAAACTACCCCGACCCTCAGCCCAGCAAACTACCCCTGACCCCCAGCCAAGAAAACTACCCCATCCCAGAAACCTACAGCCCATCCCCACTTACCTCACAGTTGATCTCTTCCTGCAATGTCTTCTTGCTTCCGTCCCCAGCAGCCAGCAGCTAGACTGTGCATTGCCTTAACCAAGCATTTGCGTGGTTAGGGCATATTCGTGGTTAGGGTAAGCGTGGTTTAGCTTGTGGAGTTGGAACTCTTGGTTAAGACTGTCAAAAAATAGGGCATGTGGTAAATAACACCCAATTACAAGTATGAGAGGTCATTGAAAATACCTCCAGTCAAAAGCAGGTGTTAAATATTTCTGAAAGTGTAATAAATTAAAGTAAAGCTGTAAAAGAACACAAAAAACAACACAAAAAAACAAAGATCAACACAAACAAGCAAAAGAAAAGACTGTAAATGCACTGTTTGAGTTGAAACAATAAAATTACACACACACACACCTGCACACAGGGGCAGACCTACATAAATAGTAATGGACTGATGAAGCTTGTACAAGTTGATGCAGAAGCTCACACTTTCATTCCAATGTGCATCACCAATGATGCAGGACTGCTAGGCAACTATACCATGTTATGCCAGATCTATGCTTTGTTACAATAAACTATGCACTTTGAGGATGGAAAAGAGGCCGCAAAATGGCGCAGCATAGCAGGATGAGAGCCAGGATTGACAGAGTAATGCGGGAACCAATAAACGGAAAGCCCCAGGTCCCGATGGGATACCTGTGGACCTTTACAAATCAGATTCTGGTACATGGGTGAAAATTTTAGCTATGATGTTCAATGCTGCCAGATATAATGAAAATGGCTCCTTAACAAAATCTTGGAAAGTAAAAAGAGGAGTGAGGCAGGGGTGCATTCTTGCACCGGTTTTGTTTACTCTTTCTATTAATAACTTAGGGATAGGGTTATCTGATTCAAGTTTAGACATCCCGAGAGTAGGCTCTAAACCAATTCCAGCCCTTTTACATGCAGATGATGCAGTTTTACTTGCCAGGACTCCGATTGCTTTGAAATGTTTAGTTAATACTTTTACTGATTTATGGTAGGGCTTGACCTTGCAGTCAATTTTACTAAATCTCATATAATATCAACCGGTAGTCTAAAGCGGTATTAAAAATCCCTCATATGTAAAGGTGGAGTGCTGTCCAATGTAGCAACTTACCCATATTTGGGTGTGTTATTTAACGAAAATGGCACTTGGGTGGCACAGCGTGCACTTAAGAAAAATACTTTAGCAAGTGCCGCAGGAGCAACACTGGACTTTGCCAGAAGATTAGGGAGCAAACCCCTATTACCTCTATTGAAGATTTATAATGAGAAATGCGTCTCAATGACAGTGTATGGAAGTGTGGTATGGGGCTACAAGGAATGTAATGAATTACAAGAAGTTGTAAATAAACACCTACGAAAAAATGTTGCTGCTCTCTCAAGCATTCCAGGCTTTATGGTGCATGAGGAATTAAGGCAGGGCTATATCACATATAATATTGCTGTGGCCCTTTTGATATGGTGGCTAAAAATATGGTCCAGAAACTGAGCCGAACTTAAATCAAATTATTTTAGATGACTGCATGAAGCTAGATAGACCTGCAGATATTCACTGGTTAAGCTATGTTTCTCGGCAGCTTTCAGCTCTAGGGTGTCCTGAGCTCTTCAAACAAACAAGAAAGCTGCACCCTGATGAAGTGAAAGTTATAAAAACTCACTTCTTAACCAGGAGACATCTGGAAAGGGAATCAAATGAACTTAAGGAACCTACATGCAGACATTTTATGATTATAAGGCCTAGGATTTTAGATCAACCTTTTAGGTCTTTTATTAATAACTTGCATGATCGTTTTCTTTTATCTAGATTTAGATTTAATTGTATTCACTGGTACCTTACTGTACCTAAAGGTTTGTCCATGTGATAATTTTTCTGACCAAGATTTACTGCACTTTCTGTTTTTCTGTGGTTTTTACACTGAACTGCGATCAAAATATATTCTACCCCTTTTATGAAATTGCTATTTTGCACAAGTAAGACCAGCCCTGATTTACCTGCAACTGCATTCCTCCCCATTGATTTGTTATGGGGTCACAAGTTTCCTATCAGGGGCAATACGCAAAAGTAAAAATATGGGTTGTCCACAGTAATGACTTGGGTTTATTGGTCTGATCTGGAAATGTTTTTCTTATTCTGATGAATTTTATTTGTGTTCTCAATCACATCCACACTGTAGCTTTTAAATTTGTATGGGTCCTTTTCTGTCTAATGTACTTTTATGGCCAGAACGTAGCCGAATGAAGTTTTATTGAACTGAACTGAACTGAGTCAGATGCAATCCAGAGGATGTACTTAAGATTAGTACATGGCATTTCTTAATCAACCTTCAACAAAATACACTAAGTGATGTATGTTTACCAGAGAGTAAGTGTACAGCAAATACAGTCCACCTTGAACACCCACACAGCAAATGCCAGAAAAACAAACATCGATGACACAGCAGAAGGTCCTGACATCATAGGGTCAATTGATTGTACTCATATACACGTAGATAGGGGAAGTGTGCTGCAATCATAAAATAAAGCATGCTATTAATGTGCGAATGTTGTGTGATATGAACCTGTGTATACAGAACTATTGTGTTAAGTGCCTTGGATCAAACTCCAATGCCATGATCCTGCAGAGAAGCAACATTAGTAATACTGTCATGAAACATCACCCTCAACTTACTGAGCAGACAACTCAATCCTACATCATCAAGATTACTATGCATTGTTATTGTTGTATTCCAATCGCAATACATGTCTGTAGGACCATTAAAGAGTTGTTAGACCCTACGAGCGCATGTATGATCTGTGTGAATGTGTGAAACAAAATACACAGGTGGTTCTTCACAATGATGGTTCTCAGCCAAGTCAACTTTTTATCAACCACATGTACTACAATTACAACTCTCATGTCTCTTACCTTGGATTCCTCTAACCTCAAGACTTTCTTTCATGTCTTCCACTACAGACATGTTCAGGATGGTCATAATGTTTTTACCGCGATTTGAGGTCCAGCTGAGGAGGAGAGCTACAACCAATTCCCATGCATTTGTGCTTCTACTTGGCAGCTTGCTTAAGTACCTCTGCAGTCAAGGTTTGGGACTTGTTTATGATGTTCTGAACATCATGTGGATATTTTGATACAGCCTTGAGTTTGTCCATTATCTTCTTCCACAGGCATTTTCGTTTTCTTTTGGTGGCATCTTCAGCATGAGATGGCATATTAGACGGTCATGATGTCTTGTCCAGGACCACCATGTCAGGGTCTATAAAGTGTACTTCTTTTCACTGTTGGGGCCCATGATGGAAGAGTTTGGCAGGATTCTGCTTGTGATGTCTGAGTGATATCAGAGGATGGCAATTGATTCTGGTCATCTTGTTTCAAGATGTGCTGTCCATACAAAATGTTTGTTGGCTCACTGCCACACAGGAAGGAGGTCATGGGGTACTTTGGGTTGTCCTGAGGTCCTTCTGCGTGTTACTCTGACTATTCCTGGTCTGTAAGGATTCATTTACCCATTTACACACTCCGGAAACTTCCAAAGCCTGAAAACGTTCACTTCCTGATGTTTTGTGCATGTGTGTGCAGTATTTACCACATGCAGTACATAGCACACATTTGCTATTTAACATATGTAGTAAATATCAACTTTACAGTACACAGTAAAAACTCATAGTAATTGTTATTTAACATGTTATTTACTGAACCATGCAGAATCGGTATATACCAAGTGTGCAAATTTGGGGCCTCATGTAGGTAGCATACCAGTTACCACTTCTTAAATACCGAGCCGTACCGAATCGGTATTTAAGAATCGGTAAGTTATATGTAGGTAAAAATTCGGTAACAATTACCGAATCGGTAAGGTTCGGTAATCAAGAATCGGAAATCACCGATTCGGTAAATACCGAGGTGGTATTTACCGAATCGGAAAATACCGAGGTGGTATTTACCGAATCGGAAAATACCGAGGTGGTATTTACCGAATCGGAAAATACCGATTCGGTATTTACCCAATCGGTAAATAATATCACATGACTTAAGGAAATAGCCAATCCTGTGCAACCACACCCCACCCAACCAGGAAGTGGCCACACCCAGGCAGGTGCACATAATTAACAGACCCTGGAGAGGCTTGGAGTGCAGAGGAGAGGCAGGGAGCCAGTGCCTGTTCGTGCAGCAAAAATAACATCATGTCCAGCCAGAGGACACAGAGAGATGGAGGGGAAAGGAGGAGGAAGCTGAAATTCAGCCCCAAGGAACTCCAGGTGCTGGTGGAGGAGGTGGTGAAGCAGCACCAGAAGCTGTTTGGGAGGCAATCCCTGCAAGTGCCTGAAGCTGAAAAGCGCAACATTTGGCTGGCCATCCAGGCGCAGGTCAATGCTGTGGGAGTGACCCACAGGGACATAGAGGTCCTCAGAAAGCGCTGGTATGACCCGAGGATTGTAACCAAGAGGAAGATGGGGGACATCCAGAAGGAGGCCAGCCAGACTGGAGGTGGAACCAACAGGGAACCTGCCCTCACCGAACTGGAGGAGCTGGTGGGGGCCACAATCGAGCAAGAGAGCGTCGTGGGTCTTGGGGATGCTGACAGCTCTGCCAGAGCCGCCACCCAACAAGGTAAGACGAATGCACAGCAATGAAGCCCCCCCTACCCCTATCCCACATCCCCCATTGTGAAAGGAGAATCCCACTCCAGTCCACATGTGTTAGTGCAGACAGGCAATGCATTCTGGGAGATGTAGTCAGGGAAACACCAACCATGAAGTTAATGGCACAGGGCAACAAGGCATGTCACACACATGAGGCACAAGGAGGCAGAGGACATTTTGGAATGTGAAATGATTTATTGTGATGCTTGCAATGCAGCCCTTCGGGGACACTGAGCCGATGTTGCATTTCTGTCCACAGATGTGACATCACGCAGGACAGGTCATGCTGCAGGAGAGAGGGCACACCGGCCACAAAGATCACCTCTGGCCAGCACAAGTTCAGCCCAGGGAGCAGGGCCACAGGCAGCCGCACCACCAACACAGGCAGCCTCGCCTCACCCAGAGCCAGCATCACCGCACCCAGAGCCAGCATCACCTCACCCAGAGCCAGCATCACCTCACCCACAGCCAGCATCACCTCACCCAGAGCCAGCATCGCCACTTATGTTTGAGTCACCGGCCACATCACCGCCTGCAGGTGTGAGAATGAGGAGGCGTCCTGCAGCCAGGCTGCGAGCCTCAGACACCTCGTCTGACGACAGCAGGGGCCCTGAACAAATCACCATGCCCCAGGATGGGAGCCATGCCACTGTGCCCTACACCTCACAGGCAGCACAGACGGGAGCAAGAGGGCGCCGCAGGTCGCGTGTCCAGAGTCCACCAGCAACCATTGACAGCCATGGTGTCTTCTCGGGGCTCGAGGGCCAAATGTTGAAACAACAGCGCCTGCAAACAAAGGCAGTCATGTCAGTCCAGAGGCACATGCGGGTCATGAAATCTACATTAGTCAACATGGACAATAACATCAGCGCTATGGCAGCGGGCATTCGGGACATGTCCCACTCAATCCAGCAGTTGTGCAGCAAATTAGATGCTGACATAGATGCACGGCGCCGGGAACGGCAGAGGAGGGACACTACCACCAGGGCACTCAACCGTCTGGCAACTGCCACTTCTCTACTCTGCCGGCGCTCTGTGTCGATGCAGGAGGGCCTGACACACTGCTGCAGCGACGTGTCTCGGGGGATGGTGCAGGTGACAAGTGCACTAGAGGTGCTATTAACTAGTCAGGCGGCGACAACTGCTGCAGGGGATGCTGCGGAGAGCATCGACACCAGCAGCCGGAGCAGCATCACACCCCCTGTTCCAGAAGGACGCAGGAGCAGCAGGCGGCTTGGGGTTGGCTCTAGTGAGGATGCTCAAGCCGTGCCATCCAACACTGCAGCGCGTATGCGCAAACATTGATGCAGCCCTGCGTGGCCACTACCCAATGGGTGACGTAACCCTGGACTTACTCCTTGTATATATGCTATGTTGCCAGATTGGCTTGATCTTGTGTTCATGGCGTAGTGCCGCATTAAAACTACGTCATTACATACCACAACTGGCTGTGTCCCCTTACTTACTCAGAAATAGTTGCATGTGATCACTGCCCGTCTCTCTCTCCCATCTATTGCAGTTGGCACTCTAGCTGCGTTGCCCTCTGGCTGGCCTGACTCATCCTCGTTGTCCTCAAAATGTGTTAGTTCCACATCTGTACCTTTCTTCGTGGCAAGGTTGTGCAGCATTGCACAAGTGGCAATGATCTTGCAGCAGTTGATGGGTGTGTACTGGCGTGCGCCTCCGCTCTTGTGGAGGCAGCGGAACCTGCTTTTCAGTAGTCCAAACGTGCGCTCCACCACGTTGCGTGTAGATTTGTGTGCCACGTTATATCGTCTCTCACTCTGGGTTGATGGGTGTAGGTAGGGAGTGAGGATGAATGACCGGCAGGCATATGCACTGTCGCCTAGGTGAGTAAAAGGGAAACATCAGTCACATGCCTCTATACACTATGATTTGCAGGTTTCAAGGGGCGTCACTGTTACTTACCTAGCAGGTATCCCTCTCCAAATTCTCCGGCACTCAGTCGTGTGTAGATCCCACTGTTCTGGAAGATGTAAGAGTCGTGGGTGCTCCCAGGAAACTTCGCGACAATATCAGTGATGATGTTCCCTGCATCACAGATCACCTGCACATTGATGGAGTGGGTGGACTTTCTGTTCCTGTAGATGTGCTCAGTGTCAGCTGGTGGGCAGATTGGGATGTGTGTGCCATCAATACAGCCAATGACATGGGGGAACTGTGCCATGTGATAAAAGTCAGTTTTAGTTTTCTGCAGTTCAGCCTGTGTGTTTGGGAAGCTGATGTAGTGGTGCATTCTCTGCATCATGGCATCCAGGAACTTCCTGAAGAAACGGGACAGGCAACTCTGGGATACACCACCCACCGCAGCTATCACCACCTGATAACTGCCGGATGCCAGTAGATGTAGGCTGCAGAGCACCTGCACATGTGGTGGTATGGCATGCGCCCTTCTAGTTGGCTGGTCCAGGAGTGGGTGCAGGTCCCTTATCAGGTCCATGATGGTTTGGGGGTGTAGCCTGTACCTTTCATGTATCTCTGCATCAGTCAGTTGGAAGAGTGTGATGCGCTGTCTGTAGATTTGTTCCTCCCGTCTCCATATCCTCAGACCTGCTGCCTGTAGACGTAGGCGCCTTGCAATGACATACAGAGCGGCCATGTTGTCCACGCTGTTGCATTTTGGGATTGCTTATATGCACTGTTGATGGTTACCACCTGCTTTCAATCCGTGTTAATTACCGACTCTTAATTACCGATTTTCATAGATTTCTTAATTACCGATGGTTCCTACATGTCATTTTCCGTTTTACCACTTCATATTTACCACTTCATATTTACCGAATCGGTAAATATGTATTCGGTAAATATGAATCGGTATTTTTGGATTCGGTAATTATGATTCGGTATTTACCGCTTCATATTTACCGAAAAGTTGTTTTTGGACTCCTACATCTCACTTGTCTAAATACCGGTCGGTAACGGCATATTTACCGAAAATCGGCCGTTACCGACCGGTATTTGGCGACCTACATGAGGCCCTTGGTGTTTTTTTTACCACCAAACTCGTAGTTAAGACCTAAATCGGGCTCTACCTATTGTGACCTTGAAATGCCAGTTTGGCCCACCAGCCCTATGTTAGCTAGGGCAGCATGCAGTTAGCAGTACTGCATGAGTATACTTTCCATTGCCCTGTCGTGCATCTTCTCCATGTAAAAATGTTTCCTTAACGTTTTCTCCTGACCAACGTCATCAGTTCACAGCTAGACATGCACAAACACTGTGATGTAATGTGATCTAACCATAGATTCATCTGGAGTTTCTGAAAGTGACATATATAACAAATAGATGGGAAGGACTTTGTATTCTAAATTAGATGTTTGTTTTTTGCCAAGAAACATTATATTTATACATTTGGGGGCAGATTTACAAGCCCCTTGCGCGACTTTTGCGTCATTTTTAACATGGGAAAAGTGACGCAAAGGTGTCGCAAGGGACTTGTAAATAAGCCCCTTGGTGCTGATTAATTCTCTTTTTACTGCATTTTCTTCCGTACGTTTTATACGCTGGGAGGCACGCTAATACCCATTTCAGGTTAGGCCGTACACGGGGAGGGTGTTCTAAAATACAGAGAAGTCATAATATTAAGGATAAATGGAATTTGCTCATAAAACATCATGTGGTTTTAGCTTGATCAAAGCCTAAGCCTTTTTCCTGTTTCATTTTAACTCAGGAACGTAAAATATCAAACTGCTTTAACATGTCCACTTATTGCTATTGTAGTCTATTCACTCCAAGCACAGACATCATCTGCTGATTAATGATAACAAATGTCGAACGGTTGCAGCACAAGGTGTCCGTAAGCCACCATGTGGAAGCGTTTTGGTACATAGCAGATCACAAGAGCTAAGATCTCCATCTGCAAGCGCTGGAGGGAATTCTAGGACTAATCATCGTCTGACATCATTAATTCTGCCAAAAGCAGATAGGCTGGAATCAATTACACATGCGAGGAAGGATAGGAGTAATTAGGAAGAAGAGCCTGGGTTCCGCAGTTTGTTACTTTAACATGTAAACAACGAAGAAAAGTCACGTAGCCCCAACACCCCAGATGTTGGGCCAATTCACATTAAGAGAGCACAGGTAGCGCTAAGTTAAGACACAATTGTGGGTGGCCGATGCCTTAAGTGGTTTAAGTGCTGGAGCAGCTCTAATGTACCACCTTAGACATTGGTAAATGGTTGCTTGTCATAGGAACATTTAAGGTATGTGCTTCTTAGGGCTCTATATATTTAGAAGCATCTCTGAAGGATAAAACGGGAATATAACACAATAGCATGCACAAAGCAATTTAACAACACAAGTAAAACACATCACAATAAAACAGTCGAAGTAGAGTGCATCCCAGTAGCAGTACAACACAATCACATTGCAATAAAGCAGCACAAAAACACACCAGAGCAAACAAAACAATAGAATACATCACCACCCCAAGATGCCACACAACAAAAATGCAACAACGTTCTTGCTACACATTATTGCCATCAAAATCATGGTTTCATAATACAATGGTAAAACGCATTTGTAGCAAGCACTGCCTTAACCCTTGGAATGAAATAGTGCCAGTCAAACATGTTTTGGGATCCTGCCCAATATGTCTGATGGTTACAAGAGCTGCTCAAAAAAGTCACAGACCAGTGACATCTTAAAAGGAAAATCTCCAGAGCTAATTTAAATTCTTTGGATCGTTAAACTCCTTTCTAAGAACATGTAAACGATCACATGAAAATAAAAAGTTTCTGTCAGCTCACATGAGGAGAAAGATACGTGCACTTCTCAATTTTATGAATCTGCATAGCTAGATAACTGACCGAAATTGCATACAACGTGAACCATCAAAAAAGTGTGCCTGAATAAGAAAAAAAAAAAAAAGGCAACCTGATCCCTTAAGTATACTGAAGATGAAAAGCAATCACTTGTGTGATGTAAATGTATACTAACATATTTTTCATGGCTTAGGTAATTTATAAAAAAACGCAGTAAACAAATTACGTAAATAATGCTGTACTGTACCAGATATCCACATACTATCCCTGAAAAATGTTGTTCCTTGAGTGGCCTGCCGCATCAAAGTTCTTTGGAAATCCAACATATAACTGCAACTGTCATGGAACATCATTGAAACACCTTCAAGAGCAGCTACGACTTCTAAAAGGCTCTGAACCAGGGCTCCCCCCTTCCCCCACCATAAGAACTGTCGGCTTACATTCAGAAAGTGTAGAACGGAAAAGACCAGAATCAATTCTATTCCAATTGAAATTCTCTATGCAGGAATCCTCTCCTGCCTCAGAAAAGATATCAAGATCCTACTCTTAATGCAACAACTCGGCACAGGGCAATCTCTCAGCTGATGGACACAGGCAGAGTGCCCTTCCGATTTCCCCTTATAGCAGTCGTTCTCTTAATTCACACTCTCCCAGCCCTGAGCCGCACCTACCTGCAGTATCTCCTTTCTACCTCCTCATTTGCTGTAACCTGCGATCTCCTTCATTAGGAAGCTTGTATTCCCCCACTCCAGTAGAGCGCCCCATTGTTTTGAAGTAGAGTTGTGCAATTTTAGCCCATAGAAAAAGGTACACACAAACGTATACGACCGATATAAAGGATATGGAAGATTGCACATTTCAATGTGCTTTATCTTATGCCCCTGAAAGCCTGTGGCGACATTGGTGATTTCATGCATTTTCAAGTAATGCGAAACGAGAGGGCTCCGTCGACTGAGTTCAAAGATTACAGAACAGAAGTCTGGTCCTGGGCCAACACAGGTGGACTGCAAAAACAATATGCAAAAGAATACATTAGATTAAAAAATTAATGCCTTCCTATCGAATGAAACATGGCCAAAGTCTTGAGCAAGAAAACAACTTTTGATAAAGAAGGTCAATATTTCTCCAGTTCTAGTTCAATTGGGAATTAAAAAAAGAAACATGGAAATATTTAATTTCTGTATGACACTTTTAAAGAGAAGAGTTCAAAGTGCAAAATTAAAGGAGAACCTTAGACTGTTTCAACAAGAGGCAGATAGGTCATTTGAACACAATAGTACAAGATGTGAGTTGATTTGTGCTTTATTGTGGTATATTCCTTTCATAAAGAAAAAACAGCAAAACTCCCGAAGCACACTCCACCTTCAAAACAGCCACCATGGCACACCACCAAATCATCAAATCCACAAAGAAAAACCTCCTCCAAGACAGAATCCTCTCCAACGCCTATAACTCCAAGGAACTCTTCGCCATCATACAGGAATTAGCCAAACCGAACAACGAAACAACTGAGGTCCCTTCCTCCCAAAACCTCTGCAGCAGACTCAGAGCCTTCTTTCACCTCAAGAACAATACGCTCTACAACAACTTTGACGACCAAGACCTAGGCACCGCCCCAACACTCACCCGCAGTGACGCCACTTAGCAGATCCTTCTCACCTGGACCCCACTCACGACAGAAGACACCCTAAAGACCAATAAAAGCATCCACTCCAGAGCACCTTCTGACCCCTGCCTGCTGCACATCTTCCAGAGGGCCGCAGTAGCCATCGCACACGAGCTACATTGAACCATCAACTGCTCCCTCGAGACCACCACATTCCCGACGACTGGAAGAGTGTTGGAGTCAACCTCTTCCTAAAGAAGCCCTCCGCAAATCCGACTTTAGGACTTTAGGACTTTAGGCCCTTCTCAATGCTCCTTTTCGTAGCCAAGGTAATTGAAAAGTCAGTCAACACCCAGTTGGCACACTTCATCGAAACCAACAACATCCTAGACACCTCTCAATCCGGATTCCACAGCAATCACAACACTGAGACCGCCCTCCTCGCCTCCACAGACGACATTCGCGCCCTCCTCGACCAAGGCCAAACGTCAGCCCACATCCTCCGGGACCTATCAGCAGACTTTGACACCGTCTCCCACCACACACTAGTCACCAGACTCCACAACGCCGGCATCCAAAGAAAGTCCCTAGACTGGTTATGATCATTCCTCACAAGCAGAACACAGAGATTAAGACTCTCGCCCTTCCTCTCCGAACCATCACAGATCAGATGCGGAGTACCCAAGGATCCTCCCTCAGCCCCACTCTCTTCAACGTCTGCTATGCCCCCCCTCACTACCATTCTCAAAAACCATGGGCTCAACATCGTCTCCGACAACGATGACACCCAACTCATCCTCTCCCTGACCAAGGAACCTTACATCACCAGGCACAACTTCCAAGAAGGGATGAAAGCCATTGCAACCTGGATGAAGAACGGCTGCCTGAAACTCAACTCAGAGAAAACAGAAGTCCTTATCCTCGGCCCCACCCCGTCTGCATGGGACAACAACTGGTAGCCTTCCGCCCTTGGAAACCCACCCACCCCAACAGACCATGCACGTAACTTCAGCATCATACTAGACTCAACACACACCATGAATTGCCAGATCAACGCCGTTTCCTCTGCATGCTTCAACACCCTCCGCACACTACGCAAGACATTCAAGTGGATCCCCTTCCCCCCTGACTCCCGAAAAACAGTCAATCACGCACTCATTACTGCAGACTGGACTACGGCATCACCCTCTAGGCCAAAATCAACAACTACTCCTCTGCAAACTCCAGATCGGCCAGAATGCCGCAGCGAGACTAATCCTCGACATCCCACAGCACAACCACATCACCCAACACCTCAGTGACCTCCACTGGCTCCCTGTCGAAAGAAGAATAACTTTCGAGCTGCTCACGCACGCCTACAAGGCCATCCACAAAACCAGACCCCAATACCTCTACAAATGCATCGCCTTCCATACCCCCAAGAGAAACCTCCACTCAGCCAACCTCTCCCTAGCCACCATCCCACACTTCTACAGGACCAGAGCAGGTGGCAGGTCCTTCTCCTACCTCGCAGCCAAGGCCTGGAACGACCTCCCCCTACACCACCAGCGAAGTCCGACACTGCACCAATTCAGGAAGGACCCCAAGACGTGGCTCTTTGAATGACCCCAACTGAGCTGCTCACACCCACCCCTCAGCGCCTTGAGGCCCTAATGGATGAGTAGTGTGCTCTACAAAACCCTGATTGATTGATTGATGAAGCGTATTAGCATATCTCTTTACCTTTCATTGGATAGATTTCTTCTGCTTTCCTTATTTATGTAGTAGAACATACACATAAACACATACACGTCTGGGTTATTTTCACAGGCATAGTATGTTAGTTAATGGATATGGCATAATTCCTGTGAAAAACGAATTTCATTCAATCAGATGCTTCCGTCTGATTTCCTTGCCTCTAGCTATTAATCTTTTTGCATGCAAGTTTATTTAGATAATGACAGCCTTAAACCACTCCAAACAGCTTCACTAAAGCATGTTATTTAATCAGAATCCTCTGGAAAAAAGCTGGAATAAAACCTGCACATTCAAATTGCAATCAGAACCCATTGTTAGCTGAGCACTACAGGGGCAACTTCAAAAATATATGTGTTTAATCATTGCCCATTGTTTAATCAGACATCTAGTCTTGAGAGCGAAGCAAAATCTGTGCATTCTAACTGCAATTAGTACCCGCTATTTTCTGTACCTTGCAAGCAGCAGCTTTAAGAAAAGTATATTATTTCACTTACTATTTTCAATTGGCTTTCCCCTAATTGTGTAATATGTTTCTGTATTGATATTTAGGCCTCCAGAGGTGTGTGGAATCAGTCAGGACAGGTCAGTGACTCTGCATGTCTGGTAGGTCTGAGGCAGAGTCTGTTACATGCTAGACAAACCTCTTAGTCTCTCAAGACTGGAGCAAATGTGAGTGCCCTGCCCGTAAAGGCCTCTGAAAGGACAGCAGTACAAATGTCTTGTCAGTCACAGGTTAAGGCAGTGGTTATATGGGAGCCAGTAGGGCAGTGACAAAATCAGTCACATATTAGTGCTGGGACATGGTCTTTTGTTAATTAGTAGTCGATACCTCAAGAAATGCAAACAATTTGATATTTAGTCATTCAGAAAGATTGGTCATTATGGGTTAGAGCCAGTAACATGTTAAGTTGATGATTCAAAGAAGTCAGTAGGGCTAGGAAAATCTAGTCATCTGGCTCGCCTTCAATTACTGAAAGTTGATAGGGCTGATTTGATCATCATGGTGATATGTGAGCACGTGGAAATGGAGGTTTGCGTGGTTACATGCAAGCCAGGTCAATATTGCTAATTTTTGAGGGGGCTGGGCTACTCCTAGTGTCATTATACATTGCAACCCCATGGATTGGTTCAAGACTCAAATTGGATGAGAAAGGCAATACCAAGACTGACACGCTAGTTGTTGCAATGTAAAAGGTGCTTGATTGACTGGGGGCAGGCACTTGTCTCCAGTGTGCTGTAAGGAGTATTTGCACTCCCCTTTTGCCACCACTCTGCAAATGCGCCTCTTGACACACTGCTCATGGGGCGATGAGGTCCTCTTGTGTCCTGAGGACCTCAGGGCACAAGTGGACTTCATCCCCCGAGCAGCAGTGCGCCAGGAGCCATGTTCTCAGAGTGGTGTAAAAAGGGTGTGTGGCCTCAGACCACTCTCAGCAATCCAGGTTTGTGGTGCTTACTGGAGGTACCTGGTGGGCTAGTTGGTCTCAAGGACCCTCAGGAATGAAGGGGACTTTATACCCCAACTTAGAACGTGCCAGGAGGCATGTTTGCAGAGTGGTGGGGAAAGGGTGCGTGGACTTTGTCCACCTCTCAGAAATCCCACTGTGTGGCGCTTACTGGAGGTAAGAGGTAGGCTAGTTGGCCCCTAATGACCCCCAGCAGTGAAGGGGACTTCAATCCCCATCCAAGAGCGCACCAGGGAGCGCATTTGCAGAGTGGTGGGCAAAGGGGGCGTGGCCTGCTATGAGAACTTAGCAATCCTGCTGAGTTCAACTTACTAGAGGTAATATGAGGGGTAGTTGGCCCCAAGGATGTCCATGGGGGCCAACAACCCCTCTTGGTACCTCCAGTAAGTCCCACACATGGGATTGCTAAAAATGTCTTTGGAGGCCACACACCCCTTTCTCCACCGCTCTGCAAACATGCCGCCTGGCAGACTACGGGATGGGGGATGAAGTACACTTTACTCCTGAGGGACTTTGGGGGCCAAGAAGCCCTCCTGGTACTTCCTGTACGTGCTACGCAGCAGAATTCCTGAGCGCTGATCAGAGGCCCAGCACCCTTTCTCCACCACTCTGCAAAGACGACTACTAGTTTAAGAAGAAGTTGCAATGTAATAGGTTTCACATTTGCGAAAGTTAGAGCTGTTGGCGTTGTAAATGTAAATGGTTTTTACTAATGTTTTTTGGAGTGGAGTGGATGTACGTTTTGTGTAGTGGAATTAAGTGGTATGTTGTGTAGTGAAATTATGTAGATAGAAAGTATGTGGTTTAGGAATTGTGTAGAGTGGGATTATGTGTTATGGGGAGTAATTATGTGGTATGGTAGTCTGTGTTGTGGAGTGGTAACCTCAGGTTTAGACTTCCTTGTTTCCATAGAAGCTCAACTATGAACTCAGTGAGACAAAAAAAAAAGTAATTACTGAGGAGCACTTTTGGATCTAGTTAGAGGTATGAGCAGGGCCAATGGAATTATGCGACTGTTTAGCTGCACCGACTCTCACACAATTATACATTTTCCGCATTAGCCACATAATCCATCATCTGCTCCCTAATCTTCAGATTTGGACAAAAAAGCCTTGTTTCTGGCTCAAACGGCTCAAACGTTACCAAAAATGCAGCGACAAGTGTTACAGCATGGTGGAAGACCCTTTGTAAACCTAGAATGGTCACCTGTTACTTATTGCTAAATGTGGGTGTTAAATTGGTACTAATGGTGTGCAAGCCACACTTGCTTCTTTCTGCGCCTCTCTTGCCTCTTTCTGTATTTCTGTTGCTTCTTTCTGTACATTTCTTTCTTTTTCTGCACTTTCTTGATTCTTTCTGCACACCTTTTCTAATTTCTGCACCTCTCTTGCCTCTTTCTGCACCTCTGTTGCCTCTTTCTGCACCTCACTTGCTTCTTCCTGTACCCCTCTTGCCTCTTTCTGCACCCTTCTTCCCTCTTTCTGCACCTCTCTTGCCTCTTTCTACACCTCTGTTCCTTCTTTCTGCACTTCTTTTGTTTCTTTTGGCACCTCTCTTACCTCTTTCTCTACCCCTCTTCTCCCTTTCTGCATGTCTGTTGCTTCTTTCTGCACTTCTCTTGCCTCTTTCTCTATCCCTCGTCCCTCTTTCTGCACTTAATATGCTTCTTTCTGCACCTCAGTTGCCTCTTTCTGCACATCTCTTGCCACTTTCTGCAGTTCTCTTGCCTCCTTCTGCACCTCACTTGCCTCTTTCTGCAGTTCACTTGCCTCTTTCTGAACCTCACTCTCTTCTTTCTGCACCTCTCTTGCCTCTTTTTGCTCCTCACTTGCTTTTTTCTGCATCTCTCTTGCCTCTTTCTGCAACTCTGTTGCCGCTTTCTGCAACTCTGCACCCTTCTTGTCTCTTTCAGCACCTCTGTCACTTTTTTCTGCACTTCTACACCCCTCTTTCAGCACATATGTTGCTTATTTCTGCACTTCTCTTGCTTCCTTGTGCATCCATCTTGCCTCTTTCTGCACCTCTCTTGCCTTTTTCTGCTATTCTCTTGCCTCTTTCTGCACCTCTTTTGCTTCTTCCTGCACTTCTCTTGCCTCTTTCAGTACCACTCTTGCCTCTTTCTGCAACTCTGTTGTTTCTTTCTGTACTTCTCTTGCCTTTTTCTGCACCCTTCTTGTCTCTTTCAGCACCTCTGTTGCTTCTTTCTGCACTTCTATTCCATCTTCCTGCACCCCTCTTGCCTCTTTCTGTACCCTTCTTGCCTCTTTGTGCACCTCTCCTACCTCTTTCTGTACCCCTCTTGTCTCTGTCTGCACCTCTGTTGGTTCTTTCTGCACTGCTCTTGCTTTAATCTGCACAACGTTTGTAAATGTCTGTATCCCCTTGCCTCTTTCTGCACCCCTGTTCCATCTTTCTGCACCTTTCCTGCCTGCTTCTGCACCTCCTTGCCTCTTTTGCACCTCCGTTGCTTCTTTCTGCACCCCTCTTGCCTCTTTCAGCACCTCTGTTGCTTATTTCTGCACTTCTCTTGCTTCTTTGTGCACCCCTCTTGCCTCTTTGTGCACATCTCTTGCTTCTTTCTGCACTTCTCTTGCCTCTTTCTGTACTCCTCTTGCCTGTTTCTGCACCTCTGTTGGTTCTTTCTGCACTGCTCTTGCTTCTTTCTGTACCTTTTTTTCAAATCTCTGCATCCCTCTTGCCTCTTACTGCACCCCTGTTCTCTCTTTCTGCACCTTTCCTGCCTGTATCTGCACATCTCCTGCCTTTTTCAGCACCTCTGTTGCTTCTTTCTGAACTTCTATTGCTTCTTTCTGCACCCCACCTGCCTCTGTCTGTACCCCTCTTGCCTCTTTCTGCACCTCTCCTTCCTCTTTCTGCACCTCTCTTACCTTTTTCTGCTGTTCTCTTGCCTCTTTCTGCACCTCTCTTGCCTTTTTCTGCTTTTCTCTTGCCTCTTTCTGCACCTCACTTGCCTCTTTCTGTACCCCCTTGCCTCTTTCTGCACCTCTGTTGGCTCTTTCTGCACTTCTCTTGCTTGTTTCTACACCTCTCTTGTGTCTTCATGCACCTCTGTTGCCTCTTTTGGCACCTCACTTTCTTCTTTCAGCACCCCTCTTGCCTTTTTCTGCACCCCTCTCCCCTCTTTCTACATCTTTGTTCCCTCATTCTGTACCTTTCCTGCCTGTTTTGACACCTCTCTTGCCTCATTCTGTACCTATGTTGCTTCTTTCTGCACTTCTCTTGCCTCTTTCTGCACTCTTCGCTCCTCTCAGCACCTCTGTTGCTTCTTTCTGCACTTCTCTTACTTTTTTCTGTACCCCTTTTGCCTCTTTGTCCACCTCTCCTACCTATTTCTGTACCCCTCATGCCTCTCTTTGCACCTCTGTTGGTTCTTTCTGCACTGCTCTTGCTTCTTTCTTCACCTCTTTTGCAAATTTCTGCTGTTCTCTTGCCTCTTTCTACACCTCTTTTGCTTCTTCCTGCACTTCTCTTGCCTCTTTTAGTACCACTCTTGCCTCTTTCTGCAACTCTGTTGTTTCTTTCTGTACTTCTCTTGCCTTTTTCTGCACCCTTCTTGTCTCTTTCAGCACCTCTGTTGCTTCTTTCTGCACTTCTATTCCATCTTTCTGTACCCCTCTTCCTTCTTTCTGCACCCCTCCTGCCTCTTTCTGTACCTCCCTTGTCTCTTTGTGTACCTCTCCTACCTTTATCTGTACCCCTCTTGCCTCTTTATGTACCTCTGTTGGCTCTTTCTGTACTGTTCTTGCTTCTTTCTGTACCTCTTTTGTAAATCTCACTTGCCTATTTCTGCACTACTCTGGCTTCTTTCTACACCTATGTTGCTTGTTTCAGCAATTCTCTTGCCTCTTTCTGTATTTTACTTGCTTCTTTCTGCAATTCTCTTGCCTCTTTTGGCACCTCTGTTGCTTCTTTCTGCAATTCTCTTGCCTCTTTCTGCACCTCTGAGTTAGAGGCAGTTTTAATACCCCAGCCCTATTATGTACTAGGGCCTTACAGGGGAGGCCATGCCAATCACAGGTGTGTTCACAGTGTTCTAAGTGTCTTTCAGCATAGCACTGGCTCCAGGCCTGGTTAGTCAGAGTCAGTTACCACCAGTACCAGTCACCAAAAAGTTGGGGGCACAGGATGACTTTGCAACAAGGCCTCTTTTTGCACCTCTGTTGCCTCTTTCTGCATTTCTCTTGCTTCTTTCTGCAGCTTTCTTCCTCTTTCTGCACATGTCCTACCTCTGTAGGCATAGTTAGAAATTAACATTTCAAAAACCTTTGAAATTCACTAAAAAACCATAGGTTTCAGGGACGTTATAGTTAGAAATTAGCATCTAAAAAACCTTTGAAATTCACTGAAAAAAACATAGGTTTCAGCGACGTTATAGTTAGAAATTAGCATTTAAAAAACCTTTGAAATTCATTGAAAAAAACAGAGGTTTCAGGGACGTTATAGTTTGAAATTAGCATTAAAAAAACCTTAGACATTCACAGAAAAACACATAGGTTTCAAGGACGTTCCAGTTAGAAATTATTATTTACAAAAACCTTTGAAATTCACTGGAAAAAACAGGTTTCAGGGACATTATAGTTAGTTGGACATTTCACTCGTACAAAACCAGAGAAATTCGGCCGTTATAGTTAGTTGAGCTAAGTATAACTCGCGCCCCCGCAATGCACTGCTGATGACATCACATGTTACATCAGTCATGACTTAGCCAGTGACATCACTGATGACATCACTTATGATATCTCAAACTTATGTTTTTTTCAGTGAATATATATATGTGTGTGTGTATGTTTTGATTCTCTTCTCTTTCGTTGATAACAAAAAATACAATAGGTATTGATGCAATTACTGTTCTACATCTCTCCTTTAATATGGTACTACACCAGGGATAGATAACAACAAATTTAATTTAATTTTATTTTGAATGATTGGCCAATCTGCCTTTAACCCCTTCCCCGCTCATGAGCCACGGGTGCGCTGTGCTCATGACGAAGTGGTTCCGTCATGCTGTGGCCGTTGGCGGCCGCTCCGCCCACGCGGCGCTAATTCCCCGCCTGTGCGGGTGATTAGCGCAGTGGGCGGAGACGTGACGGAACCACTCCGTCATGAGCACAGCTCACCCGTGACTCGTGACGGAGTGGTTCCATCATGAGCACAGCACCACCGCAACTGCCCCCAAACCCCCCCAGCGCCGCGGCGGAATTCCTGCCGCGGCGAAGGGGTTAATGATTGGTGTTTTGTTACATCGTTCGCCTACTCACTGATCTAATCAATGCCGATTATGTTTATGTACACACGTGATTCATGAGAGGAGAGTAATCCAACAGCTGGTCTTACGTTACTGTTGTTGCAAGAGCAATTAAAATCTCCGTGCATATTCAAACGCTGTATGACTCTATAAGGTTTTTGCACTTTAAGTACTTTACAAGTTCATATATGAGGTCATGCAGCTCAAAATCATTGATTCTAAATCGAATGTGATCAACAGAACCTTTGTTCCCTTAATAACATGTTTTTAAATTTTGGATTTTGTTTTTTGTAAATTGGGGGTGGGTCAAACCAACCCCTTTTTAAACACCCTACACTCGTTATCACATGACCCAGACGAAGACCTCTGGACGAAACGCGTAGGTCGTCCTTTTTGTTACCTGACGCACCCTGCACTTTGCATGCTTGAAAATTAATGGAGAAATAATTAATAAAGCAAAATAAACAAGAAGTGAACGACTTTAACTTGCCTGGATCTGCTGTTGTTTGTGCTGCCTTTCTGTTACCCTCTGGGACTCTGTTGTGTATTGTTGAGGATTTACACGGAAAACGCTTTTCCAAGTAATACGTGGTATCGGACCACGAAGGATAAGCACCCGAACGTGAAGCGGCGTTTCTGTCTTCCGACAACTCAGCGGTGGATTCCTGAAACAGCGCCTGCTTCCAAGACCCACGACCTGGTGGATTAACTTTGAGCAAGGTAATTGGGAATATTGGCGTTCGGCGAAGCGGGGGGCTTTGGGGTAAGGGCTGGGGGCAGCAAGGTGGTTTCTCCAGAGGGGTCCACCGGTAATTCTGCCCAACTCAGTCCGCGCTCAATTGCTAAACACCGATGCACCGAGATTCCAAACCCGGTATTGCCGTATTGCTCAGACAAAAGAAGGGGCCTCTGGTCCATGTAGTTCGGTTTGAGTGGAATCACGAGGAGAACATTAACAAGGCTTGAAACGGCTCCCGGAACAATAGAGTATGTAATTCCTACCTCTGAAAAACATCAGCAACGTGGCAAAACAGCCACAGTGTTCACGTTTCATTTCTCCTTTTAAGATTAATTGTGCGTCAGGAACAAAGTGTATGTTTATTTAAGGGAACAATTTGAAATTAAAGTACTACTTGCAACAACGAATCAACGAAATAAGGAGGCTTGTCAAATCAACTTGTGGAATAGAATGCAGCCATTACGTAGGTGTTCAGACACAACTCTTTGAACGAAGTTTCAGTTTACACAAATTTTACAAACCCATCTCTACTAAAACAATGGCTGACCGCTGGTCCAAACTAGGCCTGGGCAAAAATTTCGTTCCATTCGCGGAAATTGCGATAATTTGACATTTTTGCGTTCCGCGGAGAGCGCGAAAATGTCAACAATTCCGGTTTCCGCAGCTTGGCGATAATTTGTTTCTTGCTCGCGCTGTAAAATAATACATTCTCACGCGCGCGCGATCGCCTTACCTGAATCCCTGCGTTCGCCGACAAGTTTTCTTGATCCGGTCGCGTTCTCCATGAGATGTTGTATTGTTTTTAGCCATTTGCGCTGTCTCGCGACAGTTCGCGCCCGCAGTGACGTCATGCGTCGCGCGATCACGTCTTTCTTCTCGCGATCATGCACCGCGAGAACAACTCAAAACAAGATGGCCGCGCCCGCAAGCAACCACATGGGTAAGTTGGCGACCCGCAACCATGCAGAAAATCTCGCGAACATGCCGGAAAAAAACTTCCGCATCTTCGCGATATTTCTGCTTGTTTGCGATAATTTTAAACATTCTCGCGATAATTTGCGAAGGTTAATTCCGCAAATTCCGCCCACCCCTAGTCCAAACGAGAACAACTTTTAAAGGATATGTTCGACGATGAAGGAGAACTAACAGCGGGGCACAGCCAGCACAGTACTAAAAAAACAGGGTCAATGAATTCACCTAAACAATTGCTAAAAGAGTTAGAACAAGCAAGAATAGTAGAGATTAACAAATGGTGGGAGAGTGTCACTTTAAAAAAATACATTGACTGTAAGAGAGTCCCTAGTGACCTACAAATCTTTGTTCTACCTACTCTGAGCGATTTGGATTCAGATCTGTTGTTGAAATGGCAATCAGATACAAACAAATGCTCTATGAAATTAATTAATACCTTGATTATACATGCCGAAAGGAGACTATCACAAACAATGGAGAAAATAAAAGATTTGGAAAAAACACTGGAAAATTTCAAGGAAACACCAGAGGGCAATAAAGTATTTGAGGATATGGAAAAGAAATTGAAAAAACATGAGGAAGAGGTACAAAACAAAAAAATATGAACGTTTCAGTGTGATAAAATAGATTACGCCACAGGAAGTGTTTATACCTTTGCCAGAAGATATGATGCAAACTCCAAGAAACAATCAATGGATCGAGCTCTAGACCAGACAACAGCACATCATGCGAAAGCTGCTAGAATGTCAAGCGCAGAGAGCTCAGAAATAAACTCAGGAGATGAAGGACTACCAACAAACAGATTGGGATTGGATTCTTCCGGGGAAATGGATCTGGTGAGAATGACGACGCGAGGAAGAGGAAGAGGTATCCCTCGAAAAACGGAAAATCAATCAAAAGAACCAGACGGGGGCTCAAAAAACAAACACAAAAAATGAGAGACACAAAGAAATAGAGATCCCTTCACCACTTGACAGACCTCAACATCAAGAAAATAATCTGGTCATTAATCTCTCCTCCAAAAAACTAACTAACAAGTATCGTAATCTATTTAACAAAGGACTAACGTTCTGCCCTTCTAACAGTATGGACTGGCAATGTCCAGGGTAGACTTATACCTCTTCTGCCGCAAACTCAAATTGAAAAAATATTTTGCGCCAATGCCAACAAGAACTTTGGGACAGCAAAACTCAGAACCTCTAACACCACCCACCCTTAATGATCTTGTGCCTTTAACAACAGTGCATAGTTTATTGTCTGAAAGTGACATAAATACACCAGTGTAAATAGTGGACAGGATGAAATCAGAAATCTGTGCAGCAATGGCGATCACAACAAATTTAACTATTAGCAGCCAATGCAAGTACAGGTCAAGATTTTGCCCACAATTACCAGCGGGCAATAGAGTTGATATATATTCCAGGAACTAATGACGGAGGAATTACGCACTATTTACATCAAAGAAAGGAAGAGGAATAAAAACAAACTTGGAAACATGTCTCATGACGACAGGTGGGCTCTGAATGATTTAAGATTGGATGACAAGATCGTCATAAAACCATCCGACAAAGGGGGCAAAATTGTAGTCATGGATGCTCAAAAATACTACTCTGAAATCAAGCGACAATTGAACGATCCGTCTAACTATGAAAGACTTAAGGAGGACCCGACACCTATGATCATGAACATATTCCATAAAATGCTTCAGGACTGGCACCAGGATGGATTGCTTGATGAGAATGAGTTGGGCTATCTGCTGATTAAACATCCGGTAACACCAACGATTTACGTACTACCAAAGGTACATAAAAACCTAGACAATTCACCGGGACGTCCAATTGTCAGTTCCTGTTGTTCCCTACTAGAGAATACCTCAAGATTCCTTAATATCTTTTTATTCCCATTCGTACAAGATCTACCATCCTACATCAGAGACTCGATGGACTTCTTAAACAGGATCGCCAACATACCCTGGAAAGATGAGTATACAATGATAGCCATTGACGTTGTATCACTGTACACTTCAATTCGGCATGAAGATGGGATCAAAGCCTGTGAATCCTTTCTTTGATCAAGATCATTAAATGTACTCCAACAGACCAATATGTTAGTAGAAATGCTACGTTTCTGCCTCAAGAACAACATCTTAATTTTTAACAAAAAATATTATAAGCAAAGCAAAGGTATAGCAATGGGGACTTCCTTGGCGCCCACATATGCGAATCCCACCATGGGTATGTGGGAGGCAGAACAAATTTGGTCAGACAAAAACAAACAGATGATGGAGCACATTGTACTCTGGTTACGTTATATAGACGACCAATTTTTAATAAG
This sequence comes from Triturus cristatus, assembly GCF_964204655.1. Lineage (NCBI taxonomy): Eukaryota > Metazoa > Chordata > Amphibia > Caudata > Salamandridae > Triturus > Triturus cristatus. Next base: position 432,828,780 of record NC_140583.1, read on the forward strand.
GCAGGGAAACACAGAGGATCTTACTATCTTCCTCAAGAGTCTCAACAACAACACTTTCCAACTCCAATTTATGTACATCATCAGTAAAATAGAAATAGACTACCTGGACATACATGTCTACATAAAAGACCAGAAAATCTGTACAACACTCTTCCGAAAAACAACTGCATGCAATAGCATTCTGTCAGCCAACAGTGCTCATCCGAAGTGTTTAAAATGGAGTGTCCCATACGGAGAATTTTTAAGAGCACGAAGGAATTGCTCGGAGGAAGTGGAGTTTCTTTCACAACTTGATGAGATGTACTGGAGATGCCTAACCAGAGGATATCCCATAACAGTGTTAGTTAATGCAAAATCAAGAACTTTACAGAAAAAAAGAGAAGCCTTACTACTTCCAAAGAGAACAACCATGGAACAGGGTGAGGATCCAGAGAGGAACAAAGTAAGATACATTACGCAATTCAATTCATCCAGCAAAATAATAAGGGATACACTTCAAGATCACTCGAAAATCCTAAGAAAAGATGATGAACTAAAGGAAATGACATCAGGGCATCTTAACATCACATATAAAAAGGCACCCTCTCTGGGAGATATCTTCACGCATAGCCACTATCAAAGAACTGACCAAGCTGGCAGTAAGGCACAATGGTTAAGAGCAAAAGGATTCTTTAAATGCTCAAAATGCAAAGCATACCGTCATGGCATGAATCAACAGAAATCTAACACCATGTCTGGCGAACAAAAGGTCATTAAAGAAAGAATCACCTGTGAAACCACACACGTGGTTTATGCCTTAAAATGTGAATGCGGTAAGGAGTACATAGGTAGTACCGTTAACACACTAAAACTGCGCATTTTACAACATATGAGGGCAACAAAGAATAAAGACTTTGCTTATGCAATCGCCAAACATATTTGGAATGTACATGATGGCAACTTTGACAACCTAAAATACTATGGAGTTGAACACATCCCTCCGAACATCAGAGATGGAGATCGTGACCAGCTACTAAGACAAGCAGAATCTAGATGGATCATCATGAAAGGAACAGAGATGCCATGGGGCTTGAATGCAGATGCCGAACTGCACAATTTCCTATGACTAATTCTCTGGACAAGCCTAGTCGTAGAGACAATGATCCATAGTTAAGAATGCTATAATGTCATCAGTATAAACTCAGCCTTAACCTATAGGAATATTATGTTTTGTTTTGCAATAGCTATACCTTACGGGAGATATCAAGCGGCAAACTAAGTTATCCGGTTTTGGATGATGTTCTTACCAAGATGCTTATTTGAAAGATTAGAAATATAGATCAAACCCAGCATAGATGTGGGGGATTCTCTCATGATTGGTTTGTTTGTGGTTGTCTTTGGCAAATTGTTATATGTTGTTCTAGTTAACTTAAGAGGATGTGGAACTGTTAAGAGGAAGTATATGAATAGTGGGATACAGTAGAATCTCAGACACAGTGCGGTACTTCACCAAAATGTTTTGATTCTCTTGTCTTCCCTTGATGACAGGAAATACACTAGGATATGATACAATTACTGTTCTACATCTCTCCTCTAATCTGGTACTTCACCAGGGATAGATAACAACAAATTTTATTTTAAATGATTTGCCAATCTGTCTTTAATGGATGGTGTTTTGTTACATCGTTCGCCTACTCACTGATCTAATCAATGACGATTATGTTTATGTACACACATGATTCATGAGAGTAATCCAACAGCTGGGCTTACGTAACTGTTGTTGCAAGAGCAACTAAAATCTCCGTGCATATTCAAACGCTGTATGACTCTATAAGGTTTTTGCTCTTTAAGTACTTTACAAGTTCATATGTGAGGTCATGCAGCTCAAAATCAGTGATTCTAAATCGAATGTGATCAACAGAACCTTTGTTCCCTTAATAACATGTTTTTAAATTTGGGATTATGTTTTTTGTAAATTGGGGCAGGGTCAAACCAACCCCTTTTTAAACACCCTACACTCGTTATCACATGAACTGGACGAAGGCCTCTGGCTGAAATGCGTAGGTCGTATTTTTTGTTACCTGACCCACCCTGCACTTTGCATGCTTGAAAATTAATGGAGAAATAATGAAAAAGCAATAAACAAGAAGTGAACAACTTTAACTTGCCTGGATCTGCTGTTGTTTGTGCTGCCGTTCTGTGACCCTCTGGGACTCTGTTGTGTATCGTTGAGGGTTTACACGGAAAACTCTTTTCCATATATCTATCTATATATATATATATATATATATATATATATATATCAATTCCTCCTTTCGCAACACCAGCCGGTGTTGCTGCAAGACACGGACACAGGTATGCTGGTACGAGTATTTTGCTCAGTTTATTTCCACTCAAACTTCAATCCGGTTCTGACGCGTTTCGACCGACACAGCGGTCTTGATCACATGGTTTACACGAACAGAACGTGGTGCTTTTAAATCAAATGTGTGACACCTTACGTATAGACATGAAAAAAATACTTTACGTATAGGCATAGAAAAAATACTATCGCTTTGTTGAGATTCTCTCTCATAGGAATATACCAGGATAAATCCTGTACACTATTATAAATGACAATTTCCAGAAATGTACTATTACAATGAATGTATCCATATACAATGAAAAAAGGTAAAAACAAGGTAGTTTGCTCAAATGCGCAATACTAGTTGGTATACTAAGCTGAATGGGGAGATGGACATAGGAAAAACTTCAATTTCCAATGATGTGCAAAATACGCAATATATGTGCAAAAATACGCTAGATGGAAGTATATGTGCAAATACAGCAAGATGTGCAAATCTGCTAAAGAAAATGTGCAAATCTGGCAATCTATATATTTGAATGTGCAAATACGGCTCAATATACATAACCCCCATATGATATGCAGAATATGCAAAGCATATATTATAAACCAACATTATATCCTAAATGCATTATACATGGAACAATTCTAAAATAAGTCTGGAAAAATAGGAAAAAAACCCTATACTCTTATACTTAATGTCTAGTAGAGTCACAAAAAGATGGCACACAGATAATACTGTAAAAGCACAACTAAAAACACATAATGTGTGAATATGTGTAGGCCGCGAGGAAGCTTATAGATTAAAATACCCGTAATATCTACTCATAAAACTAAACTCCGGTGCACGGGAAAGATATGAGATGTCAAAGTTACTCCTCTCACATCTTCATGACTATAGGAAACTCATAGTGATGTAACTGTACATACAAGTATTGGTAGACCAAAGGGAAACAGAGAGAGGACCCATATGTGCACATTATGCTGATGAACCCACAAATTTGCAATACTCAATACTGATCTTAAAATCTCATAAAAATGGTGCAAATCTTCCCATTTGTTCAAACCTCCTGGTATACGGGTGTCTAGCTCCAGTATATATTTACACTCCAATTGCCTAAGGGTTTTTTCACGATTGCCCCCTCTCTTTTGCTTAGGTACCGAATCTATAATAAAGTAGCTCAGACAGCTCAGATTGTTGTTATGGCAAGCTTTAAAATGTCTGGCTACTGGGTACGCAGGATCGGAGTTGACTATAGCACGTAAGTGCTGCAGAATTCTATTGTAAGCTTGTAGCTTTGTACTGCCGACATATTGAAGTTTGCATGTACATTGCAATATATAAACCACATGATCAGTGCGACAGGTATAATGACCCTTCAAATATTTGGGCTTGTCGCTGAAAGGTGTCATATAGTGGTAGGTGTTGGTTCCAAACTTACAAGCTCTGCACGAGGAGCATTTAAAAAATCCTTTTGTGGGAGTAAGCCAGGTGCCTCCTACTGATACTTCCGGACTACTGGAGACCAGTTCGTCCCTCATAGAGAACGCACGTCTATATGTGACGGTAGGAGTATTGGGAAGTACTGTCTTTAGAGTGGGGTCAGTCAACACAATGGGCCACTCTTTACAGATTATTTTTTTAATTTTCCTGGCCTGTCTGCTGTAGGTTGTGATCAATCTCATTTCACTTTTGCTCGAATCGTTATCAGGAGCAGTACTGGTAACTGCTGGAGTTTCCTGATTCGCGGTATTTTTGACTACCAAAAGATCATCCCTATTTCTGAGATTTGCTTTAGTCATAGCTTTATTTAGACTAAGTTCCTCATATCCACGCGCTAACAGCCTATTCTTAGCATCCAACTGATGTTGGTCGCGCGCTGCAATAGTGCTACACGCTCTGTGGATACGCAGGAATTCCCCATATGGAATACTTTTTATATTGTGTTGTGGGTGGAAACTCTCTGCGTGCAGTACCGTGTTTCCTGATGTCTTTTTACGAAACAAACTAGTCTCTAATACCCCGTCATGAACATGTACCGTTACATCAAGAAAGTTGACCACGCTGGTGCTCACATCTACTGTGAATTCCAGATTCAGGTCGTTATCATTGATGTTTTTGGCAAATTCAAATGCTTCATTTTCCGTGCCCTTCTAAATGACAAACACGTCATCTATGTAACGCCACCATGCCAGAATGTTGTTCGACCACTGTTTCACAAAGCGGGTCCTGAGGACATGCTTCTCCCACCAGCCTACATGTAAACATGCATAGCTAGGAGAGAAGCATGCCCCCATCGCCACGCCTCTCAATTGTTGAAACAACTCACCATTAAACTGAAACATATTATTATTAAGACAAATACGAATCATTTTCAATAACATGTTGTTGTGGTTGTAAAACTCAATGTCTCTTTCACCCAAAAAATGAGCCACAGCCTTCAACCCATCTTCGTGAGCTATACTAGTGTATAGTGCTGTGATGTCCATAGTCATAAGAACAGCATCAGAAGGCAAGTTTAGATTATTCAATTTATGTAAAAAGTCCATGGTATATCTTAAATAGCTAGGCAAGTTGATCACTAGTTCCTGGAGGAAAAAGTCTATGTATTTCGAGGTATTCTCAAATGTACCATTGATTGCCGATACTATAGGGCGTCCTGGAATCGGTTTGACTCCCTTATGCACCTTGGGGATGAAATATATACTCGGAAGAATCGGATACTCCTTATTCAAAAATTGTAGTTCTTCCTTCGTAAGCATGTTTTGATTCTCTTGTCTTCCCTTGATGACAGGAAATACACTAGGATATGATACAATTACTGTTCTACATCTCTCCTCTAATCTGGTACTTCACCAGGGATAGATAACAACAAATTTTATTTTAAATGATTTGCCAATCTGTCTTTAATGGATGGTGTTTTGTCACATCGTTCGCCTACTCACTGATCTAATCAATGACGATTATGTTTATGTACACACATGATTCATGAGAGTAATCCAACAGCTGGTCTTACGTAACTGTTGTTGCAAGAGCAACTAAAATCTCCGTGCATATTCAAACGCTGTATGACTCTATAAGGTTTTTGCTCTTTAAGTACTTTACAAGTTCATATGTGAGGTCATGCAGCTCAAAATCAGTGATTCTAAATCGAATGTGATCAACAGAACCTTTGTTCCCTTATTAACATGTTTTTAAATTTGGGATTATGTTTTTTGTAAATTGGGGCAGGGTCAAACCAACCCCTTTTTAAACACCCTACACTCGTTATCACATGAACTGGACGAAGGCCTCTGGCTGAAATGCGTAGGTCGTCTTTTTTGTTACCTGACCCACCCTGCACTTTGCATGCTTGAAAATTTATGGAGAAATAATGAAAAAGCAATAAACAAGAAGTGAACAACTCTAACTTGCCTGGATCTGCTGTTGTTTGTGCTGCCGTTCTGTGACTCTCTGGGACTTTGTTGTGTATCGTTGAGGGTTTACACGGAAAACTCTTTTCCATATATCTATATCTATATATATATATATATATATATATATATATATTAATTATCTACTGGCGGTCGCCAGTAGATAGTTATAGTTAGGACTGAGTTTCCATAGGAACTTTGGCGCCGGTTGACGAATCCTCGCGAAATTTTCAAAACTATTGGGGCGCTCCGCTCAGCTCCTACCCTGAAAGTCTCGGGGTGATTCGTCAAGCGGGGGCCGACAAAAAAAGGGGGTCCCAAAACACGTTTTCCCAATGCATTTTGCCATAGGACCTTTAGTCGAAGGTACAGCCCGAACGGCTGAACAGAATTACTTGCAATTTGGCAAAGAGGTAGTCCTTAGGTCAGGGATGTGCCTTTTGCATATATGGTGTCAATCTGTTCAGTAGTTCCTGAGAAAATTGCAGTTAAAAGCACATAAATATCTATAGCCGCGGACCGTGTGCGCACCGTGCCGTGCGCGAGCGTAATTCTGATTGGTGGTTACATGTCAGTCAACATTCGAATCGGTCGAAATCAGGAAGTGTTGTCCGCCATTTTGTGTGTGACAGTGAAAAAGAAAGGTGGATAACGTGACAAGGGGGCAGGGTACAGAGTTCCTGACCCCTAGCTTTTTTCAGGGGGTCCCTGAAGGACCATGAAGGGTGAAAAAATCATTTTATTTATTTTTAAAAAATCATGGGTTGCGCGTAAGGTGCGCGCACGGCGGAATCGTAAAAAAAATAGAATTAAAAATCAAATTTAAGTGTTTAGATGTCAGGTGGCTCTAAAAAGAGCCGTTGTGTTAATTAAGGGACAGAGGAAAAAAAACATGGCAAAAATTATAGGGTGCCGCATGTGTGCTGCTGTATCTTGGTCTCTATTAGGGGAATGCTGGTGTCCCCATAAGAGACAAGAGCATTACACGCATTGTACCGTATATGCACCCTCTTAAACAGAGGGTGTATATCCAGAGGAACCGAAGCAGGTGAAGCTGCCGCCGCAGATGAAGTGCTCGGCTGAGCTGCCGATGATGTGCTCGGCTGAGCTGCTGCGGATTTGCTCGGCTGAGGTGCTGGAGGGTTTTCTCTAGCAGCTCGAGCATAAGCCACAGGATGTACATCACTAACGTGCCTGATCATAGTGAAAATACTAAAAGAGTATTTATTTTTAGGATCTCCTCTTGATAAGACACGATCACAAAGAGTGCAGGTGACTTTTGGAGCATTCACCTTCTTCTGCCCGTCTGGAAATGTAAAAAATTGCCATATAAAAGAGTCTTTCTGTTTCCTCTGTCTCTGTCTCACAAGGGTCTCCTGCTCACTCCCAGAAGATGACTGCTGCTCTGCCATTCTCAAGTACTGGAGTACTGGAAAAGCTGCTCAGCTCCTTCTCCCAGGGAATCAGAAGTAATAATGAGGGGAGTGGGTGTGGTGTTGGAAGTTTCTGGAACTGAAACTACTATAAACCAATGAAAAGTGTTGTTTCTTAATCACATGACCTGAAACTACTATAAACCAATGAAAAGTGTTGTTTCTAAATCACATGACTTGCCGTGCGCGCACCGTGTGCGTACGGTGCGCGCACGGAGCACGCATGCATGCGCGTATGGAACACGCGCGCATGCGCGTACGCGCATGGAGCACGCACGCATGCGCGTACGGAGCACGTGCGTATGGAGCACGCACGACGTATGCATGCGCACGTGGAGCATGTACGCATGCGCACACGGAGCACGTACGCATGCGTGCACCGTGCACGCACCGTGTGCGCACGGTCAAAAACCCTTAAAAAAAAGTGTTTATAAGTTTATAGAAGATATGAACTATGCTGTTCAACTCTATCCAAATTTCAAAAAAAAACAACTGAGCCATTCCATATTACAGGATAAAGTTAATCTATAACTATATATATAGGTAGCTTATTGTAAAATAAATATTTTAAAAATATAATAATACATTCATAAATTAGCATTTAAGAAACCTTGCAAATTCACTTAAAAAACCATAGGTTTCACCCACGTTATAGTTAGGAATTAGCATTTAAAAAACCTTGCAAATTCACTGAAAAAACCATAGGTTTCACACACGTTATAGTTAGGAATTAGCATTTAAAAAACCTTGCAAATTCACTGAAAAAACCATAGGTTTCACACATGTTATAGTTAGCTGGACATTTCACTCGTAAAAAACCAATGAAATTCCCCCGTTATAGTTACTGTAGGCAACTATAACTCACGCGACCGTAATCCTCTGCTGATGACATATGTGTCTTTATGAAAAAAAAATATTTGTAATATATGTATAGCTAAAATTTAATGGAAGAAGACATGGGCAAATAAGTGTCTAAATACAGTATTAGCATCAGCAGAGGATTACGGTCGCGTGAGTTATAGTTGCCTACAGTAACTATAACGGGGGAATTTCATTGGTTTTTTATCAGTAAAATGTACAGCTAACTATAACATGTGTGAAACCTATGGTTTTTTCAGTGAATATATATATACATCTATCTATCTATCTATCTATCTATCTATCTATCTATCTATCTATCTATCTATCTATCTATCTATCTATCTATCTATCTATCTATCTATCTATCTATCTATCTATCTATCTATCTATCTATCTATCTATCTATCTATCTATCTCATATATATAACTAGTTGTTGCATTTGCAGAGTGGTGCAGAAAGGGGGCTGGGTCTCCGACCAGCGCTCAGGAATTTCGCTGCGTAGGTCTTACGTACCAGGAGGGCTTCCAGGAGGGCTTCCTGGGCCCCAAAGTCCCTCAGGAGTAAAGTGGACTCCATCCCCCAACCCGTAGTGTGCCAGGAGGCACGTTGGCAGAGTGGTGGAGAAAGGGGGGTTGTGGCCTCTGAAGACCTCTTAGCAATACCACTGTGTGGGACTTACTGGAGGTAACAGGAGGGTTAGTTAGCCCCCAAGGACGTCATTGGGGGCCAAATACCCCTCCTAATACCTCCAGTAAGTCCCACACAGCAGCATTGGTAAGTTCTCAAAGCAGGCCATGCCCCCTTTGCACACCAGTCTGCAAACACTCTACCCGGTGCGCTTTTGGATGGGGATTAAAGTCCCCTTCGATGCTGGGGGTCCTTAGAGGCAAACTAGCCTACCTTACACCTCCAGTAAGCCCCAGATAGTGCGATTGCTAACGTGAACACAGGCCACGCCCCCTTTCCCCACCACTCTGCACACATGCCTCCTGGCGCGCTCTTGGTTGGGGGATGAAGTTCCCTTGCCTACTGAGGGTCCCTGGGGGCAAACCAGCCCTCCTGTTATCTCTAGTAAGCCCTGCACAGATGGATTGCTGAGAGTGATCTGAGGCCACGCCCCCTTTTTACACCACTCTGCAAACGTGCTTCCGGGTGCACTGCTGCTTGGGGGATGAAGTCCACTTTAGTCCTGAGGTCCACAGGACACAAGAGGACCTCATCGGCCCACCAGCAGTGCGCCAAGAGGTGCGTTTGCAAAGTGGTGTAAAAAAGGGGCGTAGCCTCGGACCACCTCTCAGCAATCCCACTGTGTGGGGAATACTGGAGGTACCCGGTGGGCTAATTGGCCCCTAAGGACCCTTAAGAATCTAGGGGACTTAATCGCCCAATCCAAAACGCGCCAGGAGGCGCGTTTGCAGACTGATGCAGGGAGGGGGAGGGGCCTCCGGCTAGATACTGGCTTTTTTTCTCTTATTGTTATAGTTAGAAGGGGACTGTGTGGCCCCCCTACTCTCAATATTTTATGGGCCCTGCGACCCCATCCCCCAGGGCCTGCGACATTTCTTTAAAAAAAAAAAAAAAGAAAACAGGAAGGAGCCGAGAAGGAAGGGAGCATGGCCTCATTTAAAAATATTTATACGGGAGGGGTGACGCGTGCCCCTCCTTCCTTGGGTCACGTCTGGCCCTGGGGACTGACCAGCCTTTATTTTTATTTTAGAGGGGGTCTGCATGGCCCTCCTCCTGAGGCCAATTATGGCACCAGGGACCCCAACCTCCGGGGCCAGCCTTCTGTTTAAACAAAATAAAATATAATTAATTAAAAGGGATGGGGCATGGCCTCATTTAAAAAAAAATATTTATATGGGAGGGGGGCCGCGTGCCCCTCCTTCCCTGGGTCACTTCTGGCCCTGGGGACTGGCCAGCCTTTATTTTTATTTTAGAGGGTGCACGCATGGCCCCCCTCCCGGGCCACTTCTGGCCCAAGGGACCCCATCCTCGGGACTGGCCCGCACGTTTGGGACTGCGGGGGAGCCCCAATGCCCGCGTGGTCCCTGTCAGCTTCCCGCTTCCTGCGGGTGCTGGCATTGCTTTTGGACAAGGGGAGCTGCTGACATGCAGGTCCCCTTGTCCAAAAGAAATCTGCTTTGCTTCGTGGAAGTGAAGTTTCCTGCTCTCGCTTCCACAAATCACAGCAGTGTTTACAATGATAGGGCGAGAGGCGTGCTCCTACCCTGTCATTGCAAATTGCAATGTCCCGGGGTGGGCACCCCAGGCCGTTGCTGAAGCCGGCCCTGGGGGTGGCGGTCCCCAGGGCCATATAGCACTCCAGGAGGGTGGCCGTGCGGCCTCCTCCATCTTATTTAAAGCCCGGGGAAGTGGTGGTCCCCGGGGGCCACTACTGACCCCCGTATTTGATTTAGTCAATGCCCTTTGGAGGTGGTGGTCCCTGGGGCAGTGTGGGGGTACAGAAGCCCCCCCCCTCTTTTATTTCTATTGAAGCCCTTGGGAGGGGTGGTCCCGGGGCTTGGATGGGCACTCGAGGCCCCCCGCACATAATTATACAGATACCTTGGGGAGGTAGTGGTACCCAGGCAGCGTGGGGGCTGGAGCCCCCCACACATAAATTATACAAGCCCCGGGCAGGTGGCTGTCCCTTGGACTGCAGGGGGCCGCGTGCCCCGCATAATATTAATCATGCCCTGGGGAGGTGGAGGTCCCCGAGGCTGCAGGGTCCCCTGTGTGCCCCGCATATATTTTACATATTGCCCCTGGGACATGGCCCACCCGGGGGCTTATTAAAATGAAGGGCGGGACACAGCGCTTCGATTATTTTTTTCTCTTTGGGATTTGCATACACAACGCGAATCCAGACGGAAAACAAATATGCTTTTGTGGGACCCACTGACAGGCCTAGGGGGACAGGGTGTTTCTACTCTGCCCCCTTTTCTTTCCTTTAACCATTTTCTTCCCTTTGTTCTTGTGACTCGGAGTCACAAGATGGCTGCCAACACTTCTTGGTTTGGAGTGTTGAGAGCCAATCCAAATAAAGCTTGTGATCGGGAGAGTTCACGGATTCACCGCGGTCACCGAATATCGATATTTCTTTATTTTTGAAATTCTCAGGAACTACTGAACGGATATACACCATTGAAAAAAAAGAATGCTTTCTGAACCAAGACTTACCTTTTTGCCAAAGTTGGCATAATTCCTATGGAAATTAACATGGAGAAAACACTTTTTGGGACCCCCCTTTTTTCTCGGGCCCGCTCGACGAAGCACCCCGAAACTTTCAAGACAGGAGCTGACCTGATGGAACCATTAGTTTTGAAAATATATATATATATATATTCACAGAAAAAACCATAGGTTTCAGGCACGTTATAGTTAGGAATTAGCATTTAAAAAACCTCAGAAATTCACTGAAAAAACCATAGGTTTCAGGGGTGTTATAGTTAGCTGGAATTTTCACTTGTACAAAACCATTGAAATTCCCCCGTTATAGTTAGTTCAGCTAACTATAACTCGCGCGCCCGCAATGCACTGCTGATGACGTCACATATTACATCACTCATGACATGGTCAGTGACATCACTCATGACATCACTGATGACATCTCAAATGACATCACTGATGACATCACTGATGACATCATCCAGTGAATGTGTGTTTTTCTGAAAATTAAATATGTTTTATATATGTATATCTCAAGGTCGATGGAAGAATAAATGGGTATATAAGTGTCTAAATGGATAATTTGTTTTTGAAAAATTGATTGTTTAACTGACTGATTAAGTGTATCATAGTGAATACATGGCTTAGTGAGTAATGTTTAAATATGTAAATATCTGTATCAGTCTCTCACTTTGTGTATAAGTGGCTGCATGGGTTGGTGAGTAGCTACATGGGTGTCTATATAGGTTATTAGTTGGTTTTTTGAGTATCAGTCTGCGTGTCTGCATGGTTCGGTGGGGGGTATTACGTAGTGCATAGGTGCATGAATGAGTGACTCACTGTTTGTATGTGTTGAAGACAGCATGTGTGCAGGACTGTATGGGTGGATGAGTGTGTGTATGGGTGTGTTAGTGAGGGAATGACTGTCTCAATAGTGTCTTTATGAGTAACTACATATGTTTAAAACTAGTATATGTGACTATTGGTGTATATAAGTGAGTAAATGTGAGAGTGAGAGATTGAAAGAGTTCCTGTATGAATAAGTATGTGTTTCTATAAATGATTGTTTAAAAGACTAAGTATGTGTAAGTTTCCGTAGAAGTAAGTGTGGTGGTGTGTGTATAACTGTATATGCAAGTAAATGTATGTTTGATTCTTTATTAGCATGACTGACTATGTGTGTGAGTAACTCTATGGATGAGTGGCATTCTGTAACAGGATGTATAGGTGTATGAGTACATATGATGAGTGAGTACATGTATGAGTGACTGTATAGGACTGTTGGTGAATGAGTGGATGTGTATGTGGATCTTAGAATTACTGAAGAGGTTGTTGTAACTGGTATTGGTATGTATATTGTTTTGAAAATTTTAGTCTCTATTTTTGATGTGTGTATCAAAGGTTATATTAGGGTGAGAGGAGGTCTGCCACTCTATCACAAGGATGATGTCATCAGTGATGTCATCAGTGATGTCATTTGAGATGTCATGAGTGATGTCATGAGTGATGTCACTGACCATGTCATGAGTGATGTAATATGTGACGTTATCATCAGTGCATTGCGGGCGCGCGAGTTATAGTTAGCTGAACTAACTATAACAGAGGAATTTCAATGGTTTTGTACAAGTGAAAAGTCCAGCTAACTATAACGTGCCTGAAACCTATGGTTTTTTCTGTGAATTTCAAAGGTTTTTTAAATGCTAATTTCTAACTATGCCTACAGAGATAGGACATGGGAAGAAAGAAGAAAAAATGCACAGAAAGAAAAAAAAGAAGTGCAGAAAGAAGCAACAGAAGTCCTCAATGACGAAGAAAAGTGCAGGAAGAAGGATAACGTGCAGAAAGAACAAAAAGAAGAGCAGAAAGAAGCCTTGTTGCAAAATCATCCTGTACCCTCAACTTTTTCAGACGGATACTGGTGGTAACTGAGTCTGACTACCCAGTCCTAGAGCCAGTGCTATGTTAAAAGACACTTAGAATACAGTGAAAATACCTACATACACTAGGGAACATTATGCGTTGGGGTCCCCCTGTGATTAGCATGACCTCCTCTGTAAGCCCCTAGTATATAATAGGGCAGAGGGATTAAAACTACCTCTTAAAACAGGCCACAGGGCGTTTTTGCACACGTTAACTCAGGCCCCGTCCCCTCCCTTCACCACTGTGTAAACACGCCCTGTGTCCGTTTTTAGTTGGGAGATTAAGTTCATTTGAATCCTGAGGGTCCCTAGGGTCCAACTAGCCCACTAGGTACCTCCAGTAAGTGCCACAGAGCTGCGTTGCAGAGAGGTGTAGAAAGTGGCACGGACTGGACCACCTCTCTGCAATGCAGCTCAGTGGCGCTTACTGGAAGCACTTGGTGGGCTAGTTAGCCCCCAGGGGCCCTCAGTATTGAAGGGAAATTATATCCCCAATTTAAAACGTGCCATAGTGCGTGTTTGCACACGTCACCTCAGGCCCCGTCCCCTCCCTTCACCACTGTGTAAACGCGCCCTGTGACTGTTCTAAGTTGAGAGATTAAGTCCCCTTGAATCCTAAGGGTACCTAGGGTCAAACTAGACCACTAGGTACCTCCAGTAAGCGCCACAGAGCTGCGTTGCAGAGAGGTGTAAAAAGGGGCTTGGCCTCAGAACACCTGTCTGCAGCGCAGCTCCCTGGCGCATACTGGAGATGCCTGTTGGGCTAGTTGGCCCTCAGGGACCCTCAGTATTGCAGAGGAATTAATTCCCCAACTTACAACTCACCAGGGGGCGCGTTTGCAGAGTGCTGCAAGGAGGGGGCGTGGCCTCCGGCACGATGCCAGTCTTTTATTTATTTTAATTTTTTAAGAAGGGGGGCTGTGTGGTTCCCCTTCTTATTCTAATTTATTGGCCCTGATGACCCCATCCCCCAGGGCCTGTCTCTTTTTTGACCCCAATCCCCAGGGCCGGCCACTGTTTTTTATTATTTTTAAAAAATATATATTTATAGACACACCTAGGACATGCTTGACAAACCGTACGTACCTATCACCATGACGATTTGCGTGATATTCATTAAAAGGCGACTATGCATACAATGATTCCACGTGGAATGTATTTACACCACTAGTGAAGCTCTGACATGTCTGATGCCCTACCGTGCCTAATCCCGGTAGACACCCTTGTCGTTTATTTATACAAACATGGGTAGCTATTGACGGGCACATTTAATACACATGCACACCAAGCCATTCAAAGGGGATTCGACAAAAATTTGACCAAAACTATGCAAGAAACCCCCCTCACGGTTAATAAAACACACATCCACTGCCGGATGTGTAATACTTTTTATTTTACTCTCTGGAAAGGGGACGAACATCACTTGAGAGTCACAGCGCGCTCCTGGCAGAGCCCAATGCTGTGTTACACCCACCATTGCCTGCTGAGTGCCACACACCTCTGTGTTGTATTCCACCAGCTAGTGCATATGATTTGACACTCTCTAGCCCATGTGCACTGTAACACCACCCCGTGAATATGTCATGCCACACTTGTCTTCGCACGGGTTATATTTAGGGGTGGGCGTAATTTGCGCAATCGCGTTACGCAAATCTCCGCGAAACGGTAAAAAATCTCCGCGAACACGCAGAAATTCCGCGAACACGCGGAATTGCTTGTTCGCGATGCTTTTTTCCTGTTCACAATCGCTGAGTGCGTGCTCGGGGAGAAATATCTCGCCAACACGCATTTTGAGAACGCGAACAAGCAAAAAATTTCGCGAAGTTGCGGAAAGCAGATTTTTGGGCAATTTCGCGTTCTTCGCAAATTCCGCGAGCGGAACGAAATGTACCGGCCAGGCCTAGTTATATTGCCCCATCTAACGTGCCTTCCTCGATGCCTATGTTATAACACACAGTGCTATGCCATACATATTACAATCTGGGATCCATATCTTTGTCACAGTGCATATGCAACGTTACACTCCCCAGCACATATTTTATATTACAACTTTAGAGACTAGTTAGGTTACACAACACTGCCCTGTGCATATTACACTCCAAGGCGCATATCACATAGCACGCGCTAGTGCCTGTGCTATCTTGCGCTCTCCAATGAATCTGTCGTTGCGCACAATGTATTGCATATTATATTTCACGCCCGATTCATCTTATATCACACTTTTTGGTGCATAGTTTATACCATACACTATATCTAGTTTTCATTTTCAATCGTGCTCTCAGGACTATGTTCTATATAACACTGTGTTCACCTACCCTTTTCACGGGCATTACATTTTGCGATAGGGGGTGGAGGGTCAGGGGGTGTTTCTGCCAAGTGAGCCCGGAGTCACAGTTACAAACGTCCTCTTCTTCCTGAATAAAAGTGAGATTATGCTGCATACTTGTTCATATTTTAAGTAGTTCGCACAGACACACGTTTTAAAAACAATAAAGTTCCTAATACCCGCCTTCTCTCAACAGTTAGCTTGCTGCCCCATCCCCCTCCTCCCTATCCTCTGTTGTGTGAATCCATGGACTAGCCTCCTCCCTCCTGCCATGCATGGTCTGATGTGCTGCCACTGCCCTCAATTTAGTATGATGTACCAGTCCACTCCTCCTGCCCTCCATTGCCCAATTCTATGCACCATCATTGACCTCCTGCTTAAACTCTGTGCTTAGCTTGCTGCCCCTATTCTCCTTCCCCCTGCCCTCCAATGTCTTTGTGCATGCCCCTGCTCCATCCTTTTTGCCCACCATGTTCATTGGAACTGCCACTCCTATCTACTCTGAGTGTTCTGTTGAGCTGCCACTCCCCTCCCACCTGCCTAGCATTGTCAGATGACTGTAACCTGTCCTTGCCACCTCCACCCTGCCTGTCCACATGCCATGCCCCTATCCTCTTCCTCCTGTCCTACATGGTCCATTGTACTGCCACACCCTTCTGCCCTCCCTGGTCTGTTGTGCTGCAACTGCTCCTCCTGCCTGCCCCGTGCGGTCTGTTGTGAGGCCCCTTCCCCTGAACTTTCTTGTCTGTGCACAGGTCCTGACCCTCCCTTCTATCCTCCATCGTCCTTTGTGCATGCCCTTCAACCTTCTTCTTGCCCATCATAGCCATTGTGCTGCCACTAACCCTCCCACTTGCCATGCATGGTCTTCTGTGCTGCCATGGCCCCTTCCACCTTCCCTGTGTGGTCAGTTAGCTGCCCCTGACCCCCTCCCACCTTCCCTCCATGGTCTGTGTGTATGCCATCACAGTCTCACTGTTGCTCTTCATGGTGTGTCTTGCTTCTAGTGCCCATCCTGCCTGACCTCCATGGCTATCTTGCTGCTCCTGCCCTGCCCCCTTGCCCCCAGCCCTACTCCCTCCCTACTGGCTTGTCTGTTCCATTGTAATGCCCCTGATCCGTCCCTCCTGCCCTTTATGGTGTTATGCTGCAGCTTTCTCTCCTGTCTGTCCATTATGGTCAGCTAGCTACCATTGCCTCTTGCCCCTCTGTTCTCTGTTGTCCATGTGCATGGTCCTGTCCCCTCCATCTTGCTTTCTATGGATTGTTGTGCTGCACTCCCGTCCTGCATGCCCTGTGTGGTGTATTGTGCTGCTGCAAACCCTGATGCCTGCCCTGCAGGGTCAGTTTGGTGCACCTCTCCATGTCCCTCCTGTCCTCTGTTATCCAAGTCCATGTCCCTATCCCATTTCCTTCCATGATCCAATGTACCATACTTGCGAACATTTTGAACTTGGTAAGAGGGAGATTTTGAAAAAAAACTGGGGTATTGATTTTCCCCTTTGAGTTACATTGAAAAAGAGGATATTGTAGACAGGAGACAGATCTCATAAAGCCCATTTGAGCTTAAAAACATTGGACGTTTCCTGGCTGAATCGGGTCTGTTGGCATGTATGGTTGTACTACCATTGCCTCTTCCTTCTGCCCACAATGGTCTATTACATTGCCATAGCCTTGAAGGAGGGTAGATTTTGTATCACAGGGGGCCCCTGGCCCGTTCTGTCCACACCTGAAGTATGAGACCCTTGTCCTTGCCCTGCCAGCTGCATTTGTAGGCCGTATTAAATTGACCAGCGGATCCTGTGTTGCTATATAATTATCCTGAGACATCCTTACCACTCAGCCAGCATAAAACCCCTGTGTAGGCCCTTCTGTTCAATATGTAGGCCTCTTTGTTAAATTGACCATAGCTCTGCAATTTTAGTGTATAGCAGTCTGAAGGCAGGTCTGCGAGGCCTTCTTATCCAAACTAGTAGCCCCCACCCTACCCGAGTGCTCCGTGCTCGGTATCAAAGTTCAACATCCCCCTGAAGCTGTCGACATACAGTAGGCTGCATCCTGGACTGGTACTTGCTTCCTGGGCAGGTTTCCCGCTTTTAAGGAAGTGGCAACCGCAGAGCGTCAAGTTAGGAGAACTGAGGAGATTTTATACATGAATATATTGAATTCCCGTACAATACCCATTATTTTCTGCTTGCTCTATGGAACTTACGATAAGCGATTGGCCTGAGAGACTGACCTTTTCACCCAGTCCATTGTCAGCATTAAGTGGGTAAATGACGAAATGTCTGGTAAAATCTGCAGATGAGGCTTTTGGGTAGCATACGTAGGTAGATGTAGCTTGCAAAGGAGCCCACAAAATGATATAAAAAGGGAGCACCCACAGATATCGACGGACTACCTCGCCGTCTGTATGTAGGTTAACAGGCAGTGCAGGTTTTCCCCAAGAGCTGGGAGCTCTTGTCTTCCTTTGCTTAAAATGTCTTGCTCTGCTTTGCTTGAAGTATCTTATTCTATTTTACCTATATGAAATGTCATGTTATGTTTAACCATTGTTCTCTTTACTTTTGCATTTAAAAGATTTTGTATTGTAATTGCAGGAATGCTTGCTCTAAGAGTAAACGTGAGTGTTCCTAGGTAACATTTTCCTTGGTGTAACTTGTTTCTCATGATGCATTTATAGATGTGTTTTCTCTCTCTCTCTGTCAGTACATTAATTGAGATACAGAGAATATTATGACAGCTGTATGATTATCTGGATTCTGTATTTTGTACTTTATGTCTCTATTCTGCGGTTTCTTTGAAGTTGCATCTTCTCATTAAACTGCCATTGTATTCTGCCTCCAATTCCATGTCTCATATGTCTGTTTTCTTCATTTTTGGAGCAAGCGTTCCTAGGCACCCCGGCTCAAATTAAGGTGCCCCTTTTGTCCCTGACTCACTCTCCTGCTCAGTTCTGTGGTGGCTCCCGGGGATCTGGGGACCGCCCCTAGCTTCCTTGACCCGTAATAGATCTTCCCTCCAACAGCCTCTCTTGCAAGTCCTGTATTGTTGGTTTGTTGCCCCTGCCCCCCTTTCCACTGCCCTCCATAGTCTGTTGTGCTTCCACGGCCCTTCCTGCCTGCTCAGTGTGGTTAAATTGTTGCCTTTGCACCCTCCTACCTGCCTTCAATTTTCAGAGTCCGTGCCCCTGGCCTCTGCCTCTCAACAGTATCCTAATGAACAACTAGATTGCTAACATTCTATATTTATTACAAAAGTGTGGAACGCCTGACATCATCTTGATGTAATCAAAACTGTAATACCTAGAGCATTTCCTTTAGAAATTACATATATGAGAGGGTCTTATTGGCATCAAAATTATGGTTAGTGCTCTAAAAGACTAAAATAAGGACATATTTTCTGAGTTTTCAAATAGCGACAAAGCACTTTTAAATTATTTGTTATCTTTATGTTTTTTTATCCAGTTGACCACTTGATTAAATGTTGCACTTAGGGGAGAGGATGTGGTGTTACTTCCAGAACTGCAGACTTTGCAACTGGGGAACCAGGTTGAAGTTTCTGCTTCAGCTCGACATTCTGTGATTCTGGTCAAATCACTTAGTCTCCCCATGTCTACAACCAAAATGAATTTGTTCTTGTGTGATGTAACCAATGCTCATGTAAAGCACTCCAATACCTGACAAGTCTGCACTATATAACACTGCAAAAACACAAAATAATAAGTGTTTTGCACACTTCTGTCATTGGGCTATATTTGGGCTACATCTGGGTGATTTTGGGCTACATTTGGGCTCTTTTGTCTCCGGTGGCCATCTTGGGAGATTTATTTGTTATGAAGTTTCCTAATTTCCTCATGTACTGCAGTCTCCTCAGTAGGAAATGCTTTCAGTTTTTTACTTTGATTCCATCATGAAGGTATTCAGATATGTCACACATTTGCCATAAATTCTGAATGTTAGCACTCTAGTTGCTCATTAGATCACTGTAGTAAAACTACTGCACCATGGAAGTCTGCTCCTGGTATTAAAAGTGCATGTTTCAGTCTGCATGTCAGAATTTTTTAATGAAATAGAAGAGGATTTGAGAAGTCACTCAAAATGTGCCCTCATTTTCTTTCTTCAGCATTAATCATAATTTCTATGGCAAAATGAACCTCCTCATTGTGTTCCTTTTTAAATTAAATGTTTTAAGTGTTACCAGTTTATTCCAATCAAGATGGCTTCAGGTGTGCCATACTTTTGTCATAATGAAGACAGTAAGCGCTCTAGTTGTTTTTAAGAACATTCTGGGACATTCTGTCATTGGGCTATACTTGGGCTACATCTGGGTGATATTTGGGCTACATTTGGGCTCTTTTGTCTCTGGTGGCCATCTTGGGAGACTTATTTGTTATGAAGTTTCCTAATTTCCTCATTTACTGCAGTCTCCTCAGTAGGAAATACTTTCAGTTTTTTACTTTGATTCCATCAAGAAGGCATTCAGAAGTGTCACACATTTGCCATAAATTCAGAATGTTAGCACTCTTTTCGCTCATTAGATCACTGTAGTAAAGCTACTGCTCACCAGGGAAAACTGCTGCTGGTATTGAAAGTGCATGTTTCAGTCTGCATGTCAGAATTTTTTAATGAAATAGAAGAGATTTGAGAAGTCACTCAAAATGTGCCCTAATTTTTCTTTCTGCAGCACTAATCATACTTTTTATGGAAAAATGAACCCCCTCATTTTGTTCCTTTTTAAATTAAATGTTTTAAGAGTTACCACTTTAATCCAAGCAAGATGGCTTCAGGTGTGCCATACGTTTATCATAAGTAGGACTGTTAGCGCTCTAGTAGTTCTTTGGAACACTCTGGGAAGCTGCAGTAGAACACAAAGGAATCAACTGACAGTCTCTGCCCTTGTTGGATGTACATGTTTTACTGAGAATGTCAGACTTCATTCTCACATGACTGAGAAAGATAATGTGAATTTACAGAAAATAAGCTCTCAGTTTAGCCTATAGATCACCTTCCAAACCTCTGTGGTAAAAGCATGAGAAAATATTTTTCTCTCAATCATGATATCCCAGCAGAAGGCTTTTTCACATGGTGAAATCACCTTAGAACATACCACAATTCCTAAAATGAGTATGGTACCATCAACAAATGATTTATAATGTAACTAAAGTCTTAAAACCTTCTATTAACTGCAATGCTTTTTAATGAGGTGTTATCATGTATATTGGTCCCAAGATGGCTGCCAACACTTCTTGGATGAAGTGCTGACAGCCAATCAGATCTCAGGATGAGATGTGTGGTTAGGCTCCGCCCACATATATATGCTTTTAAATGCTATTTTCTCAGGAAATACTGAACAGATTTACACCAGACCTGCAAAAGGCACTTCCTTGACCTTGTGGCTACCTCTCTGCCAAATTTCAAGTAATTCTGTTCAGCCGTTCGGGCTGTAGCTGTGTCTAAAGGTCCTATGGAAAAATGCATGGGGAAAACGCGTTTTGGGACCCCCCTTTTTTCTCGGCCCCTGCTTGACAAATCCCCCCGAGACTTTCAGGGTAGGAGCGGAGCGTAGCGCCCCACCTATTTTGAAAATTTCGCGAGGATTCGTCGACCGGCGCCAAAGTTATTCCAAATAGAATGTTGCGGATTTCCTATGGAAACAGGGTCCTAACTATATCTACCTACTGGCGACCGCCAGTAGGTAATATACACACACACATATATATATATACACACACATATATATACACACATATATGCACACACATATATACACAAACATTACCTACTGGCGGTCGCCAGTAGGTAGTTATAGTTAGGACCACGTTTCCATAGGAAATCCGCAACATTCTATTTTGAATAACTTTGGCGCCGGTCGACGAATCCTCGCGAATTTTTCAAAATAGGTGGGGCACTACGCTCCGCTCCTACTCTGAAAGTCTCGCGGGGATTCGTCAAGCGGGGGCTGAGATAAAAGGGGGGTCCCAAAACGCGTTTTTCCCATGCATTTTTCCATAGGACCTTTAGACAGAGCTACAGCCCGAACGGCTGAACAGAATTTAATGAAATTTGGCAGAGAGGTAGTCCCCAGGTCAAGGAAGTGCTTTTGTAGGTTTGGTGTAAATCTGTTCAGTAGATTCTGAGAAAATAGCATTTAAATCAATATATATATCTATGGCAGCTTACGGTGCGCTTACGGTGCGCTTACGGTAAGCTTACCGTACGCGTACTGTGCCGTGCGCGAGCGCGATTCTGATTGGCTGTTAGATCTTAGTAAACATTCGAATCGGTCGAAACCAGGAAGCGGCGGCCGCCATTTTCTCACTCGCACTGTCAGGGGGATGAATAAAAAAGGTGGATAATGTGAAAAGGGGGCAGGCTCGACAGTTACTGACCCCCTAGCCTTGGTCAGGGGGTCCCAGAAGGACCCTCAAGGGCAAAAATTAAAAAAAAAATGTTTTCGAAAAATCGCCGTATGCGCGTAGTGTACGCGCACGGTGCAACCTGCGAAATTCCGTGAAATTCGCGGAATTACGCGTACCGTGCGCGCACGGCAAAAATAAATTTGCAAAAAGGAAAGCTTAAAAAAAAATAAAAAAAATTGTGAGGTAAGGTTGGCTCTTATAAGAGCCGTTGGGTTAATACAGGGATAGAGGAAAGAAAGAATGGGAATATTAAAAGCGTCTACAAACATGCTGGTCTATCTTATTGTTAATAAGGGGAAGACTGATCTCCCCATAAACAATAAGACCACCACATCTTGTACACCTCATTTCGACCCTC